>NC_034594.1:132914158-132940691 GCF_900095145.1 Mus pahari
TTTTTTTTTTTCTAACTATTCTCAGTGTTCTTAAAAACCATCCAAATGTCCTAGAAATTGAAAATACTTCCACACATACAGAAGGTGTGTTCTCTCAAATGTCTCATCTACCTAAAGGGAGACGCATACTCTTCAAAAGTCCAGAGGACCTCCTCAGAGAGTGGGATCCATCAGGGATAGTGTTCATGCACCTAGGATACTTAGCAGTAGGTATCTTTCATAGGGACTCCCTCCCCTGGTGAGGCGAAACAGATTTCCATCCATGTAAGCTAGCAACAATAGAAGCATGTTTGGCCAGCACTCTCCCATCCCCTGCAGCTGGCAGCCTGACTATGAACCAGACTTCACCAATCAAAAGCACGGAACCCATAAGTGTAGATTCGAAACTAGTGGCTCAAAAAAAAAAAAAAAAAAAAAATCAGGAGATGCACAGAGCTCATTCTGGTTTTGGGGGCAGCTGTGTGTGGAGTCTACTACATGTGCCTGTGGAAACGGCTTCAAGGGAGGTGGCCAGCATTTGCTGTCAACACGACACAGGGACAAGTTGAAGCATCTGTGCCTAGCGGGGACAGCATGGGCACTCACCAGGACAGCTCTTCATCACAATCTGAATAGAGTACAACCACTGAAGCAGGCCCTTTGCCCTTCTGGAAATTCTACAAAGCAGGACCAGCTTCCCAGTATGCTCTCTGTTGGGTCGCAAAAGGTTCCAGGTCCAGCAGGGCTCTGTGCTTGTTTTAATGTTCTGCTGTTGCCTGAGACTCTTTGAACAAGAGACCTTACACTTTCTCCTTGTTTGACCTCTAAGAATTATGTAGCCAATTCCATTGTAACCTAGTTAATATTCTTCAGGTCAAGGCCCTACTCTTTTATACGCATAAGCTCTTCGGTGAACTAGTAATGACTGGAAAGAATTTTTTATTGTATAAAATAAAATATACTGGAAACAAATTATATGGAAATACAATTGTTTAAAAAACCCAATATGTGGTAGCATGACATTTGCACCACCTTAAATTAAGTTTACCTAGTGGCAAGACTCATACGTTCTGTTGTTCAGAAGTTAGGATAAGGACAAATGATATTCAGAATGTGTGCTTCAACTGAAATGTGACACCAAGGGTTACCAATCAGACTATGGCTTTTTCTCGCTCACACTGCAAGAGAAAAATCAGGAAAAGCACAGCAGCACCAACCAAATAAGGTTTTACTGGAACTTGTGTTTGAGCACCAGAAGGACAAGCGGGGATAACAGCTCCCTGATTGGCACTCTGAGGTGTCAGACACAGTGTTTAATAGTCTGGATGCCATCGCTTGCATAGGCACAGTAGAGCTTGCCACACACAGACTAGGATTCTTGCACACAGTTCATCTGATCTTTGTTCTCAGCACCAAGTCTTTCCTTGTATTGAGCCTGTTTATATTTGGGTCACAGATAAATGACAGAAGACTCATTACCCCTGGGGAGTCATTTAGGGGTTGAATGAGGTCCTGTGTGAATATGAATCTTGTGGGAAAGTCTCTTGGCAAGCATTGGAAGAAGCTACCAGCTCCTGGGCCTGAATGCCTGTGGACACCTCCGGTAAAAATAGCTTACTTATATCAGGGAAGTGAACTTTGTCAGGTATTCAGGACCTGAAGTGTGTCTCATTGTCCCATATGATATTTTACACCTGTTAATTTCAAGGGATCATGGGTAAGAGCCTATATGTTTTGTTTTTAACTATTAGAGACATTGGCATTATGATTTCTTGGAGACATTTGAAAAAAGAAAACAGAAAAACTCATTGACTTTTCTAGGCACTTATATGAGCCCACTTTCTCCAGGACACAGGTTGGAAGCATTGTGTAACCATTCATTTAGCTCAGAACTATTATAGCCTAGAAGAGCAAGACATTACAAAAATGCTAATCTGAAACAACAAAACATTATCAACAGTATAATTATCAATGAAACCAAGAAAGTAAGGAACTGAGATAAAGAGGGTAGGGAAAATCTGACTGTATCCATGCAGATGTCTATAGGGTTGCCTTGTCCAAAAGTATATAGCCATTTGCCTACTTCCATTTGTCCCATGTGGTTTATCTCAGTGTAGCAAGCCATATTAATAAGAACAAAGTGTATTCCCTGTGAAAATAAAGAAAGTTGAAAGCCAGAGGGTTATCAAGCACAAATCTAGAGCATCTAGTAACTCAGAGAGATCAGTGATGGTTTCTCCAGTCATCTGGGCCCAGATAGCGAGCTTATGGACTAAGATTTTTTTAAAGTGGCTTAATACTATATGAAGCAACTCTATAGGTCCCACAATGTACCTGACTCATGCTAGGATTAACCCAATTATCATCTTCCATCTTGTCACGGGACAAGTGATACTTGTTCCCCTTAGGTCCTAGCATATTAATAATGCATTTTTCCTAAAATTGTGTCATTTATGTAGTGGGAAGTTCATACTTAGTAATGAGTTAAAGACACAAAAAAGGAATTCTCCTCATAGAGTAATAAGATTAATGAGTGACTGTACTGGCTGGTTTTGTGTGTCAATTTGACACAAGCTGGAGTTATCACAGAGAAAGGAGCCTCCCTTGGGGAAATGTCTCCATGAGATCCAGCTGTAAAGCATTTTCTCAGTTCCCCTTGTGGGTGAGACCATCCCTGGGCTGGTAGTCTTGGGTTCTATAAGAAAACAAGCTGAGCAAGACAGGGAAAGAAAGTCAGTAAGTAACATCCCTCCATGGCCTCTGCATCAACTCCTGCTTCCTGACCTGCTTGAGTTCCAGTTCTGACTTCCTTGGTGATGAACAGCAGTATGGAAGTGTAAGCTGAATAAACCCTTTCCTCCCCAACTTGCTTCTTGGTCATGATGCTTATGCAGGAATAGAAACCCTGACTAAGACAGTGACCACAAAGATATAGACATCCCAGGATCAAACATGCCAGTGGATAGTTGGATAACTGAACATATTAATTAGAAGCTTTACCAAAGGCTGGGCAGACAGTGGAGATAAAGGACCTCCCTCTCAGCAATGAATCTTTAGATGCCATGATCACCCTGGATCTGTAGGGCATAGGATACAGTTGAGCTTCCACTTAATTATCTTTTCCCTCATCCACAGTGAACACTAGTTTGAGCTGCTAGGTTTTGACCCATTATGAAGGAAGGAGACTGAAAGCAAGTAGTGCTGTTGGGCTGACACTCTTAGATGAATTCAAAGTCTAAGAGGAGCTCTGGGGAGGCATTTTCATGCACAGAATCCTAAGTCCTGACCTTCTAGGCATTTAGGAAGAGGTGCTGACATGGACCTAGGAGTAGCTAGCCCCCACATTCCTACATTGCTTTTTGCACTTGGTTCTGACTAATTATGCATCTTCGGACCCAGCTGGCTTCATCCATTAAGAGGTCATTAGTGACAAATGACCTGCCATACATTATCTCAAAGGGGGTTCATTTTAAACCCAGTGCAGGTGCTGTGGTAATGTGGAAGAAGTCTGAGAAACATCTGAATCAAGAACAATTGAGTCTCCTGACAGTTTAGTCAAACATCTTTTATACTCTGGGGTTTCCTTTGAACATTGCCTAACGACTCTGGGTGCCAAAAAAAAAAAAAAATCTTTTTTGTTCCACTTTTTACAATTTTTAGTAAGCATACAAAAATAATGGGGTTGATGTTTTCATACATATGTCATTGAACTTTTTTCTTCTTCATTCACACTTTATGAAGGCATGATTCTCTCTTGTCTTGGCTTTTTGAAGACCTATGTATCTTTTGAAGAGGATGGTGGGACCCAGTTTTCTAAAAACATCTCTTCCAAGCAAAGCATAGGTCATTTTGTCACACACGAAAAGGAATGAGTAGTTGTAGGAGGCTACACACTCTCCCCTGGGCTACCCAAAGCCGCACCTTAAAAGATGGCACCTGTTGGCTATGGAGCTTGTGGTAAACAGGTCCATATTTGGTGGTGATATGTTTCTGCTCTTCTGGTTGGCTGAGGCTGCACACCTGATGAAGTGACATGGCTGCCGCGATTGGAGTGGATGAGAGTATAAAAGGGCTTGTAGCCCAGGGCTCGGGGGAGATGAAGAGGGAGATGATGAAGATTGTTCAAGGTTCCTGAATAAACTGCTGTTAGAAGAACTGGTGGTTTTGTCTTCCTTGCTGGTCGAGAGAGGATGCAACAAATGGTAGCCCGTACAGGGAACCGACTCCCCCACTGAAGAGTTCAGAACTTCCAGCAGTCAGGGTTTGCCAGCAGGGTAAGTCCGCGGTAAGTGGGACTTACAACCCCAGGAGTTTGGGGAAGGACCTCGGGGAGCATAGAGGTTAAGGATCCCGTAGCAGGGACGAATTTTGAAGGATCCTGGAGCAGGGACGAATTTAAAAGGTTCTCGGTAAGGAGACATTTCGTGCCCGGTAGAGGGACAAAGAAGGTCCTTGGTACAGAGACAAAGTTAAGCGAGGTTAAGGTTCAAAGTTAGGCTCCCAGCACAGGGACAAAGTTAAAAGTGAAGAGAGCAGGAGGTGATTGCTTTAAAAATGAAAGTAAGAGCGGTGTTGATGCAGCTGTTAGTAATTTTGAATTTAATTAAATCTTGCCTGGCGGACAGGAGTGAAGGGTATGCTGCCAAGTTAGAAAAGTTTTCCTGTGGCCAGGCTGGGTATTTTAAAAAAGATTGCTTTCCCAATTGCCCAAGGCCAACTACTGCAGCTCCTGTGAGATGTCTAAAATTATGTCCACAGTGTCTTAAAGGCTCATGCAGCAGAAGCAGAAAAAGGCAAACGAGTAGCCAGCAAAAAAGAAAAAAGGCTAAAGAACAGAGAGTGAGGAGGGAAGTTCAGATGAATCATCTGACAGTGGAGATGAAGTGACTATCATGATATCTAAGTTGAGTTTTAGGAAAGTAAGGCCGCCTGAACCCTTGGCACCTCCTTTGCCCTCACCTCCTATCTATAACGGGGAAAAAGGAATTGAAAGAAAATGCAGCCACCATGCTTCAGTATGGCAAAATCTGCTTAGCAAAGTTGGTGCTTTCCCAGTGTTTCAAGATCAGCAAGGGCAATGAAGAGTCAGTAACTACCTATGGCCCCCAAGCTGCCTTCACTGTGACATCTATCTATCTATCTCTATCTATCTATCACCTTTGCTGCATGTCACTTCCTCTGCTTTCAAGGAGAATATTCCAGACAGTGTTACTTTCCAGTGTAACCATAAGCCTGCTTAGCTTGGGGTAAAATGGTGCTTCAATAAACCGTTGTTGTGGGACCCTGACCCATGTTTGGGCCAGCTGCCCCCATTACCACTTAAATCAAAGCAGCTGGCTCAACTCCCTTGTTAACTCTCAGCTGAAAACTGGATTTTTACTGTAGATATTCTGGAGCAATTAGTCCTTGTGTCAAGTGTAAATGCTGCTTCCAAAATACTGCCTTCCATATATTCAAATCATAATGCTAAGTGTAACCTCTGTGCAGTTTCAGAATTTTTCTCGTGCAGCTAATTTGTCCCGCGAAACAGGAACATCCGTGTGGAGATTGCCATCACTCAGCAGTGGTTGAAGATGATCCAGAGGACCTTCAGCTTCCTCAAGGATTGGGGAGGGATGGTCTTCTGGGGAATTTTTGCTGTGTGTTGTGTGCATGGTGTATGTGTCGGTTGCAGCGTGCGCAGGCCCACACTTCTGCCATGGTGGTGTAGACCTTTGCCTCCATGGAGGCAGGACATTCACCTCAGATTTGGCTTGCTGCCATAAAGAAATAGCCTTGCCATTTTTCCATCTTGCCATGGGATGCCAGGCTAAGCACTGCACAAGGGACAACTAGTGACCTGTTTGGCGTCCTCTGGAAGGCATGTCTAATTGCTTGAGGGCTAAGTGTCCAAGTGTCCTTCCCCCAGAAAAATGACACGGGAGCTGGCCAAGGCCTCCCTGGGTGGTGAGCCCGGAAGAAGACTTTGTGTAAGGCACCTATGTTTGCATATGGGGAATTAGACCTCTACCTTCACCCATGTAGCTTGCTTGCAGCAAAAGAAAAAAGGGGGACATATAGGAGGCTATGGCCCCTCCCCTGGGCTACCCCTAGCCTCACCTTAAAAGATGGCACCTGTTGGCTATGGAGCTTGTGGTAAGCAGGTCCATATTTGGTGGTGATATGTTCCCGCTCTTCTGGTTGGCTGAGGCCACGCACATGGTGAAGTGATGTGGCCTGCCATGATTGGAGTGGATGAGAGTATAAAAGGGCTTGTAGCCAGGGGCTCGGGGGAGATGAAGAGAGAGATGATGAAGATTGTTCAAGGTTCCTGAATAAACTGCTGTTAGAAGAACTGGTGGTTTTGTCTTCCTTGCTGGTTGAGAGAGGACGCAACAAGTAGTGGTAGTGAGCTCAATTTCAAAACTAAGGGGATGGGGGATGGGTAATTTTTTTAATTTTGGGTTGCCCATCTACACCTATGCATTCCACACTAGAGAAAGGGCCAACAAGTCTGATCAGGTTACAAAAGGCATCTCCAGTACCCAGAAAAACTCCTGCTTCCCTGTTGCCAAGCCAAGGGTTCCTGAGGCTCTGCCATGCAATGCCAATATCTCTTCAGTGCTGATCTTTCTCTCTCCAGGACCGTGCTTGTGTTGGGCTCAGAGCTGGTTGTTGCTCCTTTGGCCTTTGCTGGGACAAGAGCAAGTTCCTAATGTTATACCCTTCCCTTGGGCAGTATTCACACCGGACCCAGTGAAGGCATGGTTGTTCTCCCTGAGTAATCTTTGGGGGATATTAGGTTGCCCTATTGTGGTAGTCAAATCAGTACCTCCAAGAATTACATCTCTTTTTCTAGTCTACACAATTTTTTGTTTTTCCCCCCCTCCTTCGCCTGTCTTCAGTTGTTCTAGTTATCAAAGGCTTCATCTTTCACTATGAGAGCAGGGTTTTTGGATCTCTCCTCAATTTCTGTTACTTTTCTCAGATGTCTATGGCTACCTGTACCATAAAATGCATAGCCAATAAGGTTCTTCCCTCCCTCTATTCTGATTAGAATGGTAATGTCTTTAGAAGCATCTGGTAAGCAGTTACATGCCACAGAATGTTTTTCCTTTTCTTGGGTTACTTCCTTTTCTTTATCATGAGATAAGTTTGATTAGATAGCTCCCCATTCCTTCAGAAACACAGTTATAAGATAATCCACTCTAGCCCTAAGGGTGGAATCTTTGTGGATCCGGCAAATATCTCTGTTACTGACCACATCTTCCTTGGATCATGAATACTATGGCCCTGGGCACTAGTTACTAGCACATGAGCTTCTTTTATAGATTCTTTTAACACATCTTTCTTTACACCTTTCATCATCCAACAATGAGCTAGTAGCACAATAATATCCTTTCAAGTCAACTCAAGGATCTCATTGTTGGATATATAAAACAATCTATGAGAAGTTGCCAAGTCTTTCCATACACTTGGCTGTTCCCATTACTAAGAAGAGAATGCATGCTCTAATGACTTTTTTTTTTTTTTTTTTTGCCTTCAGCTGATACTTCCTACAACTACGTGGTTCCCTTTGATTGAGACAGAGCACCAGTTTGTTTCATAACCTCAGCCCCATTAAAAACAGGATTAGTGGGTAGGTAGTCCAGTGGTCATGGAAGAACAGGGTTCTACTTCAGACACAGCAGAAAAGGAGCCAAGACAGGCGAAGCTATTGGTTGATGTAAGATTCATAGAAGGTGCCATTGAAGATAATTCAGTGGGGTTTTGTGCCAGAAATGGAGAAGGTCCAAGATTCTGAAGTTTAAGCTGCTAGTGAGGCATGAGCTAAAGGTAGACATCAGATAGAATGTTAGGGTCAATAGGGCTAGAGGCCTTAGAAACTATAGACACTCCAACTCAGCACAAGTCCATCAGCCCAGGATCCTGACATAACTTCATGGAAATGAAGGATTTCTTCTCACTTAACAGATCAGGTTAGGAAGATAACATGTCATAGAGTTTAGGAACCAGTTTTCTGGACGATACCCTTTGTCTTCCAGCTTGTATTTAGGCAAGGCAATATTGTAAAAGGAAAATCAATGTTCTTCTCTTTGAGATTACCAAGCTCAAATTAGTCCCAAAGTAATCAGATACCGGACTGGAGGGTCTTTTGGTCAACCAGGAGTAATCCTCCTGTCTAGACAGGTGGTGACTGACAATTTGAGATCTAGGTAATAGGTGTAAACCTCTTGAGAGGACTCTTACTTGCGTATACAACCATTCCTGGTCCCATAAGGCCCATGAGTGAAGATGTTGGTGAACATGATTGATCAAGATCAGAGAAAGGAAGGAGGAGAAATAACTCATCAGGATGCTGTGCTATCTTCAAACTTTTTAGAAAACTTTAATAATCTCAATTTTATACCAACTTCATATTCTACTAAATTCAAGATCATGGTTAATCTTAGCTAAAAAGCTTAGAGAGAGTGCTTTATAAGGCAAGTAAAATAGAAAAGGTAGAAACCCTAACGTTATAAAGGGATGCTTCCCAGAGTGTGTGAATACAGTCTCCACAGAGACAAAAGTAAGGGGTCTGGAAGAGGCTGTGGACTGGCCAGGAAGCACATAAATTGGACAAGAGAAAGAACTGAAGGGAAATAATCCAAGAGAAAGGATACACCAAAATATAAAACTTTCAAAACCAAAACAGAGACTGACAGAGAGACTGTAGCCTGATTGGCAGTCCAGAACATAGGGCTCTTCAAGCCAGGCCTGCACAGCCTCAATTTCTCCCTGCTAAAGGTGTCTCGGGCACAATAGAGATTATCACCAGAGGCAACATGGTGAACCAGAGGCTAGAAAAACTGCTCAGCAGTTTAAAATGCTTGTTGCTCTTACAGAGGATTCAGGCTCGGTTCTCGGCACTGGTGTGGCAGCTCAGAACCATCTGTAACCGCAGTTCCAGGGGATCCAACTTCCTCTTCTGACCTCCCTATGAACCAGGTAGGTACATGGTACACATACACACGCGCAGACAAAACGCACAAACACTTGTGATAAAATAAATGCATAATGTTTAAACTGTAAGCAGTGTTTATTAAAAATGAAAGGAGGTAAAACTGACTACAGGATAAAAGGTAGGGGAAACCGAAGAAGGCATTGCAGGAAGGACTACACAGCAGGAAGTGGCCAGAGGAGAGCCTGACAGTTGTTGTGACCCTGAAGCAGAAGTTCAAATAGCCACTTTGTGATAATAAGGTAAGCCCATGCCAATCACCACTGCTGTCAGCCGTTTGAGACCTTCTAAACGGAGGAAATCACTTGGGTCACCAAAAATGTTGTCAATCATCCAGGATTAATTTTTCTTAACTTAGGGCAGAATTCATAAAGAGGTGAGTAATACCAATCAAAGCAAATTTCGTTGCACTTAAGTATGGACACAGGAAGACAATACACGGAGAAGGGTTCTCTGAGGGGGTATCAGATATCTTTGTGATCTTGGACTGTGCCAGTCCAGGAGTTTTGAATATCTCTCATCTGATCCTTGCTCTCGGCTGGTGGCCCGTATTTGGTACAACGATTTGCTTATGCATGTTGAGTCTGTTTGCACTTGGCATGTAGAGAGGCGACAGAGGTCTTGTCAACAGCAGGAAGACCATGTAATAGTCAGAGTAAACCAGGCCTTTCTGTCAATACGATGGTTGCAGGAAAGTCTCTGGATTCTTTGTAGGAATCTTGTGCTTTCGAGACCTGGTTTCGAGAAACAGTGCAAGCCAGAGATGGAAGCTTTGGTGGTAGAGTCTGGGACATTTTTGTTTTGTCTTAGAAGTATCTATAGCTTCTTAGTACAATAAAGTCACAGATTCCTAGTTTACTGTGTACATTTACAACGTGAGAAAATATCAAAAGGAAATAGGACAATTAGGTGGCAGAAAGACTCCATCTAAACATAATTTTGTTTTGTTTTGTTTTGTTTTGTTTTGTTTTGTTGAGGGTTTCTCTGCGTAGCCTTGGCTGTCCTGTTACTTGTTCTGTAGACCAGGCTGACCCCAAACTCATAGAGATCCATCTGCCTCTGCTTCCTGAGTGCTGGGACTTAGGGCATACATCATCACACATGATGCCCAGATTACATAAATTTTAAATAAGGAAACAAGTTAGAAGCCCTCATTTAAATATTTGCTGCTTCCATTAGCCAAAGCTATTATTTTGTGATTTATGATCAAAACCTATCAATTCTGGTATCTGATGTGAGTCATTTGCCAGAATGTGTGACAGTTCTCTATCCAAAAAAAAAAAAAAAAAAATCCAAAAAAAAAAAAAAAAAAAAGGCAAAAACAGCTACATTGTTTTGAAATAAGACAAAGATATAGCTGGCATGGCCACACCCCAGCTAAGATCTCAGAGAAGAAAGAAATCACTGACAACCATCCAGAACGCTCTCCAGAAAGCATGTGTCAACACTATGTGTGTGCTTATGAACTCAGTGTTCTGGGTGGATGGACAAGGAGAAATCCCTTCCAGCTGGAGCAGCCCGTTATTAGCAATGGCTCTTTACTCTGAGAAGAGTGGTAAGCACGCACAATCACCCTTCCTCCAGAGTCCACACCAGACTAACAGAAAGGCAAGCACTGTCCTTTCTCAAGTTCCCAAATCCTAATCTAGGACTCCTTTTACGTTCACCTGGACCATGTGTTCTGGCTAGTTTTTATGTCAACTTGACACAAGCTAGAGTCATCCAAGAGGAGGGAGCCTTAGCTGAGACTTCATAAGATCAAGTTGTAAGCAAGTCTGTAGGACATTTCCTTAATGAGTTATTGTTGTGGGAGGGCCTGGCCCATTATGGGTAGCATGTCACACCGATGGACTGATGATCCTGGATTCTATAAGAAAGCAGGCTACTCCAGAAGATGGCCTAATCGGCCATCATTGGGAAGAGAGTCCCCTTGGTCTTGCAAACTTTATATGACCCAGCACAGGGGAGTGCCAGGGCCAAGAAGTGGGAGTGGGTGGGTAGGGGAGCAGGGGTTGAGAGAGGTTATAGGGAACTTTCAGGATAGTATTTGAAATGTAAATAAAGAAAATATCTAATAAAAAATACCATCAAAAAATACCATAAACAAAAAAAGAAAGCAGGCTACTCAAGCTAGGAGGACTAAGCCAGTAGACAGCACCCCTCCCCCTCCATGGCCTCTGAATCAGCTCCTGCCTCCAGCTTCCCACCCAGTTTAAGTTCCTACTTGGATTATTCCCTCAGTGAACTGTGAGTCAGGATATGTAAAGCAAATAAGCCCTTTACTTCCTAAGATTTTGTTTGTTTGTTTGGTTGGTTGGTTGGTTGGTTGGTTGGTTGGTTATAGTATTTCATCACTGCAATAGTACCCCAAACTATCATCACTTAGGTATTTCAATACAAACTTGTGTTTTGCACATTATGAAGCAAATGTGATCAAAAGATACCATCCTATGCAGACCTCATTTGTCACTCTTTGTGGAAGGATACTCAGGAGTCCTATAAAAAAAAGCAAATCTCTATTTCCTAAATATGTTTATGAGGGTTGAACTTAAAATTCATTCGCAGACACCTTGGCCTGCTAGGAATTGTCTCATGCTCACTAATTTCAACTGAGCCTTGGGCATCTACCATCTCTTCTACCCATAGACAGCAAAACCAAGGTACATAGAAGCTATGATTTGTTCAAGGCCACTTGTTAGGGGCAAAGTAACAGAACCCTAAGAAAAACAAGTATCTTCCCTCTTAATTCAGGGCCTTTTCCTCTAGCTCCGCCTCTGCTATAGGCAGGCCATTGTAGCTGAGCCTAAAAGTGAAGCACATTCAGACAGATGACTCCCAAACCAAAGAACTCTCCCCACCTTCTGTAGAGCAGATGACTACTAGCCAAGAAGCTCATAAAGAAATAGATTACTCAGTGCTTTGGTCCATATAAGGCTAGATTTCACACAGACACACACAGAGACTGAGAGACTAGAATCTGGCAGGTGACCAGCTTTGTCAGTCCATCCTCTTCCTCTTCCTGCCTGGGAGTCCCACTCATAACAACAACAGCAGCAGCAGCAGCAGCAGCAGGAGGAGGAGGAGGAAAAAGGGTTTTATGAACATAAAAATAAACACACTTTCTATTTTTATCAGGGCCACAGCTGCGGGAGCGTCATTCTTTGCTTTAAGCTGTAGCATTCCAAGGGAGCAGAGGCAAAATTGTGTGTGTGTGTGTGTGTGTGTGTGTGTGTGTGTGTGTGTGTGTGTATGTGTGTCAGGTCAGGGGGAGTATTATGAAGAAATAGAGGCAGTCAAGCTGAGAGCCAAGTTTTCCATTGCTGAATCTCATTATATGCACACCACAGAAGCCAATGTCCAGCCTGGAAGTCTCTGGAGTCTGCAGGTCTGGAAAAACTAGAGAATGTCCACCAGGAAGCTCGCCCTGAGACTGGACTGTTCTCTGGCCATATATAGAAGTAATCTTTTACCCACATGTTTTTTTAGGAGCTGAAAACTGGGTTACTTAGTGATTCCATTGAAGAAGTGGGCAGTATGCTGATAGATATTTTCCCTCTTCACTCAGGCTCTCAGTGGAACCTGTGTAGATCTCGCAGGCACGGTGATCCAACATCTTCCCTGTGTACAGTAGAGGCAGCCATTTCTGACCCATCTTATAAACAGTAATGCTGAATGGAGACTGAGGCTAACTGGAGATGCAGCCCTGGAGGAGACTGAATGCTAGAGAAGGGTGTTTCAATACAAAGAAAAGGCAGGGAAGTCCTTTCTCGTTAATGGTACATCAGTCTGAACAACAGTGGGCAACATGTCTGGTTTCAGAAGAGACTTTTTAACATTGTCCCTGCCTCCCTAACCCTGTTCTGTTCCTTTGCTCCTAACAAGTGGTCCTAAACAAACCATCGCTTCTATTTTCCTTTCCCACGTGTATACTTCCCATGGCCCATCCCAATTATACTTTCAGTGTTTCCTAACAACACAGAAACACAGACCCCAAAGCAATACTAAGGAAGAAAAGGAACACATGCTTTGGAAACATATTTATAAGTGCATGAATAAGGTTTTCACACTTGTCCATATGCAGAGAATGATCCTAAAGCTTCATAGATTCAACCTCACAGCCAAGGATCTTCATTCATAGACATTTACCAAGCAGCTTACCATTTGCAAACACTCTCCTGCCTACAGTCTTACAGCTCAATGTAGGGGACGTATATATGGCCAATTTCATTACTGTGGGGTAGTTATATGATGGACCAGCACAGAGAACATGGGAATACAAAAAACCTGCTTCTACCTCAGTCTTGGGGGACCAAAGGGTTCGTGTTAAAAGAGACCATACCTGAGCTAGGAGTTAGGATGACAGAGACTCTGCAGAGGTCAGAATTTTCCCTGAAATATTCCCCATGGAAAGATAAGTCTCCAATGTTAAAATAGTAGTATTGATATACATAAATTTTGCAAGCTGAGTGATGGTGAGTTGTGTCTATAATCCCAACACTTAAGTGACTGAGGCAGGAGGATAGACACAAGTTCAAGATCAGCCTGAGCTACAGAGTGAAACACTGTCTCAAAAACGAAAGAAAGAAAGGAAGGGAAAGGGAAAGAGAGAAGAGAGAAGAGAAGGAGGGACTTAGCCTTGGTGTTTCAAAGTTAGTTGATGTCTACTGCTCAGTAACATTTACCAAGTTGCTCAATTACACATATGAAATAAGCCAATTGCTATGAAATCTTAAGAGAAGAGAGTG
Organism: Mus pahari; assembly: GCF_900095145.1. Taxonomy (NCBI): domain Eukaryota; kingdom Metazoa; phylum Chordata; class Mammalia; order Rodentia; family Muridae; genus Mus; species Mus pahari. The sequence goes on from NC_034594.1 coordinate 132,927,863, forward strand.
TGATAATTTATGTAAATGTGAATTTCCACAACTAGTAATATAAATCCTAGAATTGGGGGGTTGGAAGAAGTCACACTGAATCCTCCCTTGAAATATAGCAGTTCCTCTAAAGCATCCCCAAGGTTCAGACTCTGCATGAAGTGCTTCGGGTGTGAGAATTCCTCACTGATGAAGGGACTTCACAGTATTCATTACGTGGTCTTAAAGGCAGAAATTAGCACTGGCAACATGGCTCAGCTGGTGTCCCCAAGACTACACGGTGAAAGGCGGGAACTGACTCACAAAATGTCCTTTGGCATCCACACTCAGACTGCAGCATGCAGTACAAACACACACACACACACACACACACACACACACACACACAAAATCAATCAATCAATCAATCAATCAATCAGTTATAGATAAATAAAGGCAAAAGCTAGAACATATGATGTCCTTTTCACCCACTGAAGTGTCTGAATTCAGTCTCTCTTCATTCGAATAAATGCTACAAAAAGTCACTAGATTTATCCCTCACGATTATAAAAAAAAAAAAAATCTGGAATGATATCAACTACCTACATAGAAATTCTAACTCTAATCTCCTTCTAAGGGGACTAGAATAGCCTATACCAAAATGCTACAGTAGTTATTTCAGGGTAGCAAAATTATTGCTAATGCTTTCCCTTCATAATCTTGAATCTTTCAGTAGGGGTTGGGGGGAGCCCTGCCTTGTTTGAACCATTTTAACACCACCTTTGTTCATGGTTTACCCAGCCAGAGGTCTCTCACTCACTGCATTTTCTGATTCTTTTGTAACTCTATATTTTGGTCAACCCACCTTTATTAAGAAAATTTCTATGAGTATTCCAGCCTTATTGCCCTTTAAATCTGAATTACAGAGTGTAACCTTTCATTATAAACAGTTTTCTACTGACGCATAGTTCAGACCTTGGCACAAAGAAAGCAATACATCACCAGCAGTTAAAACTCACTCCTACAACCTGGTAAACGAGGGAGGGCTCTCTCCTCATTTCTTTCTTTTTTCTTTTTTCCTTCCAAGCCCTTCCTTTTACCTGTTATGAAAGAGCCAGCCTGGGGACAGGAAGTTTGTTTGTGGCAACATTGATGTTCTGAGTCACTACAGTAGTCAAGGAAGCAAATTTCAAAGCCAGGGTTATTTCATGGGCCCTCGGGGCAAGAGGTTTGAACAGCTTCTGTCTCAGGAAACCTCATGCCACAATGAATGAGCTGGGCAGAGTTAGCTGGGGTTTCCCAGGGATCTCTCCACCAAAGTGACAAGAGATGTTCTACCAGCTCTGTGTAGGCTTTGGGACCACATACTGTGGACTCACTCAATCAATCAATAATTATAGCCATCCCCACAAGAAGAACAGGTGACAAAGGAAACCAAGAAAAGGGACAACATGAGAGCTCTGTGGACTCTCCTCCTCTGATATGCCCGACATGAGAATGGAATCCAGAAGCCTGCTGTTTACATTAACAAAGCCAACACTCAATTCAGCAAAGGGCTCCAGGCAGCCAGGCAGCCCGCTCACAAAGGCTGGCCATCTCGCTGTGAAACTATTTTGAAAACAGCGCTGGGCTACTATGAACCAGATACTGGGAATGAAAACTGAACCCCTTAGTAACCTGAAATATAAAAACCACCCCCTCGGAGTCACCCTTATTCAGGAGGTAGGGCAGGGTGCTGTTTCCTATAACATAGGAACACTAAAGAAGGTACATGGAGCACAGGGGTGGGGGACTGTGGGGGGAATATTGGGTGGGGGGGGACAATGGGTTAATTAAATGAGAGGACCAAGAGTTTCCTTAACTCCCCCTCCAACGCCAATGCCACGATTTGGCACAGTAGCAATAAAGCAACATTTTTGCCCAGAATCCTCCATGTAGCAGTGAGAACACACTGCATGACACAGTAGGAACTATTCCTGAGAAAATTCTATCCTTAGTGTTTTACTTCAGAGGAGCTTTCAAAATTCCAGTCATTTGTGTCCAAATTTGATCATTTAGAAGGAAAGTCTGATAGAAGTATGATTGCCAGAGATCCATATAGTTGAAGAGTCTGGAGGTATATTCAAAATCTTTTCAGAAGCTGATAGCCAAAATGAAAGAGCAACATGCTTAAATGAGTAAGACTTAGGTAAACAGTCTCGTTGCCTATAGGAAGGAGAGGCTACAGAGACAGTAAGTCGGGGAGGGAGAGTTGGGGCCACCCATTGGCTTAAATCCTAGCATTTGGGAGGCTAGGATTGCTTTGGGTACAAAGACCAGAGGTCCATACTGTGGGTCCACCTTGAACTCCCAAGCACTTGGTGTCCTTAGCTTCCCTCGTCTCTCTTTTACAGTTCCGTCACTCACACAATCTGTCCAAAGCTTTCCGAAATCCACTTACGTTGCCAGCTTTGGCCACGTCTGGGAGATAATCCATTCCACAAATTCATTACCCACTGTGTGAAGTAGTATTCCCACCAACCTGCCCTGGACTTGCCTTTCTCGGAGGCTGCTGCCTTTCAGGATCTGAGGGACAAGTCTGTGCTCATCTTAAGGTTTCGCCATTTCCCCTAACAGCGTTTGTCTGGCCGGCAGCCCTTATGCCTTCTTCCGGTACCCCGGCTTTCGTCTCTCCCAAGCCTGTCCAACTCAGGAACTGCCCCCTATGTAGCCAAGGGTAGCTCTGCATGCAGACCAGCACAAAATCATAAACTGCCTTAAAATACTGGGAGGTGTGGGTATTTTTATTTCAGCCTCTGTGCAAATGTTGTAGACGGCATTATTGTGTCGCAGTGGTAAGTGGCTGGACATGCCTGAGCCTTGTAGAGCATTGCAGGCAAGAATGTACCCGTTTTAGGTGATAATAACGTAATATTCTCTGCTAAATATTTCCCACACAGAAAAAGTCACCCCCTTCTGTTGTTGCCACACAATACTGTTCTGATTTCTGCACCCAGGGTGCATGACCTGATGGGAAACTGTCTCCCACAGATGGCTTGCACAGATGAATCCGCCCTGGCCAACACTGCCATTGACCTGTCAGAAATAGGACAGTACAAAGAGAGAACAAGTGTAGTTAGTCTTCACCTTCAACACAGGCTAAAACGTGTTTAATACCCTGTCAGTTCCCACACACCAGGGAGGGAACCCACAGGTTTTTGTCCACAACACTCTAATATGGAACCAGAGCTCATCAGGTGCTAAAGCCAGTGAGGGGTGGTCACCCACAAAAGGGTTTCAAATTTCCAGTCTTGGTTCACAAATCTGCTATTTTAGGACTTTCTGTTTCTTAATTAGATGTGTCAACGCTCCGTTTCACTCCACTTAGAGTCCACTCACCTCTTGACTACCTTCAAAGATCCTTACCTCAAACAAGAAAACTAACGAGGATTTTAAAGACTGCACCAGCACCGTGGTTGCCTGGGGCCATTCATGAGTTCATACAGGTTGAAATTTCACTGCCAAAGGGGAGACACAGTCAGTGGGTGCTCTAACTTGCTTTCTCATAAGGGATGCGTCATTCAGCCCAAAGGAAAACCTACTGGCCAGATGCTTGCTCCTTTGTTCGTGCCTTAAATGGCTCCATTCTCAGTCCTCATTAGGTCAGAACCTCAATAGACCCTGTAGCCTTGGCAACTCAATAACAGCAAACCTAGCATCTTGTCATCTAGTAGGTCCCTGCTTTGACCGCCACAAAGTCGCTGCTGCTCGATAGGTTCTAGACTTTTACTGGATCTGTCTTCCTATGAACTAAGACAACGTTGTGGTGCCGCTCTACAGATAAGCATCTGGTTTTTTCTCCCATAAGTAACAGCCACACGCTTGAAGGGCTGAGCTCATGGTGACCGCCTTAGGTTCTTCTTTTCTCCGTGTTGTTGCTGTTGTTGTGGTTGTTTCTGCAAAGCATTGTGACTGTCAGCCTGAACCCGTCAAAGTTATTCAGGAAAGTATTTTCCACTGTCTTCCACCCTGCTCAGCAGCTGTTAACCCAGACTCGAACATCAGGCCAGCTCAAGAGCAGAAGTTATCCATAGAAGCCATTCTCTCTCCTGATGATGACATGGTGATGAGGGATAGGCTGGACTAGAACTATGCAGACTCACATCTCAGCTCCACTATGCACTAGCAGTGACCTCGCAGAAGAAAGTTACTCACCATCCTCAAGGCGAAGGGGGCAAATTACATCTCACACAGGTTCCCATGTAGGTCCTGGGGGAGATTCAGTCTCCAATCACCAGGTTTGCACTTAAAGTTTTCTGTCATTCCCCAAGCCTGTCTTCCCCCAGCTCCCTGTTCCATTAGACCCTAGACCCCTGCTTCAGATTTGATACACCAAGGAAGCCTTCCATCCACCGCTAAGTAGTTGGTAGAATCCATGTATAACAGTCTCTTGCTAAAACTGTCTTCTTTCAGAGCCTGACCTTCCCCCTGACCCACCCACTTAACCATACTACCCCCATCTCTTGGACCACCCTTCTTACTATCATTCAAATCTAGATCTATAGTGAAATATGCCCTTCATCCCAGAAGATTTTTGAGGCCAGCCTGTTTCTACATTGTGAGTTCCAGGCCTGCCAGGGCTATATAGTGAGACTCAGTTTCAAAGGAACAACAACAGATCTAGATCAAATTCTCTCTGTGGGATTTCTGGGGAAAATCTCAAATTAATCTGCCTTTGGAAGAAAACTACAGGACCACCTAACAATCCTTGGAATTTCTGGATGAATGCTGGGTTTTCTTTTTGGCCTTTCAACCCAGAGCCAGCTGGCTTCTCTTGAGTAAACCGGAACACTCTTGTTTCTTGGTTGTGACAATTGGCTTCACCAATCACTTTAATTCAGGCACCCAAAGGCCAAAGGACCCTATGGCTCAGGCCCAGCCACTGGAAAGCAAGCTCCAGCTCCGCACCCACCTTACACCTACAACCCAACGTGTAGAATCTCAGGTCCTTACCGTGGCAAGATCTCCCAAGGTGATTCTGGAAGCCCCTAGATACTCCATAGCCACTTTTGCCCATCACGCCTTCCCAACTTCCCTGCAGAAGCCTGGGGGGGGGGGAATGAGCAACCTCTCTACCATCCCATCTTTACATTTGGGGGCGGAGTTAGACAAACAAAAGATCTCAATATAAGCACACAAGGAGTAAATAAAATGAAAAGGGAGAACTCTTTCTGAAGTTAGTTGTCCCTGCCTCCTAAGCTCCTAACATCTCCAGGTAACTCCCATGGAGTGCACACACAAAGATACCTTGTCATGAGGCACCGCGGGATGCTCTCCCTTAAGACACACCAACCCTTTTCCTGGAAGGTGACTATTCCACAGCACGAGGCTGTTATTTTTTCCTCAGGCCAGGGTTGGGAGTTTACACCCTCTTCTCTGGGAACACTGGTGAGTCTGTGAGCAAAGTTGGCTCTGGCGTCCTGAAGGAGGCGTGCTCGGGGCGGAGGGGCAAAAGAACGTCACAGTGGGGCGGAGTGGGGACACTGGCCAGGAGACCCGGAGGAAGGACACTTCGCGCTGCGTGTGCTGTGGCATGTGTGTCCTAGTTTAAGGTAAGAGTTGGGCTGGGGAGCGACAGAGCCAGCCAGTCAGATTCAGGAAGTCGCGTTCCTGACCTCAGGAGCAGAGCTGGGTGCGGTGAAACCTCAGCCAGGGACGCAGGGGGCGCTTTCCTCCACATCACACTGGTGGCACCCCTGACCGGCAGCGCCGCCTCTCTCCCGGGACCTGGCAGTGGGAGGGACGGGCTGGAGGAGGGACCCAGACCTCACCCTTGTGCTCAAGTCACTTCAGACAGCACCGGAACAGAGCCAGGGGTCCCGCCGGCGGGAAGCCTTCCAGTGGACCCAAAGGTGAGTTTCAAAAGTTTCTGTATCGCTTTGTGCTGTTTTCAAAATACGTTTAGGAGCTGCCCCGCTGTGGAAGGGGACTTTCCATAGAAGAGTGAAATCCGCCCCCAGAGAGAAGTGAGATAAAGGGGTTATTTCTAAGAAGCAGCTTGCACAGTCGCTTTCGTTCTTTCCTCCTAGAGGTCTCTCACCTTCTCTCTGCTCCTGGCCTGCCACATAGGCTCCTCTGGAGTTTGGGGTGGAGTTCTCAGCTCCAGTTGACACCAGCTGCAGGTAGGAGCCACTTGAAAAGGACCAGATGGACACTGTCTCAACGGACAAAGTCAGTATTTGAGATGCTCCTAAAATCATACCCACTGGGAAAAAAGCAAAACACCTCATTCTAAAGGAAACTATAATTTCAATGGGGCTAAAAGACTGACCAAACTGAAAATATGGCTTGGAGCCAAGGGGTGGAGTGAGATCTGTATGCCATTCTGAGTCTCCGGAGAGTTTGTGTGACACAATTTTTTTTTTTTCCTGAACTTACCCAACTCTCTAAATGGTCCTTGATCTTCTTCCCACCCAGAAAGGTGGATTGGAACACACGGCAGGTCCTGTTGGCCTACGTTTTGAAGGGCTATGTAGGAATGTCTTGGGTAGCAGTAGTTAAGTAAATGAAGGCCCAGTAGCTGTTGTTTTGAACACCAGTCCTGCCTATCTGAAAGGGAACCCACAGCAAAGACTAGCACTTGCCCTAATGGAACAGAGAACACCAGCCAGCCGGCCAGGAGAACCCACCCCTGCTTTGCCCAGTCTGCTCAATGAGGAAGGCTAGGAACACAGCACCCAAGCCACTCCAAGCTCCTGCCTGCCAACACCATTGGGCTACATCCACCATTGGAAAGAGGGTGAGAACCTGGAGCTAATTTTAGGGAATCTTCATTCTGAAGTATTGTTGGGAACCAAGAACAAGTCTTGAATGGACACAGGTGCATCTAGTTCTTAACCCTTTTACAAAGTTTACCAATGCCACCTAAAGAGCCCTGCAACTGAAATGTACTGCTGCATTAAATGCAGCTGTGTCTGGCTTGTTTGTGTTTTATAATTTTTTTGAATTAAACTTTCACATTCTATAGTTATGGGTAGGGTAGTTTTGCAAGGCTCTCTCCTATCTTTGAGCTAAAATTCAGTTCTGTCAACCACTTAGTCTGATGCATCTTCCCTTGACCTGGTACCTCCCTTCTTCTGAAATTCTGCCTCCCCTTCTATACCCATGACACAGTTCTAGGAAAGAGGCCCATTACCAAACAACATTTTGGGCACTGTCAACATTCTGCCTACAGAATCAAAAGAGAGGCAAAAGCCACAGGATCAAACCCAAGAAGATAATAAACAGTGAGCATGCTTCTGCACCAGTTTTAACATAGAAGGGGCACATTCATTAGCTAAGCATCACTGTACCTACTACGTGCTGGGCAATGTGCCAGGGCTATGGTGATGATGTAGTTTGTACTATTTTCAGGCTGGCAAATAGATACTAGGAAACAAGCCACAGTTCAGAGCAATGTATATCATATAATATTAACAGTGAAACCATACAAAGGATGGAGCAATGGTCGTCTGGGAAGACAGCACTTCAGAAGTGGTGCACGATCAGGATCTTGAATCTGACTAGCATTTCCCAGGGAGGAGGAACTGTGGGCAAAGGAAAGGCTTTCCCCAAGTCAACACAGGTCGAGGAGCAGCATGGAATGGGGATTTATCCTCTCCTGCCAAGAGCAGGATGTCTTTCCAGCCGCACTAAGCCATTCTTAGGTAGTGGAAAGGTCCTCTCAGATTTGTGTTTGGAGAAAGAATTGCTGGCCAGATGAGGGAAGAAGAGAAGTAGGGGAGCTATATGGGGACATGGACAATGAGCACTGAGGGATGCGGGCAAGGGGGATAGCTTAGGCTTTCCAGGGATGCCTGGTAAAGGAATTCCTAAGATTGTGACTTAATTCTGGATGAATGGTGCACAAGCATAATCTATCTGTTTAACTAGGTGCGTGGATCTCTAGGAATCACCTCCTCACTTAAAAAGGAGGAGGAGGAGGAGGAGGAGGAATTTTTAGTTCAGTTGTAAGATCTGCTAACACCTCTCCAGAATGTTAGTTACCAGACCTGTGTGAGAAACTTGTTGCTTGCAAAACCTGGCAGAGTAACTTTCAGATCTGTATGCCAGCACCCAGGTCCAGAGCTTATGTACTTGGCATAAGGGCAACGACAACAACACACACACACACACAAAAAAAAAAAAACCAAAAATCAGCTAGACATGTGTGTGTGCTCAGTATCTGACTTGACCACTTATCAACTGCCCTGAACAATCTGTGACTCACTCAGCTTTGCTTCCTTCATATTTAAAACAGATAATTATTACACACCAGGGCAGTGGTTAGAATCAGAATCCAATTGAAAAAGTAAGTACATTTAATGTGCTACATAAAATTTAAGGCTCTATAAAATGTGAGGGTTTATTATTATTGCCTCTTGAAGCTACCTAAAACCACATGGTGTGTATGCTCAGGACATAACAGCATCATGGGTAGACGGTGCTTTTTTAATAAACTATTTTAAGGCAGTAATGACAAAACACTCTTTGTCTTATCAATGCTATGTGTATCCATTTTCTTTCCTACTGCTCAGCTTAAGGAGCCAGAGCCTAAAGAAGCAATGTTGTGGTAATATGTATGCATGCAGGTTGATCACTACACAAGAACTTCTGGGGCTCATGGGGCTAATGTAGCCAGAATTCTATCTGGTAGACCACTGATGTGCCAGACTCGCAGCTGAGTCAAGACAGAGGTGACTATTCTAATCTTCACTGAGGCTGTATCAGTTTAATAGGTGGTAGTTCTAAATCTGGACATCGGTTACAGCTAGGGTATATTTGCGGTTTTTCTTTCATCCTGACCAGCGAAGCCTGTATCCTGAAGAGATTCAGGTGTGTCTCATATTCCAACACAGTGGAGTTTGAATATTGTGTCAGCATCAAGACTTTTAAAGTGAAGAGCGGCTGCTGATGAAGAGGAATTGACAGAGTCAGAGATTTCAAATGGAAAAGAAAAAAAGAAAAAAAAAAAACTCTAGAGATGAACCAACCCTGCCCTTTCACTTCAGAGATGAGCAAACTGGCATTTAGGGAGGGGAAGTAAGTGCCACAGTTGCACAGCTGGTCAGTGGAGGGACCAGAACTCAAGCACCATTTGAATGCCCAGTACCTTCTGAGGTCCATGCCACCTGGACTTCTGTATACAAGGACAAGCGCAGCACTCAGAAATTACAAGGTCACAGTTCAAGGATGAATCTCCTTGGGGTGGCTTCTGGGACAAACTCCAGATCTTGAAGAGACTTGGCTGGGCCTTCTCTTTTATGACCATATCCAAACTATCCCCCTCTCGTCTGCTTCTACAACCTCAACTTTTTAACTTCCTTGGGAGTTCCCAAGCACTGCTTATGCAGGGAGACTACATACTGGTGGTGCCTTAAGTAACTAAAGCCCCTCTAGGGTTTGCTCAAATAATCATGAAAACTGGTCTCAGAGATTAGTGGGTGTTCAGAGACCAGCAAGAACTTTTCCTTCCTTATCAGACACCAACATATAACTCGGTTGTTTGATGGAAAAGGTTTCAGGTGCATAATAGTAGCACACAACACTGGTCATGGTTACAATGGGAGAGATAAGGACGGTGACGAGAGAGACCTTTTCCCTCTCTAAGCAGCAGAGGGACAATCTATAGCAGACTCTCTGCAGGACAATCCCTAGGGCTACAAGCCAGCTCAGGTGTCTTTTCCCAACATTATCCAGTGCTATCTGAGCAGAACATTATCTAGGGTGGCACAGTAGATGTTCAGTGGAGACTGAGAAGGGAAGCTGAGTTCTAAAAGGAACTGCACACAAACATGGGATTTCTTTGTCATGGGAAAGTCTCAAGGGAGCATGGCAGTGTCCAGGCCCAGTCCTCTTGCCTGAACAGGCACAGGCTTCCATTATTGTATGCAAGCTGCCCCTGGAGTTTGTCTCTTAAGAAAAGAAAGAAAGCGTAACCCACCCCTACATTTCTTGGCTTAAACTTGAAGAGCCGAGTATGCTTATAACCCACGCCAGGCTTGCCCTCATTCTTAACTCTGAGACTTCCACTCCATACAGTCTTTTTCAGCTGAGTTTATTTCTCTCCCAAAACACTCTCATTTCAAGATGAATGGGTTTAAAGAAAGCCATAAGCAATTATTATTTTTTAGGGCATTTCTGTTTTTGCTATTAATAAAAGAAAGTTGGCAGAAGATAGAAAAATACTTGGACAGCTATGATAGGACAGTTGCATATAAGGGAACTTTCCATCTTCAGATTATTCAAACAGGGAAAAAAGGTCAGGGGTCATAGATATAGAGATGGGAGAGAGGCTAGGCCCAAAGGCAGGCAGGGAGCGAAGCAGTGGGAACCGGGAAGTTCCTTCAGTGTTAGTAAAATGGAGCAAAATGACACAAGGCACATGCTGTATGAACCTGAATGACATGTGACAGCAGCAGCTGTGAATAAGAGAACACAGAAGTCTGAGCAGAAGCATCCTTGTTATCTCCCCAACCCAAGTAAGACATCAAATCTGTGTCCCTCTTCCTATAGGTCCTCGTCTTAGGCTCATATGTAGATCAGTGAGTGGGACAAAGTGCAGGCTTTCAATATCCTTTCTGCCTGTGGTCCTCAGACACCCACAGCCTTGACCATGACTTGCAAGCTCCAGCCAGTCACTCAGACACACTAACCTGAAGCCACACAAGAACTAGATGCAGTCGAAGTGACCTTTCCATGGAAACTGGAGTAAACAAACGTCCATCCAATCTTTCGGGGCTCCATAGAGCTTCTATGTGCATACCAACCTCTCAATAGTTTCTTCAGGGGGTCCTGATAAGAGTTTGAGGCACTCAAAGATAAAAGCCGTCTCTGCATCCTGCCCTCCAGAAGGCCTAAGAACACATCACAATATATTTCCATTCTTCAGCTTCACACTAGGGAGGAATTCCAAAATGAACCGAGAGAGAATGCATCACTCTTAAATCTAGTCCTGCAGGCTTACCTCTTGGCTTCCACCCTCCCTTCGCTTTGTGCACTTTTCACTCCTAACCTAAAACATTACCCGCTCACTGCCTGTGGCCCTGCCGTCCGCTGAGCATCAGTTGCAAGCTTAGCGCAGAGCGGCCTCCATGAAAGCCTCCAGGCTGGTCACGTGGGTGACCCCCACCATCCAGAAATGAAGCCTTCACCAGGAAAGGAGGCACATTAACCTGCCACCCCACCTAGACACAGCCTGTTCGGAGGTCTCCTGGCTTCCAAATTAGAAAGTCTGACTCTGCCCTGTGGGATATTTGGACCAAAGCCTTCCCTGGGTCAGGAAGAAAGCAATGCCCTGCCGGGCGGTACGACATACAAGCTGACTTCCAATGACTGCATTCTTCTCAACAGGAGAATTTTTTTCCCTAGCCTCTCTGAGGAAAGAGCCAGAATTGTTAATTTATAGTGGACGGATGGCGCCACTTTCCCATGGAAAGAATACCTCTCTTTCTTAACTGCCTGGGCCAAGGGAGGAGACAGTTGCAGGACATGTGCCATACAGGGAAGGTCAGATGTTCCTGACTGACATTTTCCAGGAACAAGAGTTTAGTGTTCTGAAAATATTATTCCTTCAAGACGGGCTCAGGAGTGAAGGAAGGGCATCACGGATAGGTTCAGCATCTGATACTGGAGTGGGTGAATTCACCGAGAGATCTTTAACACTTTACACTTTTCAAATGATTAAGGATAATAGCTGCACGACCATTTGCCTTCAAGAAATTTTGTATCATCCCCTGTATCTTTTGTTGGGATTAAATGAACAGTATGTAAAATTGACTGTTATAAAGTGAGCAGTCCAAAGGCACTTAGTGCCAGACAACCAGCCATTCCTAGCTATGTCCAAAGTGTCTTCGGTGCCCCCAGAGGAAACCCAAGAAGCAGCTTCTCCCTGTTGCTTGATGCTCCCAGTCTCTGAAAACCACCAACCTGAACTTACCTGTTCCAGGAATTTCATATATATGCAGCATATGACAGTTAATGACTGGCATTTTTCCCCTTAGCATGTTGTTGAAATCCAGCTGTGCTGTGACCTCTGCTGTCACCCTGCCCTTTTTATATCTCAATCATATTTGGTTACACAGACACACTACCACTTGTTCAATCTCTCCACCAGTTTGTGGACATTTGAGTCTTGATTATTGTAGACAATACTGCTGGGAATATGTACATACACAGATTTCCTTGAACACCCGTTTGCAGCTCATTGTGGGTGTGTGTTGGGAAGCAGGCTTGCTAAATCATACGAAAATTCTATGTTTAACTTTTTGGAGAGTTGCTGAACTACTTTCCTTTTCTCCATGATTTTAGCTACATCCTTACAAATTTACTATGTGCCAAAGTATACCATCGTATGTAGTGTAAGTTTCCATGCCTGATCCCTTGTTTGATGCCTTTGAGCTTAAATTTCTGTGAGAGATTTTTAAACCCATTGTTCTAGAAATTTCAGAGTTGTTTGGACTCCTAGTTTATGACTGCACCTCATCCAGCAGGTATGGGAGGCACTAACCTTATGGGAGCTCTAAAATGTCTCCCAAAACTAAGTGTCACTGGGCATGGTGGCACACACCGTTAATCCTAGAATTGAGGAATCAGAAGCAGGTGGATTCCTCTCTGTGAGTCTGAGGCCAACCCAATCTACCTATTGAGTTCCAGGCCTGACAGAGCTACTTGGTGAGGGCCTGTCTTCCCCACCCATCCACTCAGCCCCTCTATGCAGCCCTGGCTCTCCTGGAACTTATTGTGTAAACTAAGCTGGACTCAAACCCACCAAAATATACCTGCCTCTGCCTCTGCCTCTGCCTCTGCCTCTGCCTCTGCCTCTGCCTCTGCCTCTGCCTCTGCCTCTGCCTCT
>NC_034594.1:132940901-132992143 GCF_900095145.1 Mus pahari
GGAAGGAAGGAAGGAAGGAAGGAAGGAAGGAAGGAAGGAAGGAAGGAAGGAAGGAAGGAAGGAAGGAAGGAAAAAAGAAAGCTCCTCTAGAGCTAAGAGCATCTTCCCTATCTGTCTCTGCCCCTGTTGCCAAGTGTCCATATGTCCAGGTCAGGAACTTTCTGGGAACTTCTGCCACCAGCTTCTTTACTGCTGCCCAGCTAGCTCCCCAGACAGATAACCACTTTCCTTGGTGCATAGCTGCTGCTTTGGGCTGCCACAGAAAGATCCACTTACTCCAAGGCTTTCCTGCTCCTGCTGGACCTTGGTCCTATCTGTTCTCTCACCCCATGACCCAGGCATGCAAAAGCCTACAAAGGTGTATACGGATAATGTGCTTAGTGTCCAATGTGAGTGTCCTAGACCCAGTGACAGCAACAAAGTCCTCACAGAGACACTCTGAACTCCATTTTTTTCCATCTCCGCAAACTATAAAGAGCTAGTCAATCCATTTAGCAACAACAAAGCATTTATGAGCATCTTGCACATGCTAGTACTGAACTGGGCATTAGATGCCGAGAGGAAATGCCCAGTGTTGAGCAGGGAAAAGACAAGATCAGCACCTGTGCTTCCAGAAAAAGCCACCATCATCCGGGCATTGTTAGAGAGGTGACACGGTGGCAAGGAGGGTCTCAACTAGCATGATCCCTGTGTTGCCAAAAGCAAAATCAAGCCACTAAATCTTTCTTATCACATCCCACACACACACACCTGAGGGGAGCTTTACAAGTGGAAGTCTTTGCTCCATTCCTCCCTGGATCTGAAATGTGAAAGCCATCTTTTCATGACACACACAGGAGTCATCACTGTGGTCCCTTCTGTACACTCCAACTCCCTGCCCCAGGACCACAGCAGAGCTCGAAGAGCAAATCCTACTGGGAAACAAATGGACAAAGCTAACAGTCACTGAACATTTGCCCCTTGCCAGCCCCATTTTAACTATATATTTTTATATATATAAATAACTATAGTGTATATATTTAATGCATCTGATCTCACAATACTAAGACAGAGCGGCTGTCTTTAACCTCCTATAATAGCTGAAAAGCATGGCCAGTGGCCGGGGGAGATGGGGGGCGTCAATGGATACTAAATGTTCAGATAACTAGAGTTGGGGCTGGCAGGGCTGACCCAGGCTGTCATCCATCACTGAAAGAGAAACTCAGGCCCTGTAGGATAAAAAACAGGGCAGTGTACTAACTAGAGAGCTGGAAGTGAAAATCACAGAAACCCCCTTTGCTGGGCACACCCATCTTACACACTTCCTGTCTCTCAGCTCACACCCACAGACTAGTTCAGCTATTCCCCCAAACCTCATTTGGTTTCCACAAACTTATGCTAAATGTTGGCAATGTTGCTATGCAAGCTCCCTCTCCCTCTCCCTCTCCCTCTCCCTCTCCCTCTCCCTGTCCCTTTACTCTCTCTCTCCCTCCCTCTGTCTGTCTCCCTCTGCCTCTCTTTGTCTCTCTCTTTCTCTCCCCCATACTCCCCTATGCGTGTGTGTGTGTGTGTGTGTGTGTGTGTGTGTGTGTGTGTGTGTGTGTTTAGGTAGGAGGTATATGTGTGTTTAAGAAGGTAGGGGTGGGGAAGGTGTGTGTGTGTGTGTGTGTGTAGGTGTAGGTGTAGGGTGGGGAGGATATGTGTGAAAGTATGTGTAGGGTGTGGTGTGGGTGTGGGAGGAAAAGTGGGGGGTTAGATATATATATGAGTCTTTGTGTGTATGGGGGGTGGGTATGAGAATCCCTTTGAACCAAACCAGCTTTCATTGCCCAAGGCCCTTGTGACTGATCTAAAATCAGGATTACATCAAACTTAAAGATGTACAAAGAGATAAAGTGTGGTTGAGTGGGGGGATGGGAGGATATAGAAAACAACCACTGTTCACTCAAGCTTTTATATAGCAGTCTACATCCTTGATCAAACATGAAACATACTTGTAGGTTTTCAGGCTTCATGTGTCAGCGGTGATCCCTCATCCCTGGGCTTTTAAGTCATGACACCTCATGACATATGGAGGGAAAGAAAGTTTCCCAGTAGTCTCCTTCATAGGCCATAGCCCTGAGGAATTTCTGCCATGTGCCAGGCTGCTCCGTGGAATTATTGTCATAGAAACGGAGGTTGGAAACCTCCAGACCTGAGCTGGAGCCTGAGCTGCCCTAACTGGATTCTTCCTCAGGGTCACTACCCTGCTTGAGCACCCTGTCTTAGTTTTTCTTTCCCATTCTTGCTGCCTCGTTATCTTACAGGTGCCCACTCAATGATCACCCGCCTGGATCTTTCCATACACTCTTCACAGAGATTACCTCATCCTGCCTGGATGTTCCCATAACCATTTGTTTAACTCCCCTTTGGGACACATAACTAATCCTGCCTTAGGGTGCTTCCCCTGTGCTCACCCAGTTCCCCAATAAGAAACAATTTTTTAAACATCGCCTATCTTCAGTTTTGAATCTTTTACCCAGAGAGCCGGCAGAAGGTTTATTTGTTATCGTGTAGCACTTCCTGGGAAGTCTTAGAAGAGAGAGATAGATGTACTTCGTGTATATAGTAGGTAGCAAGATGAAACTGAAACAAACCACTGTACCACAGGGAGCAGAAACAGCAGCTCTTGGCTCCCTCAGCCTTAGTGATATCAACAACACAGGCTCAATGATAGAGGATAGAAGACAGCAGAGAGAGTCACTCTGGGAAGAATGGAAGCAGACACTTTGTAGTAATAGCAGTGGGGTAGTGAGATAGTACATACACACATTCGCATGTATGCACACATGAGAGCGCGCGCGCGCACACACACACACACACACACACACACACACACGTCCTGGACTTAGTTTGTGTGGCAGCTGGAGTCACTATGTGAAATGTTATCAGTTCAAGAACACAGATATGTCTAGAACATGAGCAGGCAGGGCTGCCCAACAACATGAACGCAGCTCCCCTTCAAGTGACATCATCTTAATATGCCACACGGCATCCCATGAAAAGGCACTTCATGCCCGTTGAAGCCAATCACCTTTGCTTTCAGAGTATATCTACTCTGAGAATCCCAGGAACATCTTGAATCTGAGCAGTAGACAGGCTGAGTCCTCCAAACGCAGAATATTGACACAGCAATTTTCAGGTTTTTTTTTCTAAATATTTTCTTTTCTTTAGCTACAGTTTTGTGTGTGAACCTAGACATCAGTGTGGCTGAGCAAGAGTGCTGGGTATATTAATAGGTAGGGATTTTTTTGTGAGACCTTGGGTAAGATGTATAATTTTAATAAGCCTCAAAGTTTGCTCATCTAGAAAAGATGTCCATTCATTGACTTGGTCACAAAATAGGTTCAAGATACTGGAGATCCCAGATGGGAGTGGATTCCATGTGGGAAGGAGGAAGGATGATTGGATAAGAAACTACCCTAATGTTGACATAGACTATGGCCAGCATACAAGGACAATACAGGGCTCAGAGCAAGGATTCTAAACTTTAATGTGGCCCAGAAAGCTTTCCTAAGAGGAACAAGGTTTTAGCTGAGGCTTAGAAGATGAGTAAGTGGATCAGAAAGTTGGTGGGTTTGGGGAGAGTGGTGGGATTCAGATACAGACGCTTGTGTGAGCCTGCAAAGCGGTAGGGGAAGTCAGGTCTCAGTGTTTGAGAAAGGGAAGGCTTTGAAATTTTTCAGAGTGATTGGTGGCTGCTGCCTGCTCCCCTTATTGCTGCTTCTCAGGGGTTAGTGTAGTGAGGAAAGCACCTCACGGGGACACACAAACTAACACCTGTCTTCCTGTATCTACACAACAGCTTTACAGTTCTGAGCAAACTCTTGTTCTTTATTCACCTGGGAAACAGAGAGAGCGATTCCCTTCTTTTCTACTTTACCATGCACCAAAGGAAAAATGACTACAAGATCCTTTAAAGAATCCCTGAGCTGGGTGTGGTAGCGTGGGTGTACAATTTCAGCACTAGGGAAGTTGAGGGAGGAGGAGTTCCAGTTTGAGGCCAGCCTGGGCTACATGATGAGATCATTCCTCTACCACCCAAAATTCCAAACATTGTAAGTGTAAGGTCTTAGTAGAACTTGATTTAATCATAAGTAAACCCGAGGCCATTTGGGGATCAGTTCATAGGTAAGATGTAAGCTCACTGGTATTCTTGGCTCCCACCCCTTTATCCAAGAAACCAGGAGAGAAATACCAGCTTCTTTCTTATTTGCTTGGTGATATTTCATTTCAGGTCATAATCATATTTTTGTCTTAGGGAGAAAGTATGCAATTAATAAAAGTTTTTTTTTTTTCCATTGTGATATATGTGATTGCTCTGCCTACCTGGTGGTTAGGTCAGACTGCCATTGGCCCCCAGAGGTGGTTCCTTAATGCTGGGTAATCCTGAATTCTGGAAAGCTGTCCTTTCATTCATGAGGGACATTAGATATGCCAACAGGAACATTTGTATTATCAGGACTCCTCTGCCCACAAATTCTGGAACCCTTGCGAGGTTCACTGCACCGAGCCTATATCAGGAACTCAAAGTCTTTCCAGTGTCGTCCCCCCACAGTTTCAGGTTTCCTCCCTGCTAGCTCAGACTCAGACTCTTTGCACACTGCCCCATCTGTCTGACACAACTTTCCCAGGTAGCCTTAATTCACCCCCAGAGCCCCTCTCCCCATCAGCGTTCTCAACCCGTGTGTAAAGACTAAATTCAAACAAGGCCAACACAGTCTCACTTCCTCTTGCCACTCCACTTTAGAATCTGAGCCATGTCTCTCTCTCCATTCATATAGAACTTACACTGGGGCACCACTGATTCTTACGTTAGCATTTAGATACTACTTGTTGGAGAACCAGGGATGTAGCCCAGGGAGTAGCATGCCTGCCTAGCGTCCATCCACAAAGTTATTAAGTTTGATTCCCCCAAGCAAAGCATAAAACCTGGCATGCTACCACACGTGTATAATCCCAGCACTCAGGAAGGCCAATAATGGGGATCCCATGATGGGAGTATATTCCATGTGGAAAGGAGGGCAAATTAAGAAGCCACCCTGATGCTGGCACAGACTATAGCAAGAATATCGGGATGATAAAGGGCACAAAGCTGGAACTCTGACCTTTAATATGGCCTGGGAAGTTTCTCAAGAGGAGCAAGGTTTTCCCTGAGGTTTAGAAGATGAGTAGACTAAAAAACTCTCTGGGTTTGGGCAGAGTGGTGAGGTACAGCAAAGGCAGGAAGGTCAGGAGCTCAAGGTCATCCTCTGCAAAGTAACAAGTTGGAGGCCAGCCTGGGATACGGAAGAGCTCTGGCTCCAAACAGCCAAACCTACTCTGCAGGACATTTTCCAATCACATAGAATTCACATGCCTGGGCTTGGGGATTAATACTGGATGATGACTGAAACCAATGCTGTGATTATCTTCCTTGATAGTGATAAGAAACATGAGGCTTATGAGGCAGTGGAACTTGACCTATCTATCCCCTGACGAAGCACAACAGGAATTTGCAGTGTTCTAAGGTATATGAAGAAACTCCCTGATGATAAAAACCACATCATAGCTCTTGCCTCTCCTGCTCTTAAGCAAATGCCGATCACATAGTAGATACTTAACTAACCCTGCTTGACATGCAATCCATACACACTGACAAGGAAATAATTCAAATGGCAGATTGCATTTGACACAAGTAAGTACTGGCACTATGAGCTTTTTCAAGCATAAAGAATTGTACTTGTAGTGTTATGCTTATTATTTGGGACTCGGTAAACAGCCTAAGGTCGACCCATAAGTATTCTTTCTCTAACCCACAGACATCAGAGATCAACCAGAAGGCAGCCACTAGTACAGTCCCTTTGCTCATGTGAGCAGCCCCACTGCCTCTCAGTAATGGATGGAATGTGCATGTCAGAACTTGTTCAACAGGGTGGACATGCTCCATTAGTCCTTGAAAACACAAGAGTCATTGTGCACCCGACCCACATTCCCATCACCTAGACATCAAGTAGGCCTCAGCTCCACTACCTTGGCAGGAAGAATTTGCCTAGAATTAAGCAGACTGATGCCTACCCTCGCATTCTGAAAAGAATGCAGGGAGATTCCCCCACCTTGGCATCAATTTCCCAAGAACTCTAGGCTGCTGTGGCCCTGGGCAAAACCAAGGAATAACCATTGTTGTTGTTGTTGTTGTTGTTGTTGTTGCTGCTGCTGCTGCTGCTGTTGCTGTTATTGTTTTTGTTGTTGCTGCTGCTGCTGTTCCTGTTGTTGCTGCCATTATTGTTGTTGCTATTGTCCTTATTGCTGTGACTGTAGTTTGTCATGTGCCTTCATCTACCAGATGAATCAATATTTAGAAGCTGAGGTGTACATCATATGCATTACCTGCTTCACCTGCAGGGCCTTGTGAAAAGGTCTTCACATCCAGCTGATAGTGTGTCTGTCTTTAGGGAGAACACCAATATCATCTAGTATTGTTAGACCTGCTCCAAAGGATTGAGAAGAAAATCAGCCCGTGTCCCCAGTCATATTCTAAAGAAGCAGTGCCTACTCTGACTTCCGAGTGTATTCTTCTAGATTATCCCCTTGCTGGAGATAAAGAAAGCAAGGCCCAGAGCAAGTAGTGATTGCCTCACAACACATACTTAGTAAGTCACACCGCCTCTTCGTGCATCAGGCTGTGAGTTTGTGGCTCTTAAACTGTCCATTAGCTAGATTTTGATTTTTGACTCATAAAACTTCACAAGAATGTAAGTTAATGAAACCAGGGAAAAGTCAAAGGCCAAGCTGGAGGCCTGGAACCCACAGACACCCCACGTGTAGCTTACTGCTCACCTGGGTAAGCACTACAAAAATACTTCCCTCCCTCCCTGCTCTAAACCAAGCCTCATCCCCCAGAGCCATTCCTGCCTTCTCACAGGAGAAGACCCACGGTCCCTGCTGCTCTCCTCTGTTAAATGTTCCTATGCTCTTCCCATTCCTTCAAGACCCAGTGGCATGACAGCTGATCTAATAAGCTATGCTTCTGAGTGACAAAGAAAGATAAAAATCTAAAGACTGGTACACAGCCTCCAGAAAGGTCACCCTTGTGGCCACACCACAGAATGTCCAGGGATAGTAAGATCTGAGGTCCCTAGCCTCCCGCACCATCTAAAACATCTGGAACATGTGGTAGGCAAGGTAAGGATGAGTGTGTGAGCCTGTTTCTAATCTATCTTCTGTCTATCTATCTATACCTGCGATCAATTTTAGCTTATAAATTACTCATGGTAAAACATTGACAATAAAAATAATAGAGTAATCACAATATACCAAAATAGTTTAATATATGTTATAGTAAAATGGAAAGCCTCAGGACCTTCATTATATAAGTCCATTATTAAGTGAATGTTATTTGAACATAACATCACCATACCTAGGCAGTCAATCTTGTAACCCAGGAAGCTACTAAGGGAGTAACAGAGAAGTGGCATATACAGTGTTCATATCCTGAGCAGTACAACCTAGCCAGTACAAGCTGTCATGGCAATCCTCAGAATGGTGCACACCTTAAATTGTAAATTGTGTATTTCTGGAATTTTCTCACTAACGTTTTTTTTTGATGGCAAGGTGTTAGAGTTGAGGAAAGTGGGGCCTTGGGTGAAGGAGGATTCTTGTAACTGTGTTCGCCTTTGGGAAAGGCATTTCAGACATGAGGAGACATACATTTGGCATACAGAATAGATCAGGGAAGGGGTTAAACTGGTAGACTTAACAAGGAGGCAGCTACATTTGAGACTAAAGAAATGTCATATATTTGAAACAAAGGGTACCAGAAAGGTAGGGCAAAAGATGTTTTGGTTTTTTTTTTCAAAAGATGCTTTTTGTCTGACACTTGGTGGTATTCAATATCTTAGGTCAATAATATATGTCATTTGCATTCATCAACTATTACTAAGATGATCAAAAGGCAAAGCTCTCCATGTGCTGTTAGAAACGAAAATTTACACCCATGCCGAGGACAGGTGAGGACTCAGCCTCAGAGGCTGTGACCAAAAGCCTGGTGACTCAGAAACATCATCCTCTGCTATACATTCCACAGGGATGAGTTGTTATTGAAATGACAATATCTCTCCTCATTCCCCTAGATTTGGCATGGGCATTTTAAGCCTTAACACTGTAATAAGGTAGCATTTGACTTTTAATTGCCTTGAACTTCTGTTAACATTAAATGAAGGGAGGAAATGAGAAGGAAAATAGAACCCTATCTGTACTGCTTTCAAGTCACATAATTGTACATTTTTGCCACACCATTAGTTTCCAGCCTGTAAGCCCATCCCCCATCACCCCTGAGAAAAAGAAATCATCCTGTCATTCTGTAAGTGCAGTGGTTTGCAGAACTCTAAATACTCTGGTATTAAGAAGAATGATGTAACTTTTTAAATGTAAGGTCTACCTTTTAATTGCCACCTGTGTAGGAGCCCTTGAATCACGTACATGTTTGGCCATCCTCTTGCTTTTTCAAAAAGCACTCTTTCCTCTTAAAGGATATGACGTTGGAAGACTTAAGCGGCAGTGGCTGGAGTCGCCCAGGAACTGAGCTCTCCCTTTCTTTATGGAACAAAAAAGAGCACCATCCCGCCCTAGCCACTCCTAACTCACAGATGACTTCAGATGCTTGAGCCTTCCAAAAATAAAACCTCACCTCGCTACCACACCCACAAAAACTGGCTCCAAACTTTCACCAAACACTTGTGAGTCATAAAAATGAGAGCTGAGTGACTGAGGTCTTTGACTATAACCATGTACAGATTTTTGGAGGACTCAAACAAGGACGTGATCAGAATGGATGTACAGGAAAGTATCAGTGGTGCCCATGTGCTCTCATGCACCGTTGACCTTGGAAGCACAGCTCCTGATGACTGAGATTCATAGAGACCTGGGAGGGGGGTGTGGGGCAGGGGGAATCCCTGCCCTGCTCAGGGTTCTAATTCTACATTTAATTCCATCTTTTAAATGCAGTTCCTTAAAATTCCATTTTGTGGCATTTAGATAATGGGTACTTCCCCCCACCCCCTTCTTGGTGTTCTCTTTCATGTCTTGTTTGTTCTTCACAAGAGTTTTGAGGAATATCCAGGGCAGGTAGTAATCTCATTTCTCAAACAAGGGAAAGGCTGGGATTAGATTGAAACCTCACTTTGCCCTTCGGTAGCTCCAGAAAGCTTAGCTGAAGTTGTCCAAGGTCAAAGACATGAGGACAACTGAACTGGAAGTAGACCTGGTTCCTCTGGCGCCTAGCTTAGCATTCTCTCTACTTTGCCCTGCTACCAGCATTATGTACTGAGCCAGAGGATATTTCCATACGTGCTAAGTCTTCTGCAAACCTTCTTCAGCTTTATCATTCGACCGATTAACCAGAGACCAAGCACAGCCAATGAGGAGGTGCCTGCTGTAAGACTGGCTAGCCTTTTGTCCTCATCTGTATTTCCCCACTGCTGTGTGGTTCTCTCTACAGAGATGATAGCACAGAGAATATGTAGTGTAATTCCTACTCCAGGAATTTTATAATTCAGGTTGCAAGCTCTAAATGCCTCCAGGGACAAGGTAGTGAACAGGAATAGATGAAACGGGTATCAGAGAGAACTCTGGTCTTTTTAAAGCTCCACAGACTCTGCCTTCATGAGAAATTAGTACAGCTCAATATTAAGCCTAGCTAAAAATTGAGGATTTTATGTGAGAGAAAAGGAAAAGTGATTGGTCATCTTCATAATAAGATGTAAGTGTGCTGGGTACTACTCTTGAAATGCAAGTGGGCATTATGCCTATCATGGAGTCTCATACTTTGGAGAACTGTAATCTTCTGACAAATGTGGTGTTGGATTGAACTTCCCTCCTGCCATGTGTGGTCTTGTTGAAATCCAAGGCCTCGGGTCATGCATAGAACATTGGAAAGGCCCTAGCTTTCCAGGTTCCCCCTACTGATGTATAGTTTAGGGATAAAGAGATGGTGCCGAGCTAAAGAGTTCTCCCTTCTCTTGAGGAGAGAGAACCTAAATTCAAATGAAAGTGTCAGCTCTTTAAAAATCACAGCATCATATCATCAGGAGTTTTCCACGGGATGTGGCACATGTGGGAGTTCTCACATGGTCCAGGGAATTATTGGGTGAGAACCCATCATCCTAACAAAACAGGCCCAGAAATTGAAGTCCTTGGTCTCCTGAGAATGGTGATCACGTGACAGAGGAGCTACAGAAGAACCTTTGCCTTCTGCTGGGATTAGATTGAAACCTCATTTTGCCCTTTGGTAGCTCCAAGGCTTTGGACATATTTCGTAATCTCTGATGGCCTCAGTTCCCTTGATGGAAATAAAAAGGACTAAATTGAATTGTTGACTATAAAGGCTTGATAACACACACACAGAGAGATAGGGAGGAGAGAGCTGTACACTTAGCAAGAACTCAACAAATGGTGGCATCTGATTCTGCAGAGCACCTATTGTCCTGAGGTACTAAGACATGTACCAGTGCTCTGTCTGAAGGCTTTGGCCTTCTGAGGTCTCCAAGTCAGAAGCTGGGTCAAATGAAAACAAGTAGGTACCCTGGCTGCAAACCCCTGGGAAAAGTGACCCCGGAGGTCAGGAGGGCTGAGGGAGGGAAGAGAGTCAGGGACAGATAGAAATAAAGGCACCAAGATAGCAGAGAGAAAGAGCCAACTTTCCTTCCAGGGAGCTGCTTAATGCACCCTTTAAACCAATTCGGTGACAAACAGATCAAACAGGGATCTGAACAGAAAGATTTCCTAATGAAAGGATGCCATAAATACTATGCTCAAGGTAATTTTAAGGCACCCACTGCGTGAGGTGTTGTATGTGCCCCATACATCATCCGACTCCCTTCACCTAGAAACGTGTTCTCTGGTAAGCCGCTCAGAAGATCCTGGCAGTCCACATTCCACCAGGTTCTGTGCTAGACTTGGGGCCAAATACGGTAGCACAACGGATAAACGCCCCCACCCTCTAAGGCAGGTGCCAGAGGGACAATCTGAACCTAAAGTGTGGGAATGAATGCTCCCAGTCCCTTTACCATGATGGCACCAGAGACAAGGTCCTTGCCTATCCATTTCCTGGCTTATGAGAAGAACGGTTAGGAAACATCTTCCTTATAACTTGCTCAGGGCTGGAGATGCTGTGGTCTCCACTTGAGCACAGCTGGACGGTTCAAGCAATCAGAGAGATGTGCTTCCCAGGACGTGTGTCTGAGAGCAGACCAAGACAGATGAGCTGTTTTCTGGGTCCAAAGCTCAAACCCTTTGGCGATAATACAATTAGGATGGGCAGAGAAAGGGAGGAATCAAGACAGTGAGAAATAAAGAAAAAATCAAGGAATTGGAGACTCCAGACCTTCAGTTTTTGCATAATAGAAAATCAAAGAAAGTTCAAATAAACCCCATTTTAAACTCTTTTCTTTGTTCCTAAATCATTCACTAATTATTTCCCTGGTATCATCTTCAAGAAGAGGCTATCTCTGACTTTCCCTGTAAGTCCTAGCATGGCTTAATTAATACCTGATTGATTGAGAGATTGACTCCTTTGAACCTGAAGTGAAATGGAGCTTTTTAATTTTCTTTTCTGCTGAACCTGAAATAGAGCATATAGTAATTAGGAAAGGGTCCCTTGTTATCTGGAAGTCCCAGCTACAATGGGCTCTTTGTAACTGAGCACATGGTAGGTAGGTGATTATTTAGGAGCTGATAAAACATACACCACTCCCTACTGCTTTCCTGATAATGGGATTTTCGTGGTCATTATTTCCCGCTCAAATGAATTTTGTGGCTGGAGGATCTGACTGGACAGTGCTAAATGGGTGGGCAGTTATCATCAAAGCTCAGTTCCAGCTGTGAGCAGTGACCACCTTTTACACGCTCCAGTCAGTACTTCCTCCCCAGCGGCCCGAATGACTGACTCTGGTCCAGTCAGGTTCTCATGTGCTTTTTCAGAAGCCCTGGGTTAACTTCAT
Organism: Mus pahari; assembly: GCF_900095145.1. Lineage (NCBI taxonomy): Eukaryota > Metazoa > Chordata > Mammalia > Rodentia > Muridae > Mus > Mus pahari. The sequence continues at coordinate 132,952,898 of NC_034594.1, forward strand.
TCGTTCACATCATTCATTCATTCACATCAATTCATTCATTAACTTCATTCATTCACCTGCCCCAATCTGGGCATTGAAACAGAGCATCCAGGCAAAAGGCCCCGTTCTCCAGAGCCTCCAGGCAAAAGGCCCCATTCTCGTGTGTACTTCAGAAGAGGAAACCAGGCTTTAAACAGGTACAGCTCCACCAGCAGGGAATCATGTAGTTAGAGATGAGAAGAGAAATGGAAGGAAAGAATGAGAGGGAGGATGGACAAGAAAAGGATAAAAGGAAGAAGAGGAGGAGGAAAAAGACAATGAGAAGAAGGAAGAGGAAGAAAAAGAAAAAGAAGAGGAAGAGGGAGGGAAGGAAGGAGAATCAGAATTAACAAATTTCACAGTGAGACATCATAAAGGCCATGAGATACGATGGCAGGAGGAGCCCCTTGTTGAGGTATCATTGCAGGAAAAATCACAATTTATTTGTGCTAAGACCTGGATGTTATAGCATATTTACATCAAGCTCTGAGATTATATGGACTGAGCAAAGAGATAAATTAGGTTTTGAGCAAATGGAGAGTCCTGGGATAGGACACAATGAACAAAATAGAAAGGAATGCAATACAATGTCAGAAACAGTAACAGGGATGGATGATGGAGGCAGGGACCAAATGATGTAGCCAGGGTAGTTATGATGAAGGTAGGACCAGATGATGGAAGCAGGCAGATGGTGGGGTTAATCTGTGGAATCTGATGTAGCATTTATCTTTTACACTTCATGTGATGGGCTGACATGGAATGTAAGCTAGGGCTGGGAGCACAGTGGCCGTTCATGTGAGTACATGAACAAGAGCAGGGGAAATGAGGAACCAGAAAGACTGGAAAGGAGGTTTCAGCAGTAACCCAACTAATAGGGAGCCTAGGCATAGAAGTGGCGAGACATGGATGGGTTTGGAAGGTATTTTGGAGTTAGAATTCAGATGATGGAGTCATTGTTTTGTTCAACTTAAATGTTAACAGAATCCCTTTATATGTCAAGTACTCATTATCACCTATTATATGATAAGCACAAGGCTAGATCTTCAGGTCACACGGAGCAGTGAGAATCTTGGCTTTGAAGGCCTTGACATGAGTACAGAAAAAACAAGTCAGCAAACACAAGAGTGGGTGAGACTTACATAACCCTTTCAATAACCCTTTCAATTTTTTCTGAATTCTTGTAATTTCTTACAGAAAACAAAATTATAATGCATTGGGATCAGAGCTCTAGTATGGAAATGCCTCCATGAAAACTCAGAAGGGAAAGCAATCAGTTCCTGGGAGACAGGAGATCTGGAGTCACACCTCAAGGGGAGGCCTGAATAGCCAGGAGACCTTCTGAGGAGTAGATGCGGGGAAGAGCTGTGAAGACATGGGGCAGATGAAGCTGCCAAGCAGGGCAACAGAGAAAGTGGGAAATGATCCTGGGAATGCAGTAAAAAATGGAGGACAGCAGTAGGGTACATGGGTGGTAAGAGGAGCAGGTCAGAGGAGTTGAGATCTCCATATCACCATGGGTCAAGCAGTGGGTACAAGTCACATTTAGAGTCTAGAAAAATTAAAGGAAGAAAAAAAAAACTGGAGACCAAGATGTGTTTGAGCACTTGGATGAATACATCAGCAAGGGGTTTGGGTACAGCACACCTTTTCCTCTCAGGACCATCCCCCTGACATGCTTCCCACCCACAGGGCCTGAGCTCACTCTCGAAGCCCTGCTTCATCTTTGATTCTCACCTTTGGCACACGTGCTACCTCCCGCATTCCTGGACACCCTATTCTGTGCTTGCTGCTTCTGCCTTCTTGGGGGGGGGGTGTCCTTGTCCATACATAGATCCTTGTCATCCCTTGCGTCACGTCTGCAGCGACCACTGTAATCACTTCATTTATAGAAGTGAGGACACATTTGGGTTTAATCTCCGCTTCCTTGTCTATTGTCCTCTCCTGTAGAGAATAAGTTGCTTAGCTGCCTCTCTCTTGTTCATGGGCCTATCAGCAGTGCCTAAGATGCAAACTGGCATGTGCAAGCAGCTGATTAAATGCTCTGGTAGAAGTAAAAGAGGATGAGAAGAGGAGATGAAGGGTAATGTGACATGGAGGTGACAAAGCAGACTTGGGTACCACTCCACACAGTCAAGTGAGTCTATAGAGAGGATAAAGTGATAGACTTCTGTCTCGAAGTGATGTCCATTCACATTTCTGGACTCATTGGTTAGGAAAACAGCAGTGAGTGAGATGTTCAGAGAGAGCCTTCGTGCTCCAGGAAAGCTAGAGAGAGGAAGAGTGTCTCCTTTAGAGGCATATCAAAATTATGACATTGGAAACACACTAAAATTTTAAAAAGGCAAACCAAATCATCATTAGCGAAGGAGCTGGGGGCCATTTACTTTAGCCAGCAAGCCTTTCTGTCCGAGGTCAAATCCTCATATTTATTGCCTAGCTAGACTCTGAGACACTCTCTCAACTGGTACAGCTATCTCTAACAACACTCTATGACTGTCAGTTCCATTTTACAAGGGAGAATATTGAGCCCCAAAGAAAGAGACCGGGGGGGGGGGGAACATGTGCTACACTTGTGGGAGAGCCAGAATTCAGACCAGGATATCTGGTCTGAGAACCACCTCTCTAAGGCACTGAGGTGACCCATTCTTGGGTCAAAGTAGCTACCAAGGAGCACTGTAGAACTCATCCTATGTGTGTTGTAAGCGGTATCAATGTAAGCTTGCTCATTAGCTATCTGGGGTGGGTGTACTGGTTGGTTTTGTGTATCAATTTGACATAAGCTGGACTTATCACAGAGAAAGGAGCTTCAGTTGAGGAAATTCCTCCATGAGATTCAGCTGTAAGGCATTTTCTCAATTAGTGATCCAGGGTGAAGGGCCCATTGTGGTTGGTGCTGTCCCTGTAGTCCCGGGTTCTATAAGAGAGCAAGCTGAGCAAGCCAGGGGAAGCAAGCCAGTAAGTAACACCCCTCCATGGCCTCTGCATCAGCTTCTGCTTCCTGACCTGCTTGAGTTCCAGTCCTGACTTCCTTTGGTGATGAACAGCAGTGTGGAAGTGTAAGCTGAAGAAACCCTTTCCTCCCCAACTTGCTTCTTGGTCATGATGCTTTGTGTAGGAATAGAAACCCTGACTCATACAGTGAGACAAGCTAACTGCTGCTATGGGGGGAAAAGAGAAAACTGAACTCAGTATCTGCCCATGACAAAGGTGTATTCACCAACATTTGAGTTCTGCCCCATACCAATTCAGAGACTTCTTTATCTCTGTGGACCCTGGGCTAGTGCAGTTCTTCCCTGGCCATATGAGTAAGCAGAACAGAGGGGACCTTGCATTTACAAAATACCACCCAGGTGCCAATGTTTAAGGACTTCTTTGGAGAAAGTCAAAAGAAGTGAACTGAAAGAAGGTGAACTGAGAACAGGAAAGTACTGGTCCTGGTCCTGACTGCGTTAGGGGTTTGCTAGGGGTTTACCTCCAGCAAAATACACTCTAGACTTCTCACTAACAAACTAAAGGAGTCACACCAGCAGCCCACCTCAAGGGTCTTCTAATCCAGGAAGTGCATTATAATAAAGCAGCTTTTGACTATCGTCCTAGTTAGGGTTTTACTGCTGTGAACAGACACCATGACCAAGACAACTCTTATAAGGACAACATTTATCTGAGGCTGGCCTACAGTTTCAGAGGTTCAGTCCATTCACATAAAGGCAGTATACAGGCAGGCCTGGTACAGGAGGAACTGAGAGTTCTACATTGTTATCTGAAGTCCACTAGGGGAAGACTGGCTTCCAGGCAGCTAGGACAAGGGTATCAAAGCCCACACCCACAGTGACACATTTTCTCCAAACACAGCCACACCTCCTGATAGTGCCACTTCCTGAGTCAATCATATTCAAACAACCACAGTTATTTTTAAGAGCCCTAGGTACCTTGAGCATTTCAATATTGATGATCAATTTGTATTTTTGTTCAAAATTGTAAGCATAATTGCAGCATTGATTCTAGAGAGAAATACAATCTATTTTCTTTCAACAATCAAATTTTAGTCATATATCATATATGTGTGCTTAGGGCAAGAATGAGCCTCCGCCTTGTATTATAACTAGTTAAATGAACCAGTTAGTTAAACTGGAGAAATATGCTTACTTTTATAATGTCCAGAGCTGGGTTTCAGAAGCAAATATAATGTTCTGCAAGCAGATTATTTGCCGCCCGCGATCCAGCAGGAGTACACATTCATTATAGTCTCTCCCTGCCTAAAACCCCAAGGTCACACAGCACTCGCCAGGCCTGAGCACAGCCACGTAGCGGCTTTCGGCTCTCAGGGATTTGCTTCTCCCTCTCTGCAGAACAAGTCACGCCTGTGCACTGACTCCCCTGGGTCTCAAAGCCTGATAGTAAGGCTTGAGCCTGCAAATGTCTAGTCACTTTTCTGAAGCCTCACCTATGAGCTCAATAGTCCTCCAAACACGTTCTTCAGGTGACCTTTGTCTCTCCTGTCTCTGGATGCCAGAGTCTAGAACTAAAGCCACAGACCTGCAGGCTGCGGGCAGGCAGAAAAGCTGTTCACGAAAGCACCCTTTAACTTGACGGGGTTGAGGGGATCTTTTTACATCATTTGTGTATTTATAAATGTCCACCTCTTTGCTTCCTTTCAAATTCATGGCCTCTCTTTTCATTAATTGTTTTCATACATATATATGTATAATGTATATACATAAATATTCCTAAATATCTAAGAACAACATGCTCAGTGTGTATAATGTTATTTGTATGTATGTGTTCAGGGATGAGCAAGTGGCATTGGATAATCAGTTGATGTGCTCTTCCCAGGGGAAGACTGTGTCTCCGGCTCTTAGCACCCCTTGGTCATCTATAATTCTTTGTGTACAGTTGAGCTCTTGTGGTCTTCCCCCCTCCATTTTAGGGTGTCTTGTGTCATCATCCTTGTTCAGATCATGTTTACACAGTCATGTTGATAAGACTTGTGCGTGCAGCTTCTGACATCCCTAAGGACACCATCTCACAGCAAACTGTCTGGTCCTCTGGCTCTTACAACCTTTCCACCACCGCTTCTACAATAATCCCTGAGCCTTAGGTGTAGGAGTGGTACTGTAGATGTATTCATTGGAACTGGGCTCCACAACTCTACATTTGGAATAGGTTGTGGTCTTCTGTAATGTCTCCACCTGTTGCAAAGAGCAGGGCTTGTTTGCTTGCTTGTTTTTATTGAGGGTGAGAACTACACTTCCCTGTGGGTATAAGGACAAATGATTCTAATACAGTTAATGTTGAATGGGGGCTGGTTGAGATTATGTGGAAATAAAAGAAAAACATAAAACCTCTACAGAAGCAGGTTGTTCTTCTACCAGAGCGATGAAGGACACCAGTCTGTCCTTGGGAATGGAGACCCGGTGAGTATGGTGCAGGGGGTTGGAATTTTACAAATGGGGATTTTGAAAATGGAAGATTCCATCTTCAAGTCAGTTCCCCAGTAGTCGCAAAGGGATGATTTCCAAAGAAGGTTGATGTGTTGGCTTTCTCAAGAAGGGTTGCTCTTCTGAAGAAAAGGGAAAGTCCTTAGTTTAGGGGGCAACACTATCCTTTGGTCTCCCTTGTCAAGATCTTCCCAGATCCAGGCAGCTCATAGGAGTTATTTGTAAACTTTCCTGTCCAGTGTTTCTTGACCCTCTTAAAGCTATTGGGCCATTGACTTTTCTATTAAGAATTATTAGTAAAGTAGCACTTGTAGGTTCCTCTGCAAAATCTGTGACTTTACTAGCTCTGGGTAGTTAGCTAGGTTTCCGATCCCAGGCATGGCTTTCCTCCTGTTGCGTGGGCTTTAAGTCCAATTTAGCAAACTGTTGGTTAGCACCAAGGTGTGTGTGTCACTACTGCACTTTTAGGGTTAGTATGCTGATCATGCATGTTATCAAGCATTATGCTGCTCATTGTTGTGGTTCATAGGGATCATAGCTGGATAAAGCTGTTGGTTGTGTTGCCTACTTCCTTTGGAATATTCTTTTGGAACTGTCATGCATATGGAAAACTACTAACTATAAGGAAAAATTAAATTATGAACTTTACAGGTAATAATAAAACAGGTAGTAATAAAACTGGACAAGATCATATTGAGTGAGGTAACCCAGGTATAGGAAGACAAATGTCACATGTTTTCTCTCATCTGAGGCTCCTAGCTCCACATCTTCAGATATGAGTACATATCCTAGAGTGACTGCAGAAACCTCAAAGTTAAAAATGGGACCATTTCTGTGGTGGGAGCAATAAAAAGGGGAATATCAGGGTACAAATAAATGATCTGGTGGTGGAAAGAGAAAAAATGGAGGGAGTGCTAATTAGGGATGGGGAGGAAGATCAATATAGAGGGAGGGTAAAATAATAATGACAATGTCTGAAAATGTCACAAGTGATCTTACTAGTAACAATCTACAAAAAACCCATAATACATAAACCTGTGTACAAATATGCATTTATAGTTCAAATGAAAATTTTCCATCTGGATTGACAATGCTCCCTCAAAGAGCCAAAGACCACCTAACAAAAACCCCAATACCAGGCATTAAAAGCCCTCTTTTGAGCTGTTGGTCAAAGCTGTGCAAGAGACTCGTAAGACATATAAATTATCACTCTTGCCCTTGGTTACCTCTCAGAGCTTTAAGGTTAATCCCTATTGCTGAAGACACCATGCACTTTAGACACAGAATCCAGAAGCCCCTGAGCTGGAGTTGAATTGAAAGATTCCTCCCTGAGGAAGGTAGGGTTTTTGTTTATTTGTTTGTTTGGTTGGTTGGTTGGTTGTTTTTTTTTTTTTTTTCAACACAAGATTTTTCCATGTAGCCTTGGCTGTCCTGGATCTTCCTCTGTAGTCCAGGCTGGCCTTGAACTCTCAGAGATCCACCTGGCTCTGCTTCCTGAGTGCTAGAATTAAAGTCACCACTATCACCCGTCTGGAGTGGTAGTTATTTAGCAGTGAGGACTAGGCTGAGAAGTAAGGGGTGAGAATCAAAAGCTCAAGGCTAGAATGAATCCATTGTCTTATGGATCCTATCTGCATATTTTATAGTTCAGAGAGTGCATGAAATAGACAGGGCCATTTTGATCCTTACAACATCATAGAGATGCTGATAAACTTCATTCTTGTAGTTAAGGTTCAGGTATGTGCTACAGTCAGACAGGTTCTTCCAAGGCTCAGACCCAGGTCCTATGGCTCTTGTAGCACTGCTCTGTTCCACTGCCTCATACCCAGGCAGCCAGAAGCCTGTGGAGAAACAGCAGTGAAGGAATGACTCTTTCTCCAACTACATACTACAGAGGATTGTAGAGGTCAATAATATCTTGTTTCTAGGGAAGGTAGCTTTCCCCATTCTCTCTTTCAAACCTACAGCCTCAAGCACAGCCACAGAGAGTGATCGGCACCTATTGCTTATGAGACTAGATGAAGGACATTTCTGTGTCAGAGATACTTGAAGGCAACAAAGGGATAAGGTCTTCCCAGAGTACATTCAGCCCACCCCATGTGACTTCTTTTGCGTACTATCCCATGGAAGCCCTAACTTTTCATTCATACCACTAAGGAGATATTTGATTGTTTCCTGAAAATGCTAATAACACAAAGCTCATAAATACTAATGAAACGCTATAGATTAGCAGAGCTCAGCAAGTAACCTAGGGAGCCTAGACAAGAATTTGTAGATTAAAAAATATAAAGAATACTTTTTAATCGAATTTCCTCCAGACTGGGTTCCCAGATGTTAATGAGTACTCTCTCTGGCTGTGGAGAGAGCTGACTCTAATAAGTACCTTTAAGAATGCAGAAGTGAATTATTGACTTAGTTTTAGTTGAAAAGAAATCTATTTATTCAAAGGCTATTTTAGGTGCCTTGGGATGGACGTGTTTAAGACAAAGGTGGGAGGGTAGGGGAGCCTGGGACATTGTGATAAACACATAATTCAAATGCATGCCTCTATTTCAGCCAACTAAGCAATCTACGTTGGAATGTGCTTATTATATTTGTCTTTTATGACACAACCTTCAATAATAATAATTGCTCTGGACTCTAAAAGCTGGTGTCAGAAATTATAACTTTATTATTCATTGCTGAATCCCCTATACCCTGCACAGACTCTGGCACAAATCAAATGTCCAATAAATGTTTGCTAAATGGATAAAGAACTTTCTTAAAATATTTTCCAGAGCTTTTGAGATCTGTGATCTTTTCCTAAATGTCAGCTCAGATCATGGTGACCGTTACAAAGCTCCCATATAAGACCCATCTCCACCCCAGCCACCAATCACCCTTCTCATTCATCTTCCAGACTCCTCTTCTCCCACCCTGAGCTTCAAGCTCATTGGAAGGCACTATGTTGCCCCATTCCTGTCCTAGGCATTGTTCTGCATGAGATGTTTAAATATCTCATTATTTTTTCCCAAAGTTCTCTATCAAAAGCCTATTTCTCTTTAAAGGAATGGCCAAAAGCCGCCCTAATAGACTCCAGGAGCTCAGTCTCCTTCTTCCCCCTGATTCCCTTCTCCTGCCTGCAGAACACACCTACTGTAGAACAGTGTGCTGTTGGTATCACTGAATGTGAATCTCAGGTACGGTGCCAGGAGCCCTTTGTCCCAATATGGCTGTCCTCCCAATCAAGTGAGAGGATGCCACCTGAATCTTCCCACAACAACAGAATGGGAACTTGCTCCAAGTGAACCAAAAATACTGTTACATAAGACTGAGGCAAAGCAAGGGGTCATGGCTAGAAAGTTGGGAAATTCAAAGAAGAAAAAGTCCTTATGTGGGGGATGGGTCCTATGGAGTCCTAGCTGCACCTATGGTTATTTTTCTCTTCAGAGAGCCTGGAATCTTGGTATTGGAATGGGGTGCAGGCAGATCCATGTCATGGGGTATCTCCAATTCTCCCAGGGGCCTAGGCCACACTTCCAGTAAGAGGACATGTCCCCCCAGAGCACACTCTTTGTTACCATGTTGAATGTTTGTTTGGGCTTGGCTTTTCTGTAAGTGTCCGCTGATGAAGGAGTTGTGTTTTGTTCTGTTCCTTTTGGGAAGAGTCTCATAATGAGACGTCGGTCTCTTTGCAGACTCTGCTCTAACATAGACTGGGATCAACCCTTGAATCAGTCTGTGGAATAGCCAATGGCTGTAAGATTCTGCGAATCCTGGGCTGCTTGCCAAAAAAATGGGTTAATTCTGTACAAAGAACTAGGAGGCCCAGAGTAATACCTGTGAACAGTTCACACATGGAGATATGGAGCCAAACTCCCTAAAATGAGTGAGTCCAGCCCTACTACTCACATGTCTTGTGACTTGTGCTTCCATTTTTAGCTGAAGGATGGAGAACAATAGCATCTACTGAATGAGTCAGTGGGTGTTGAGTGACTTACTAAGTAGAAAGTGCCTAGAACGGTGCCTGGCATATAATAAGTGCTCTGAAAACATAGGCTAAAACCATCATTGTACTTTTATAGCATTGCTTTAGTTCCTGTGAACCAAGGGGTACAGTGCTAGGTGCCAATCTGTGCAGCTACAAAGACTGTGCAAATAATACCATTAGGATTGGAGCCACACATCAGCAGACCAGGCCAGATGGAGCTGAGTTGGACATATGGCCACTGAGTATATGGGACAATTATCAGGCATGTAATTCAAGGAACTAGACCTCAGCTAGGACAACCTCTAGGGCACCATGTAACCTACCACTGTATCTGGAACACAGCTCTCACCTCCAGGCAATAGAATTAAATAGGAACTAATCTGGAATTCTGAGCCCAGGATATACACACAGGCCTCTTGGTCCAAAGTTCACAGCACTATGCTACTGCTCACTCGGGAGCCTGTAGATGGATGATTGTAAGTTCAAGCCTACCCTGTAGACCCTGTTGGTGAGAAAGTACCAAGTGCTACGATATAATTCACATCATTCTCACTGTCTGGTTGTCAGCATCCATGGGAGAATGCTGGGTTCATTATCCAAAACTCTGGCTGCTCACTGAAACTCGGTGCAACCTCAGACATCCTGCTTCCCCACAGTAGACCTCGTATTTGTCACTTTTAAGTAAAACAGCTGGCCAGAAATCTCCAGCCAGAATATTGGTTACTCTCTCTATTTGAGTCCAAGGTAGGTAATGTGTTACACAGCGAGAGATTTCTTAAATTTTTCTGAATCATGTTTGTTCCTGAAGTCATCTTTGAACACAAGGATTGCAGGATTCACAGGGCTTTACACCTGAGAGTATGTATGTATGGAGACGTGGAGGGGTGACAGAAGAGAAGATACTTGTACAAGAATATGAGGATGCCCACTGTCCACTGATGGACAGTGGTAGGTTTCTTTCCCCTGAGATAAAACAAAACGGGTAGAAAAGGGACTGGGAAGGTTTGCTTTGGAAGTAGCCAATGAGGTGACCACGAGAGAGAAGGTAGAAAGCAGAGAGGACCAGATACAGAGTGAAGTGTAAGAGGGTGGGGGAGAGAGTGTTGGGAAGAGAGCCAGCACCCAATGAGGGTGGCAGGCATGTGACAAGATGAGGACTGATAACTGATAACCTCTTAGCCACGAAAAGGCCATCTCATCTTGTATTTAAGCTTTAGTGAATACCAAAAATCATAAGCTGTGTTCCTAGGGTCTCAGACAAGGGGCTACCATATAGGAAATACGTGTTTATTACCTGTCTGGTGAGCTAGGCAGAGCACAGGAGAAGAATTAACCAAAAAGCACATGCTATACACACTGGTTAATTTATTCAACAACTGCTGATTACCTTGCGTGTAGCGGGTCTGACATAGTAGTAACTCTTTTATTCTAAGCCCAATATCATGTGTGTACATAATGAGAATGGGTTAAAGGTTATTGATTCATTGTGTACACTTTGTATATTGAGTGTTAATACGATTTCAGAAAACTCTGCAACTCATTGATTCCTTCTCCTTTCTAAGCATAAAGCCACGGACACTATGAAAATAGATAGACCATCGCTACTGCAGTTCTCTTGAATTGTCCATTTTACCTTCTTCAGGTACTCCTGGTGGCATGCCCAAACGTGAAGCTGAAAGAAACATAAATTCCAAGTGTCTAACACTGTGTTCTGTGAAGATGGCTTGTTAGATAATTAAGGATCCTCTGGCCCCACACTAGGCCAGCACCATGGAGAGAAACAGTTCTTTCTTCGACTCTGTCTGGGAAACCATCCGGATCAGGCACGAAAGAGGCGTCTTCAACACCGTCTGCCTGACTGTGCTCCTGGGGTTACCCCTGGTGGTGGTCCTCACCCTCTTCTTCGTCTGTTGCCATTGCTGCTGTAGCCGGCCACCTAAGAGCAACCAACAGCCAGACCAGAACAAAAAGAAACAGAAAAAGAAGAAGAAAAAGAAAGATGAAGACCTCTGGATCTCCGCTCAGCCCAAGCTCCTCCAGATGGAGAAGAGGCCATCGCTGCTTGTCTAGTGAGCCAGGAAGCAGCATGTCCTCCCCTTGGAGCCAAGCCGCCTTCCAGCCACAGAGACTTAGAGGAGCCTTTAACGTGATGCATTCACTCCCGCAGATCACTCAAGCAAGGGACAAATTTCAGACTAAGCATCCCGGTGGATGGGGGCATGTGACAATTCTTATACTGTCTTGGCAGCTATGTGCTCACTGTCAGTGCCCCACGCATGGATGGCAGTTTCTGGTATACTCTAGCACAAAAGCACAGAAAGTATGTACACATGCATCTTAGATGGCTTTCAACTCTGTTTGTATCGTATGTATGCACATTTGGATAACAGGTACATGGGACAGGATATTCTACTTATCACATGGCCATGTAATATATATATATATATTGCTCAAATATACATACTTGCAGAAATGTCTTATGGGAAGATATGTCCAGATTTAGGCACATGTATACAATTAAGTAGCCATGATGCAAGGCCCTATGCACTGTCTGTATATCATTCAGGTTGGAGGTGGGTGCTTCCTATTCTTATACCTACATAGTGTTTTACTGGAAATACATTTGGACATTCTAAGAACCTGGTACAGTCCCCACTTCAGTATATATTGATTCAGACGTAGCTAGTGGTTTCTATATGGTTCTGACCTTTAGCCTGTACCTAAAAGTTTAAAGTATGGCTCCAGATACACTCAAAGCTCTTTGCTTGCAATTCACGACAAGGTCCTCATTACCTCTAACAGGTGTTTAATGTGGCCCAAGACCTCTCGGGGACATTATCCCATAACTACTCAGCAAGGTGCCCTTTTCTAAGCAGTGATGAACAGCTCTTGGCAGTGACTGTGAGAAAGCTATGGAAACCCACATGTTCACTTCACTGGATTGCAGGTGTGTACCCATGAGGTGTGTATAGAGATAGAAAGAGTCAGGAGATGCCTCGCAGGAGCCAGCTAGAATCCATGTGACCAAGGCCTTTCAGGAAGAACACAAGTAAGATCATCCCAAGTCCAGTCTCATAACCAGCACACATATACACATACACATGCGCATGCGCATGCATACACAACACAACACATACCAGAAGCAACTCCCTGTGTTGGTAGCAGTGTATAATGTGTTACCGGTGGGAAGTAGAAGCCATAGTTTAAGTGGAAGTTAAAAATGTAAAGATATCTGTTGCTATTTACGTTGATGCTCAGGCAAATGTCTTGTATACAGTAGGTACTCATAACTGTGGATATATATGCAATGATGCTAAGGGTAAACTTGTAATACCTCACAATTCCCCCTGAGTGACCTACTCTTTTAAGACACCCCATTAACTGCTACAGAAGATGAGGCAAGGCATTGAGGCAAGGCAAGGTTGATTGACATATGTGCCCTGTGCTACCTGAAGCCATGCCACTTTCTGAGTGGAGGAGAGCCTTTCCTCCGCAGCCAAAGACTAAGAAAACAAATTGCTTGGCATTTTGATTGTACTGTGGCCATGTTACAAAGGTGTAGAATTCCAAGCTTGGAAATGATTATACTCCAACAGTTCATTTGCACATCTACTGGGGAGCTCTATAAATATTGTCCCTGTAGAGGCCATTATAGACAGTAGAAAAAAAAATCACTAATTAGTGACATAGCCAAATTATGACATTATAGCAGCAAGAAAAAAAATTCCCGAAATTGATGAGACTGTATGAATGGAAACTTGTACTCTACTTGTTCAGCTGGGCTACCTGGTACTCAGGGCTCTACTCCAGATGTGCTCCAGGCCCTTGGAGGGTAGCTACCTAATAGACCTGGGTCTTCTAATAGACAGAGCAGTCACATTCCCTCGCTCATCCTACATGACCTCAATGTCACTAGGCGCTCAAGCCTTCCGCCCTCAGGCCTCTTTGACCAAAGCCACACTTTCTGATTCTCTGCCTCCTTGTCACATAGGGAGCTGGTTGTGGATTACCTGGCTGTCCTCCACATGCCACAGAATGACCAGTCTTCTCCCCTTCTCTGCCACTTGGTTCCCACCAGATGTCCTTCCTGCTTCTCTCAGTCTCCCTAAGACGGAAGACTTGGGGGTAGAGGTGGAGACACAGCAGAAATGGGATGTCAGATACAGTCTGCAAGGCTGGATCACCGGGATCAGGGACCATACAAATTACATGGTTTCCGTGACAACTGACTGCCAGTTTGAATTAAGACAGCAGTCAACTGTCCCTGATTGCCATAACAAAGCCCCTGTCTCTGGGCACAGTGTGCCTACTGCTTTCTCGTCAAATAGACTTGAGCCAGTTCCTGACACAAAACATCCAGAAAGGCAGGCAGTTCCCAGTTGTCCAGGAATCCCAACCCTGACTGGATCACTGCTTCCTGTCACAGATTGTCCGACAGCCTTTATAAAGCACTTAGGTGTAGCCGGGCGTAGTGGCACATGCCTTTAATCCCAGCACTCGGGAGGCAGAGCCAGGAGGATTTCTGAGTTTGAGGCCAGCCTGGTCCACAAAGTGAGTTCCAGGACAGCCAGGGCTATACAGAGAAACCCTGTCTTGAAAACCCAAATAAATAAATAAATAAATAAATAAATAAATAAAATAATAAAAATTAAAAAAATAGAAATAAAAAAACAAAACAAAGCACTTAGGACGATGCAGGGCCTGTGATGTGATAGGCCCTCATATAGACGCCAGGGAGCAAAAGCCCAAAGTATTGCTTGGTGCCCTGTCTCCCTGCCTCACCCTGACAATTCTTCTCATATTACGGCTTCTCCTTGCATCATACCAATTCATTCCTTTATGATCCGACACTGTTTCCCTTGGTCTATCCCAGAGTTGCCACGGATACCGTCCTAAGGTAAGGTGCTTGGGACCTGTGCCTACTTGATCCATCTGGGGACAGTAAGTCAATGGAGAGCCTAAGAGGCCTCAGGGGGCTGGAGGAATGGTTCAGCAGTTAAGAGCACTTGTTGCTTTTGTAAAAGACCCAGGTGCCAGACATGCATGTAGTACACATGTATACATGTAGGCAAACCACTCATACACATAAAATAAATTTCTTTTAAAAATGTAAAAAGAAGCCGGGCAGTGGTGACACATGCCTTTAATCCCAGCGCTTGGGAGGCAGAGGCAGGCAGATTTCTGAGTTCGAGGCCAGCCTGGTCTACAAAGTGAGTTCCAGGACAGCCAGGGCTACACAGAGGAAACCCTGTCTCGAAAAAAAAAAAATTAAAAAAACAATGCATAAAGAAGAGACCTTCTCAACTGGCATGGGCTTGGGCATGGGGGTTGTCCCCACCCATACTGGACTTCTGACCTGCCTTGGTCACACTCAGAAACAGTCAGAGGGGTCTTTATCCAGTGTTCAGTAGACTTTTTTGATTTCTTGGGAAGAGGAAAAAGAACAGGAAGATGTAAAGAAAAGTCAGTCACTTTTTCAAGAATATATAAATGATCGAGGCTGTATAGCATTTGTCAGAGTTTTGTTTTCGGTAAAATTCAAATATATATAAAAGTTTATTTAAATAAATGTTTTGAAAATGAAATCCTCCTTTCATGTTGGCTTGAGTCATGCTTACCACTGAGATATTATTTTCATACAGGATTGACAGATGCAGACGCTCTCCTTGCCTGGTCACTGGCCTAGAATCTCAGGTCTGAGGACCAGGAATGTGGCATCTCTCCCTTCTATGCAAAGCAGACGACTTTGGAAGCTGAACTGACCGTCAGTGGCTGCAGAAAACATACTGATATTCCCTGGTGACACATAGAAAACATCTCTCCAGTGAAGTCAGTGTCTTTCATAGGAAAAGGAAGAAATCGCCTTTGGGTTAATTTGGTGCCAAGAATTAAAGGGACACAGATACCTGTGTCTATGTGCATGTATTTACATAAGCACATACATCCTTTTGCTAAGTCAACCACAACTTTGCCCTAGTTATAAAATGAAGTGACTTGGATGCTCTTGATTCCTCTCCCAACAATGCGGGCCAACAGAAACAAGATGGTGAAATGTTCCCTACTGGCACTGCCCAATCTGGTACTATTAGCCACATGTGGCTTAGTTCATTAAAATTAAATTAGATGAAAAGTCCAGAGCTCAATTAGGCCAGTCATATTTCAAACACTCAATAGCCACCCTATGGCTAGGAACACCACCCCGAATGGCATAGGCTAGCATCTTGTGGAAAGAGCAATTCAGTGTTAGTGAACAGCTGCGTTGTTTAACGGAAGCTTGAGAAGGAAGACCCACGGCGCAGCTGCACACTTCCTGTCTTGCCCAAGGCAGGCTGTTTCACAGTTTTCAGCTGATCCTTCAGCCTTTCTCCTATCACTACACAGCCATAACAACCAGGAGGCACAGTATTTTCATTCAGCCTGCTATTCAAGTCCCCAGGATATTGCAAAAGTTTCCGATGCAGAGGAGGGGCCGCTCAGAGGGCCATAGCGCAACTCCCAGGCACCTCACAGGCTCCCCACCCTTTCAGGTCCATCAGCTCTTCCTGCCCTGGCTCACCCACACTCTGGAGCATAAGGACAGAGTTGCACAATGCAATCATCCATTAGCATTCTCAGCTCACTGGAGTACTCTGCTGGCTGCTTGCCCTTTGCCCTTAAGATTATTCTTGAATTCAAAGTCACGGGCATACAAGATTGAGCAGCAGAAGCAACAAAACTCCCTTTGGACAACTTACTGTATCTGTCATAGGTTCAGTTTATTGAACTGTCTTCAGATTCCCATGGGGCCAAGCATCACGATTTATTCAGTAATGGCAGGGCGTACATATCAAAGAATTTTAGCTCTTTCGAGGTGCCAAGTCCACTGAGCCCATACCATAGAACTTGTCCTGAGGGGTCACAACCGGCCTAAAGGTGCAAACCACAACCATATAATGTGTTTATCGCTTTCCCAGAGGGACACACACACCAAGACTGCCATCAAGTCAGGCTGGCAAAGAGTTGCACTGAGTGAGCGGAGAGAGGAGACCACCATTGGCAAAATAGACGAGAGTCCCTGGGCACCAAGGGCTCGAGCTCAGGACTAGGGCTGTCCAGATCCTGAGACCCACACCAGTTCTCACCGGTCATGTAATTTATGCCTGTAATGTTACCTCCATATTAAAACTTATCTTCAAAATTTAAATGTAGAAATACATTTAAAAAAAAAAAAAGCTTAGCACTGAGCCTGGCTTAGGGAAAGTGTTCGAGTTAAGTGTCGTTAATGAAGGAAAACCATGGTTTGGGTTCTAGAAATCAAAGGAGAAACTTCTGGAGGAAGGCGTGGAATTACCCACACTCCAGCGGCCTCCTTGTCTTCCACTAGCCTTTCTCTTCTCTTCCATCCATGAGCCGTCATAATCCTCTTGACTATTCACAGAAAACCAGCCTTACAACTGGCTATTCATACGCTCCTAGTGAGGAAAAAGAAGATGCAAAAGTTTCGAATGCTGTATAAAGCCTTAAGATCCAAACAAGCGACCTTACCACCTCAGAGGGCCTGGCAGCCCCTTAGAAGCATTCATTATCACACTTGATGCATGCATCACAAGTAAAGAGAATGAGGCCACAAGAGAAGAAGCCAGCGTACCCAGGCTTGGAATGGAGACCACACTCTTCTTCTGGGAGCTTCACAGGTCTGGTTCCCAGGCCATAATAGCAGCTAACAACCATCTGTAATTCCAGGTCCAGGGGATCCAACCTTTTCTAGCCTCTATGTGCACCAAGCATGCACTCGTGTATATACACATACAAAGACAAAACACTTGGGTGCATAAAATCAAATAAGTAATTGTAAAATAAATCTTTTTTTTTTAAAGTTTAAAAAGCTGGCAATCCAAATATAAGAACTAAAGTTTACAGCGTTCAGAACTATGCTGTCTTTACATATAATTATATAGAAGTTTATCTTCTATAAAAGAGCAGGGTTTTATGAGCTAACCTGGGAACCTTACTTATTTATATTACACTGGAATTGGAACTTAAAGTATCCGCAGAAATAATCCACTCACAGGGGCATTTTAGGAAGAGTTTTGAAATATCTCTGGAACTTTCTACCCACTGACCAGCCCAGCACACCGTGATAGAGAGGTTGCAGGCTAGACACAGCCAAGAATGAACTAGGCAACCCCTTCCAGGGGGTGCCTGCTTACCTGTTGTGTTAATACAGGTAAAAACACTGCCGGAGAAACCACTAAGTGTAGGTTGGATGCTGATTTGGCCCCACTGGCTAACTCTTAAGACAGTGTTACCCAGGAAGAAACAGAAGTGGGGACCCCTCCAAAACTTCCCTTTGTGGAAGAGAGTCTCTCTTGAATTGAGAGGCACCTGATAAGACAACACTGCCATCTACTGGCAAGAGTGGGTATAGCAGGCCGCTTGCCCCAGACTGCAGGCTCCAACCTGGTTGATTGGCTCCCATCATCTCTGTTGATCCTCTCCTTGACCCTGGCTTAAGGTAGCGAAGACATGTAAGGTTTTTTTAAATGGAGGGACCTTTTCTAGTAAGTTTCACCAGCAGCTTTTCACCTTCTTTTCTTCTAGTTCTTTGCATGCCTCCTTGTCTGTACGCTCTCTGCACAGCTCACACCTAAAGTGTGTGTGTGTGTGTGTGTGTGTGTGTGTGTGTGTGTGTGTGTGTGTCTGCCTGCCTGCCTGCCTGTCTGTCCCTCTCTCTCTTTCTCTGTTTTCTTCTGTTTCTTTCTTTCTCCCCCTCACTTACTCTCCCCTGTGGTATATTCCAGCTTCGGTAACCCTTGAATCCCCAAAAATTGTAAGTTATAAAACAGAACACTCAAACTCAAAAAACACAAATGCCAAGCCATTTCCAGAGGTAGCAGCCATGACACATAAACATCTTCAAGCTCTGTGGTCACAGGCTGGCCTCTGAAGCCAGTCCTCCCTCAATCCTGCTGATTCTATAGATCTCCTTCTGACACAGGCCAGGGGAATCAGAACCACTTGGAGAACTATTACAGCAACTGTGAGCTGGTCTGTGAGCCTCCCCCCTTTCCCTAGACCACACCCCTTGTGAATGGGCAAGGGGCACAGACAGAAGGAATGACTTCTGACTTTCTGAATCACAGTGGAGTAATTATGGTTGGCGAGGACTAACTGTGTATTCCAAAGCGACTAGTAAAGAGGTCTGCGCATGCTCTTCACACTAAGGTATAAATGTCAGAAGTGACGGAGATGCCAGTCACCTGCACTGGCCACTTCACATTGTACGTGCATATTGGAATGGCATGCTTTACCCCACAGATGTGTGTCAACCAAAGATAACACAAGGACCGGGAGATAGCGCCGTGGATAAAGTGATTGCTACTCGGGTGTGAGGACTTGAGGTAACTGCTGGTTGGGCGTGGCGGTCCACCTGAAGTAATCCTTATATGCTGGAGACAGAACAGACTGGCTGGCTAGACTGGCCACATCGGTGAGTTCTGGGTTCAGAATGAGAGCCTGTCTCAGGAAATGAAGTAGAAAGTAACAAAGGGAGACCCAGGGTAATGTCCTATATACACACATGTTAACACACGTGCACATGCACACACACACACACACACACACACAAAATTTTCTAAGTAGTTTTCAAAATCCCCACTATGTTGCCCTCTCCAAACTGTCACCAAACTAGTATTTCCAAAATACAAGCCTCCCGTGTCACTTCAAGGTTTCAAAGCCTCTGAGAGCTCTCCACTGTTCAAAGGCTTATGTGGGAACAGTGGCTCTCACCCCTGAGTTGATGTTAGAGGCCCCTGGGGAACTTTGAAAAGCTCAGGTGCGTAGAACTCACCGGAGACCCACTGGAGTGGGATCTGTGAAGGGACAATGAGCAGAAGGACACACATCAAAGCTCACACTGGCTCTGAATGGCAATGTGTCCTGACAGCCATTGCAGCAACGACCCCCTGCCTGTCCTTCGCACTGGATCCCTGGGCTCTTCGACCACTGAGAAGCCACACTGCCTCCCCCATGCTGTCCATGTGCAGCCTGGCTCTCTCGGATGTCTGGCTGCTTCCCTCATGACTCAGTCTGTCTTTCTATGTAGGACTGTGATAGGCAGCCTATTTTGGTTCAATGGGGCTTGCTCCAGTGACCCAATAGAGAAATCTACGAGGGACAGAAAGGCGACTCACATTCCCAGAATCAGATGCCTATCCATAATTCTGTGACTATCAGTCATGTAATGTCCCAAGCTTCTGGCATTCTGGCTAGACTCCACCCCCACAGTTACCTGACTATAGCCAGGTATGCTCCTCCCCACAGTTACCTGGCAACAGCCTGATAGCCCACAATTTTCTAAGTAGCTTTCAAAATCCCCACTATGTTGCCCTCTCCAAACTAATATTTCCAAAATACAAGCCTCCCGTGTCACTTCAAGGTTTCAAAGCCTTTGAGAGCTCTCCACTGTTCAAAGGGCTGCTTGGCCCCTTCTCACTCTCTTAAGCCCTCACCTTTCTTACTCTCTAGCTCTCTCTCTTTCTCTTACCCCCTCTCTCCATGTGGCCATGGCCGTTCTCTCTCTTTCTACCTTCCCTCCTTTCTCCCTGCCTTTTTACAATGAAGCTCTAAAACCATAGAGTGTCTCTATCAAGGCCCGCCGTGCTTAAGGGATGGGATGGGTTTTCTAAGGAGCCGCGTCTAACCTCCCACCAGAAGGCCATCCTGTGCTCCAGCCCCAGACCTGACCAAGGACTCTCGCCCGCGTGGGAACCATCCAGTGCCCCCTCCCCCTGCCTGTTCCTCCCTTCTTCTCCAGGTCCAAGTGCTGCTCCCGGGGCCCTATTCTGTTCTCAGCTCCTCTGCTTTATCCAGCGTGGGATACCAGAGGCTGAGAACGTGGTACCTAGGGCTGCCCCTTGTCCATCACCCGCCGTATGGGGTCAGTGACTTAATACAGCCAGATGCCCACCCGGGGCCACGTGAAAAGTGTGCACAGTCCTCCCGCGTCCACCTGCACAAAGCACCGGAATTCTGGCCGGATGCGGATTCTCTCCCACTCCCCTCTTGCCCCCACACCCATGGCCCCAAATTTCTAGATCTGATGCCATCACTACAGCCCCCTAATGCCTTTCTGGTGGGATTAGATGCACACACACACACACACACACACACACACACACACACACAACTTAGTGGTTCACTTTTTCCTTAAGCCACCACCGTCCTGACTCGTTTTCTATCTTCTGGAAGTTCTAAGAGTTGACCAGGGCCAGCAGCTTGCTTGCTCTCTGCCTTGTGTATGCACAGAATAGATAACACTTTGGAAACTTTACCACCGTTTGTGGGACAGATGCTCTGCTCCTGGCTTCTAGTGTATCCTCACTTCTCAAGTCCCTTTTCACATTGGGCCATCCTGAAACACGGGAGGGCTTCCTTTAAGCTTCAAATTTTTGAGGAGCCATAACCTGGCTCTAAGAAAGTGTTTGAACCTCTCCCTAGAAACCCACTTCCTAGGCCCATAGTCCATGACTGGAATGAACTGCTGGACGGGCCATGCTAAAGCAAGGGGCAGCATGCAGGAAGGTTGGGGGCTGAGATGTTGCCCACTCTTTAAACACTCTGAAATGAACTTCCCAGATTTCCTTTTCTGCTCAGAGTAAACTATGTGAAGGTCAGCTGAATATTTCTCCATGGCAACAAAGGACCTATATGCAAAAATATGCTAAAACAGTCTCCCACACAGGTCAGTTTAGTGGCCAAACCCTGGGGTCAATGAACCTGAGATGGGCATGGTGCCATCTGGTGCCATCAAACCCTCCTCCAGCACAAAGACTATGGGTCACTGATTTGCCTATAGATCTACACAGACACAGAGAGGCCAGAAATCCTAGGAGCAGTTAGAATGAGTCAACATCTGAAGAGGGAGTCCACCAATCTAGTCTGTGGTGGTTTGAATAAGAATGGCCCCCATAGGTTATATATCGGAATGTTTGATCACCAGGGACTGGCACTACTTGAAAAGGGTTAGAAGGCGTGGCCTTGTTGACGGAGCCATGGCCTTATTGGAGGAAGTGTGTCACTGGGGGGTGGGCTTTAAGGTTTCAAAAGCCCAAGCTAGGCCTAGTATCTCTCTCTCTCTTCCTGCTGCCTGTGCATCTAGATGTGGAACTCTCTGCTACCTCTCCAGGACCACATCTGCCTGTGTGCTGCCCATGCATCCTGCTGTGATGACAATGGACTAAGCCTCTGAAACTGTAAGCCAGCCCCAGTTACACGCTTTCCTTTATAAGAGTTGCTGTGGGTATGATGCCTCTTCACAGCCATAGAATACTGACCAAGACAATGTCCTTAAACGTTCTTAGGAAGCCTGCTAAAAGTTGAGGGTATTGCTACTGCGGGCCATCTCTTTGGGGAGAAAATAACATGAGACAGCTTTTTAAAAATCAAAGGGTTTATTTGTGTTTTCTTGAGTAGGAATTTAAGTTATTTCAATGGTCACTGACTTGGCTACAGAAAACCTTCCAAAATGATACCAAACACACAAGAAAGATGATGTGAGGAAGCTTCCAGTGTGGGGAGCAGGGAAGGAGGGAGGCTGAGAGCTGATGGACCCGTGGGAGGGGAGAGGCATGGAGGTAAGTGGAGTGGGGGGGGGGGAAGCTGAGGGTACCAGTTATTTAGAGAGATGGGTTATTTAAAGTTGAAATGACTGCAAATTTATTTACAACATATGCAGATCTATGAAAGAACTTATGCAAATGTCTGGGAAAGGGGCAGTTAAAAATAGCAATAAAATGGGAGTTTTGGTCTCCAGAATGCTAGAGACTAGTCAGAACTTAGCTATGACTGCATCGTGGCCCCTTGTAGTCTCTTCGTTCTTCATCACACTGGAAGTTTAAAAGGAGTAAGATATAAACATTTCCTTCGATAACCAGGAGGTCCAGGAGAGACAACAAGTAGCAGGTCTGACCCCCCAGGGGATCAGAACCTCACTTTGGTTTGTTTTTGTTTTTGTTTTTACAAAGATCTATATTATCAGATGAATACAGAGATCTCCACCAATTTCTAAAGATTTCCAATTGATGGTCTACTGGGTGGTTCACCTTTTTGCCCTAATTCAATACATCTGTCATTAAGAATGGGCTGAAAAACCTTGTGGTTCCAACACATGTTCTATCCATATCTACTGTTCAGTTACAACATTGCTTTCAGGGCCCTCAGTCCAAGACAGGCAAACTTGCAAATGACATGGAAGGAACCTCTAAAGGTCAAAGTGTGGTGACATCATTAGCACTGTGTACCCAGCAATCTAGGAAGTTGGAGGCTATGAGCATCCGGAAAACTTCAGCTCCCTAGGCACCACCCACCCCGCCCACCCCAAGTGTCTCTTGTCTCCTGTGAAGACAGCTCAGACAAGCCTTCAGAACATCCTTGCTTTTCCTCCTATGGAGCGCTTCTTTCTGCCAGAGAAACGGTCTCGGCTATAACCAAACGGGCGGATTTTCAGCTCCACATAAGGAATGGAGAACTCATGTCCTTTCCATGGCTCCCAGTTCACCCCCTGCAAAACAAACGTCAAGAAAAAGTATTTGGGAGAAGAGTAAGATGCTTTGTGGTAGGGGGATCCTAGAGAAGAAGAAATCACTCCGTCTCTGATGACGGAAGAAGAAGAAGAAGAAGAAGTCCTAGCAGCAATGGGTTAGGATCCAAACTACGAGAGACAGATCCTGTACCCTCTCCTGGAATTCGACAAGCCTCTGATGGGAAGATGGGGCGTGTGCCCAAGATGTCGGGAAGGCCAGACACAAGCTGGACAAGGGGGGTCAACTTGGGCAGAGAACAGTCAATCAGCCATTGCCGTACCCTGTTCTTTTCCAAAAAAAATAAAAGGCAAAAATAAACATATTAATTAGCCAATTGTGTAAAATCATTTTCAATTTAGACTGTTTAGATATTAGCACTGGGGTAACAAATGGCCTGCTGAAAACTAAATTTCATTTTATGTCTTTTGACTGGTGAGCACAATAATATTTAATTCCCTTAATAACCTTGCAACCTGGCCAATAAAGAGCCCAAGTGACCAATTTTATGTATTTTAATTTGTGAAGTAAATAATAAACAAGAAGCTAAATGGCTTGCAGACCGAGAGAAGCACATTAGCCAGATGAATGTCTTTTATTAGCAAATGCAGGGATGGTTTAGGGCATGCTGACTGCTCATTTCAAATATTTGATCCCTGATCACAGACTTCCCTGGTCGGCCCACATGCTGCCACCATGATCCATTGGGCCAACTTTCCTCGTTGCCCTAGGGGCAAATTTCTTCTTGCCTTTTAAAAAAAAAATCACATAAGGATTGGGAGTCCTGGCTGTGTGGTAAGAACCAAGGTAATAAGAATGGATTTGAGCAGTGCTAATATTTACAGTAATATTGGTCTGTGTGAGTCCTGGGGAGAGATGGCTTCCTGAAGGCCAGGATCAGGACCTAGGACTTGAAATTGGAAACCCAAGGCAGGTTTATGGAGGGCAAGAGATTGACATGAATTGGAGAAAAGTGTAATTTTCAGGAAGCCAGGAGGGGGTCGTCGATATCCTGTAGCTGGCAAAAAGTCACCATGATATACAAGGGTCATGGAGGTCCCAGAAAGTACAGACAGGAAAATTTGCAAGAGAGGAGCCCTCACATACACTGAGCCCTGAACATTGTCCTGACAGAGGGACGAGAACAGCGTGCAGCAGACTCTTGGGTTAAAGTGGAGCCAAGGCTGAGTCTGACCCAAAGTCGAACCTGTTTACCTAGTGACCAACGGACCCAGAGAAACAGCTCTGCTATAATGGAGAGACAACCAGAAAAGACAACCGAGTGTCTGGCTTGGGATTTAATGTTTGTGTCCTCCTTACATTCTGCATATTGAAATTTTATTGGCCCAATTAATTTGGTAGTATTAAGGGGCAGCTCTCTGGGGGCCTCATTGAGGAGGTTACATGGCCTCTCTGTGTCATGTGAAGATTTATCTAGAAGGTGTCTGTCTCCATGCCAAGTAGCAAGGCTCTAACAAAAATGAATCTGTTGGCACCATGGTCTTGGACTAGGAAACTCTAGAACTGTAAGATATGCAAGTCTGTTTTTAAACCACCTAACCTGTGGTAGTTCATTACCACAACCTGATCTATAACAGGGTCTGATTATGAATTAGTAAGGTGTATTGATGGCTAGGTATGGTGGCACACACCTATAACCCCAACCCTCAGGAAGCTAAGGCAGGAAGATTCAGAGTTCAAGGCCAGCCTAGGTTATATAGCAAGAGTCCGTATAAACAGATGAACAACAACAACAATAACTTAGCCAGATGTGGTGAGAGATGCCTATAAAAATCCCAGAATTTAAAAAGTGAAGGCAGGAGAATCAAGAGTTTATGACCATTCCTCAGCTACAAGGCAGGTGTGAGCTCAGCCTGGGCTACATGAGAACCATCCTGGCTCAAAAATATTACAAAAGGAACTTAACAATGAGATGAGACAGCAGGCGATTCACATCATAGGTCATATATCAGTGATGAGTCACCCACATGCAGCTGAATAGCTGTGTGATAGTGTGATGCACACCAAGCAGTGTCCATCGTCTGGCAATACCATGAAGCCTGAGGTACAGTCTCCTGGCCTGACTGAAAGCTTTAGACAGAGTGGGAACTACAACTCTCACCTGGATGGCATCGCTTTGGGAGTAGAGACAGGCAAAGCTTGTGATGGAAAAGCTGTTCACCTGCCGCTTACCTCACTGTGCTTGGTCTCCCCATATTTGCCATTCGGGTTGGCCAAATGGCAGTTCTTATACCACCAGCCACCATGATGCGTCAGCGCACAGTTGCTGAGGGCAATATCATTGTCTCTGTCAAAAGTCGTGAACTTCCATCCATTGTGGTAGGTGAGAGCATCCCCTGCAAGAGAGGTAAGAAGGGAGTCACGAGCTATGAGAAAAGAGGCCCCAACAGTAAATACCTAGGACCAAAACACCAAGGATCCAGTTGTGTATCACAGGTAGTCACAACTAACTCAGAATGGAGCACAATATAGATGAACAGGTTGTCCTTGCTAACCTGACCCTCAAACACCAGACCTGTTTCTCCATCAACTTCAACAGCATTCTCACTTGGAAGGTCTCACTACCCTTCACTTAATATAAACACTCTGTGTCCTTCTGCATTTACTACAGTGACCATTCTCCCTGCCGCCCCTGACCCAAAATCCATGCACTTTGTTTGATAACATACCCTTGATCTAACCCTACTTTCTCAAAACACCCTCCCTGCCTCTACACAGCGGCCACCCAGGCCTCTTTTCATCTCTGAGGACATGTGTTCACCTAACAACCTTCCCAGATCTCACTCCATCTCCCAGCCTCTGTGGGAGCACCCATTTCACGGTCTTAAGCTTAGCATCCTACCTTCCACCATAGAGAAGATGATTCATCCTGTTTGCTGTGCAGGATTGTCACTGGGCTGCCTCCTATGCACATCCTCCAACCCCATTGTCTCTACTAGTGTGGTGAGCAGGCCCATTTGCCCTCTGCCCTCCATTGTTCAAACCCTCACCTCCCTTACAGTCTAGATCAATTCTATTATTAAAGAAGATTCTCCTAGTTATCTTCCCTTCATCCGAGCACACACACACATACCCACACACACGCACATGCACATTCACATGCACACACCTAAACTTCGAGAGCCCTTCTGGGGACACATGTACAATTTAATGCTTCGTTACATCTTGTCTGGAATCTGCTTTAATTACTTTACTCATATGGCACCTCTTTCCCCTACCACATTCGTCATCCATTTAGAAGTTTACTTGCTTTTTCAGCTCATAAAAGGCAATAAGAGCCCATATCAATCACAGGCTTAATCAAGTTCCCCTCCTGCAACAATGACACTCACGTTTACATCTAATTGCTGTGACTCTCACAGGCCTGCAAGGTAGGCTGGGCTCTTCTGAATCCCATATGGAAATAAATTCCTTTGGGTTCACCTAGAGCAACCTATGGTCCCAGACACCAAGACTCTGAGATTGCCAAGACTCTGACATTGGTACTCAGATTCTAAAATGATAATTCTTTCTGAAACACAGATTTCCTGGGGCTTCCTCACTCCCACGGAGGGCTTTATTCCTACTAGTAAGTGCAATCTATCTCTGGTAGCCTTTGACAATAGTTCTGGAGGCAGTCCCCAAAACCTAAATCACCGGCATTACCTGAGAACCTACAAAAAAACGAAAATTCTAGGTTAACCCAGGCATACAGAACTGGAAATACACATAGGGTGGGAGCATGCCATGTGTTTTTCAACAGCCCTTCATGTGGTCCTGGCACAGCTGCAGCTTCATCCACACACTTAGAGGATGTACACTTCCCTGTGATGGGTAAACCCCATGCTAGGCTCTGGCAATATAAAGCAGAAGAGGTTCTTGTTCTTAAGAACTCTGTTAGGGTGAGTTGGAGCAGGTATGGAAGTAGTTCGTAGGAGTTGGGGACATGGCACAAAGGTAGCGTACACTTAGGAAAACAAGGCCACCAGTTCAGTCTCCAGCATCCCCCATCCCTCTGGAAAGTTAATAACCCCTTGTACAAAGGGAAGTATGGTGGTTTGAGTGTTTGGCTCATAGGGAGTGGTGCTGTTAGAAGGTCTGGACTTGGAGGAAGTGTGAGTGGGCTTTGAAGCTATGCCCAGCATAGAAGAGCCAGTCTTCTCCGAACTGCCTTCAGAACAAAGTGTAGAACTCCCAGCTCCTCCAGTGCCATGCCTGCCTGGATGCTGCCATGCTTCCTGAGATGATGATAGTAGACTGAACCTCTGAAACTATAAGCCAGCCCCAATTAAATGTCCTTTATGACAGTTGCCTTGGTCATGGTGTCTCTTCACAGCAATGGAAACACTAAGACCGGAAGGCGCAATCTACCCTTCCAAGTCTGTAAACGCAACGGCCATCCCTTCATGCCTTGCCCAGCAAAAGCAGTGCCCCTTGGTGCTTCCACACCAAGATGGCCACACCTCCATGAGTTTCTTCCAGTCAAAGAAAAAGGCAGCCTGTGGCTTTATTTGTTTACATTTTCTCCTCCCTCCAGATTTCCCGCAGACAGTTAACTACAGCTTGAAATAACACACAATGGCTCCCCTAGTAACATTCTTTTAATAAGCTCTGCTTTCCTAGACTGAATATGAAGTTCCCAGGGCTTATTTTCCAAGATCCAGACAAATGCTTTCTCAAAGATATCTTCAGTTATCTAACCTTGGACCCTGGACTAGAAAAATGAAGTGGGCTTTGGTGTGTTTGGAACATTTTTATTATTAATTATTATTATTATTTCTGAATATGGATTTTCTACCTTCGAGAAACTGAAGCCAAATTATTGTTCAGAGTATAGAAAATGACTATGCTCATGAATCAGAAAATAACTGGCCCTAGATGAGGCATTATTCTGAATCAATGAGTTTATTTTCCCTAAGTAAAACCAAGTTAATCTGGGTGTAATTGACACTCCTTAGGCCCAGAACTCTGGAAACCAAGGCATGAGAACTGCAAGTTTGAGGCCTGACTGGACTATATAGAAGCTCAGAAATAATGAATAAAACTTTGTTAAGCCAATCATGCTTAGACTCTCTCATATTAGTGTTAGGAGAAACTGCTAATGAACCCTATTCAAAATGCCCTGTTCTTTGACTTTGCTGGAAACTGTTCTTCTTAGGAATGGGTTGGGAAGGTTATAGAAGACTCATAGAAGGTCTAAACCCACACTCAAGGTATAGCCTCTGTCTTAAGTGGGGTTTCTATTGCTGCAACAAAACACCATGGCCAAAAAGCAAGTTCGAAAGGAAAGGATTTATTCAGCTTTCACTATCAGATCATAGTTCAAAGTCAGGACAGGAACTCAAGAAGAGCTGGCACCTGAAGGCAGGAGCTTATACACATACCATGGAGGGTGCTGCTTACTGGCTTGCTTCCCCTGGCTTGCTCTGCCTGCCTTTATATAGATCCCAGGAACACCAGCCCAGGAATGGCACCACCCACAATGGGCTGGGCCCTCTCCCCTTGATCACTAATTGAGAAAATGCCTTGCAGTTGGATCTCATGGAGGCACTTCCTCAAGGGAGGCTCATTTCTCTGCTATGACTCTAGCTTGTGTCAAGTTGACACATAAAACCAGTCAGTATAGCCTCTGAGCTGGTGACTGTCCATCTCAGCAAAATGTCACTCTGAGTACCACTCTCCTCCAGTGCTTTATAGTGCAGAAAGAATTATAAAGATTCTGCAGCCTCCACCTAAGACCTAAGTCCAGGAGAAGCCATAAACAGCATAGCCCCTGTGAGTCACATTCAGACAAAGTGCTGTGAGACTAGACCTTGAGTATCTGTTTCCTAGGATTGAAGGTAGCAAGGATTGAAGGTAGTGGTAAGGCATCTAGCCTTTCTTTGTCTGTGTGAATCTATTAAATTTTTTTCTCAAATACCAGCCATTAATAAGCTTTTAATAAGCCCATTTCAAGATATAGGAAACACTGGCTTTGGGTTAAGACAGCTCTCTATAGACATTGTCATTCCTGGACTACTAAGTGTTGTTAGAGATCCTCAGTCACGTTGCCAAGTGTCTCCAGGAGGAGGACCCATCCATTAAGTACCCTGGAATGGCTGAGCCCCATGCAAGAGGGACAGGAGATAAGCTGGAAATAGTTGGGTAGCCCAATGGAAACTCTGACAGAGTCTATGTTTGCATTGTCATCTCTACATAAGCAAACACCCCAATGGTGGGACTCATAGGAAAGCCTATAAGATTCAGCATCAGAAATTAAGCTAACATTCTGTTGCCTTGCTGAAGTTTCCTTTGGAAGAAGAAGGAAGAGGGGAGAAGGAGGAAGAGGAAAAGGGGGAAGAGGAAGGAGGAGAAGGAAAAGAAGCAGAAGCAAACAAAAGCAGTATGACTTCAGTTGGAAGTGAGAAGCTACGGGTCCAGCTGGACAGTCTGAGGTGGGGACAAGCTTGAAGCCCCACCTTTCCACAAATGCTGTGCATCTCTGTTGTAATAGAAGTGTGAATGAAGCGAGACACCAGGAGAGATGGCACCCACAGAGACAGGGAGACCTTCACCTTCCACTTGAACATCTGTCTTCTACCCTAGACCTCACCATAGCCAGAAGCTTCCTAGATTTTAAAACCCTCATCTGAACCAAAGCATAGACAAGGAAAGCTAAAATGGCCCTGACCCCACTGCTGGATGCAGGACATCAAGGTGGGACTGACTGACAGCACACACAGGAAGACTAGGTGGCTGCCTAAATGCTATGTGATTTGGGAGTCTCCCAAGGCTTCCTATTTAAAAAAAGACATCCTCCACTGGCTGGCCTTATTGGCCTGAACAACCTTAGAATGGGAATTACCCCCTAGTCACAGTTAAAGTGGAAATAAGGTACCTTGGAGGAGAGTCACAGTAATTTAAGAATATGTTGACTCCCTTTCCCATTAGCATCAGCTCATTTGCTGAATTATGTTAACTAGACTCAGAAAAGGTGACGTTTAATGGTCCAAGAAAGGAAAGGGAAAGAAAGGGACAAACTGAAAAGATGGGTCTGAACGAAGTCTCAACCAAGAAGCCAGGAAGGACGCCAGGTTTGGGGAAAGCAAGAGGCACAGGAGTGGAAGAGAAACACCCGACTTCAAACGTGTCCAGGAAGATCTCAGCTATGAGGTTTGTAAAAATTGAGACTCTAACGTGAAAGGAAAGCCCAAGTCTCACTGAAAGCATGAAAGATAGTCAGATAGACTACAGGTACACTAAGGCCGGAGCAAGAGGAGGCCCAGATAGGAAACTGAGGGCTGACCTGCAGGTCTTTTGTTATTCTAAATGATTGGAGAGACTGAAGCCATCAGAAACCCAATCTGACCTTATTTAAAGATGAGGTAAGAGTTATGTAATGGTCTCTGTCCTCTGAGACTGTAATTTTATGTTATTTTAGTATTAAATTATTATGATCACTGTGTGTGATAGTATATTCCTTAATCCCAACACTCAAGAGTCCAGGGCAGGAATATTATTACAAGTTGCATGCTAGCCTGGGATACATGATCAGAGCCTGTCTTAAAAATAATAACCATTATGATCATTTAAATCATTCTGTCACTACCCTGATAATCACATGAACAAAGGTCGATCTGTGTTTCCCAGTTGTATCCGAGCTGCCTTGTCTGCCTTGAATTAAAAACAAAAAACAAAAAACAAAAAAACAAAAAAACAAAAAACAGAAAAATCCTCTCTGACTGGCCTCATTGACCTGAGCAACTTTAGAACAGGAGTTACCAGAGCCTAGTCAGACTGAAAATGTGGATAATGTACCTGGAGAGAGTTAATTAATTTAGAAGGTGTTGACTCCTTCCACTCACTTTCCCAGTAGCCTGGCTTTCAGAGCTGACTCCCACGGTTTGTGTGCCATTTAGAAGGCAGGCTGTGCAACCCATCTCTAGTCCAGCGAAATACAGACCATCTAAGGAAGGAAGGGGCGAATCCAAAGCAAAATGGACCTTGGTAGCTGTGGTGCCTGTCACTGCAATTATTTTCCCCAGAAACAATTCCTTGCACACTCTTTCCCACGTAACTCCTGCTTAGAATCCTTGGACAGTTCCAACTTGGCCAGGTGCAACCACCTTGGTGACAGGCACCCACCTGCTCCCACAGCCCCCTGTCAAGCAAACTCAGGATCTATTCCTATCAAGGTATTACGTATCCTTGAGATTAGACGTGAGGAATCCTGCTGGAAATCTCATTGTTTTAAAACTCACCCTGTACCAGGCTTTGTGCTAGATACTATGAAATGAGCAAAATTATGTTATGGTTTTAAGAAATGAAATTATAGAACTCAAAGGAAATTATTCAATACCAATCAGAGGTTTCTACCTCACCTTTGACCATTCAGTTCCCAGATAAAATACACATAACCTTTATATTTATAATAAGCCTTATAGACTAGAGCTGGACAGATATCTACCCTCTATGTAATTGGTATCTACTCTATCAATGACCGTAATAACTTACCATGTTGCATCTGGGCCACTCTTAACTCCAGTCACCAGCCCTGATGGCCATGTATTTATAACTCACCTACCCCATGGCTTCTCTCCACTCTCTCCTCTCCTCTCCCCTCCCCTCTCCTCCTCCTCCTCCTCCTCCTCCTTTTTCCTTCTCTCTCTCTCTCTCTCTCTCTCTCTCTCTCTCTCTCTCTCTCTCTCTCTCTCTCTCTCTTTCCTTCATTGTCCCTGCCAACAACACCAAGCCCCAAGCCCAGAAATTAAAAATCCTCCTATCTTCTGCCCAGCTATATCCTGTAGGCATCTTTATTCACCAATCAGGAATAACTTGGGGGTCAAAGTTACATGTGTCATTTGCGTCTACATGCAGATTCTCTCATCCCTGGGGACAACCAGGCCTTGAGGGCCAGTATTCAGCATTACAATACATAGCAAAGAACCAAACCTCAACATTTTCCATTTATGGTTGACATTTCAGATCAGAACCCCAGACCTCAGAGACCCTTGAGTATACAATGTTTGAGATTTCCTACAAAGATTTTGGAGTACACAGCAATCAGTTTGCCTTGGGTTAGTCCTCTGTTCCTCCTGGGTACCCTCAGATGTGGTAAGCCCCTCCTTTCCTCCCATCTGTGTGTGGCCCTCTGTCTGAGCCAATCCCACCCCCATGTCCTCCAGGGAGCTTCCCCTAGCCACTCAGGTCCTTGATGTACCCACCATTCCCATCCCTTAACTCTTTATTTACCATACCACTTGGTCTGCAAAAGTTTTCTTCTCTTTCCATGTGCTTCCTCTACAATCAGCTAATTTTGCCAGGAACACACTTAGACATGGGTACAGCAAAGTCAGAATCAGACCAAAGGCAGAGAAGCCATAAATACCATCTTTAAAATATCCGTATTAAACCAACAACCACAACCACACCATCCACTCTTAAAATGTTTGTCAGTATAATCCCAGCAGTTCAGTCATGATGCTTAATTGTGTTCCTTTCGCTGTACAACTGAATATACCACCCACTGGCCGAAATCCAGTGAGCAGCTAATGGAAGCTAAAAGAATCCCTGCTTTTGTCTAAACTACTCATCTTAGTGTTGTCCCTGTCGTGTAAGTTAATGAGATCTAAAGTTCTTACTGCTTGACTTAGTACTTTCATTTTTCTGTCCTAATTCACATCAAAATACCACAAAATGTTACAATAATACTCACACATATAACACACACACACAACACACACACACACACACACACACACACACACACAAAAGCATAACAGTCCCACTGTGTATGGGAAGTTCACTGAAAGGCTCAGAATAAAATTGTTCAAAAATGCATAAACAGCCTAAACCAAGCGAGAATAAAAGGAGAGTCGGGTACGGGGTGAGAACATACAAAAACAATCCAGTTTTATGGTTAAAGATTGTTCTTACTTCCTTTATCCTCAAGCCCCTTCTGAGAGCATTGTTAGTGAAGACACCCAACCTCTGCATAGCAGTACCCCACAGCCCACATCCATGACACATGGCAAACCAGTCCTTAGATGATGGTAACCAGGAGACTCCTACAGTGAGACATCTCTCTTACCTGCTGTGCCTCTGTATTTTCCAACCGACAGCTTGTACCTCTCTTTGCTGGACGCCACTTGGAAGAAATCATATACAGCGTAGGCAGATTCATTGAAAGTCTGTAAGTCTGCCCTCACCTCATACCGAGTGGTGGTGCCAGTGGTGAGATTATGTAGTTTATCAAGTCCTAAAAACATGGAATGGAATTCAAATAACCAATCAACTCATGTCTGTGTGTGAGAAAGTTCTCACTGTCTGCTTCTGAGACATTCAGACATCAAAGTCATCTTCATATTTAATCTTCTCTGCTAATAAAGAGCTTTCCCAACTCTTTCTCCTGGGGTGTTAATATTCTCACCCTTATTTCTTTGGCATGGCAATGCTAATGACATCATGGAATGCCATCAGGGAGGACAAAGTGACAGTATTGGGGTAATCTGCCCACTGACTCTACCTCTCCAAAGCAGAAGCCAGACCTTTCATCTCACAAGTAAAGGAATAGATCACGTGACTGCTCATCCTCAGACCTCAAAGGGGACTCTGTACCTAGCTAAGCACAAGCAGCATCTACTCTAGAAAACACTGAATACCCAGATTCGATTTTTTTTTTTTTAAAAATTGTATTTCCCAGTAGATGTTTTATTGGCTATTTAACTCTCTATGAACATCTGCTCCAAAAGAGAGCAGAGGGAAAATGGGCCCTTAATGTCTATCTGTACCAGCAGAATTACAGAAACCACTGGCACATCCTCTTAATGAAAGCCTGGGATCCAAATCCATCAACTGTCCTACTGCAGTTATATGAAATCCAGGCTTGGGGAAGATTCTGCAGAGCTTAGGTATGGAATAAAAATCACTTTGAGCAGTCCTGTCTCTTTACCCATCCCTGCTGTGCAAGACCTTTCCCAACAGCATGGCAATACAACACAGTGTCCCTGTCCCTTGAACCGCTCCTTGAAAATGGGGAGCTTCCTTAAATGGCCTGACCAACTCATCAAGAGGGATATTATCCTCCCATAACCCCACCTTCCTGATTCTCTGAGATCATACCAAGCCAGAACTCCTTCATGGGGTCCCCAAAACCTTCTACATAACTCCGCCAACGCTTGAAGAAATCCAGCTGCCCAGTGTTCCGTCTCTGGAAGACCTGAAAAAGGAAATGAGTGCTTTGCTCTGCCGTTGTACAGGTACTATTGAGGGCAGAGAAATGGTAGTTGTGTTTTCCAGGTGGCCCTGGGAGGCAAGGGGACACTATGGACCTGCACATAAACTGACACTGCAATAGTACATCTTAATTCTTTAAAAGCAAATTTTATTTATATCTCAGTATATTGAGTATACTGTCTATTACGTTAATAAGAATTTTAGGTAAAATATATATCCCAGGTATGAAAATGTATAGTACCTAACAGGGAACACTTCTATCCTTAAGAATTTTAATCCTAGAGCACAGAAAATCTTGGGAAAGCCAGTGATAAATTGCTAGTTGTTGGTTGTATACGACAGAAGAGTCCAGATCTTTACTGTCTATGGCATATAACTGTCAACCATTCCAACTCATTTGGAGCATGATGTCTATATACACTGTCTTTTATCTTCCACTTAAACAAATCGAAAGCAGGAATTATTTTTATTCTCAAGAATCCTAACAGAGCAAGTGTTTAGTATTTATGGAACAGCAGGAGTTCACGCAACAAATATTTATTGAGCATCTCCTGTATAAGTAGAAAACACACAAGGTGATGGCCAAAATGAATAAAATTGAAATGGTTCCTGTCTGAATGGAGTAAATATTCCAGTAAATAAGGTAGACATGAGTTAAGTAATCAAACAAATAGAAATTCAGTTAAACCAACAATAAGAGCTATGAGATACAGTGGGACCGCACCTAAGCAAGAGCCAACAGGACTCTCCTGGGAAAAGATCAGCTTTCAGGGTTAGCAGGAGCAACAAGAAGAGAAAGGAAGGCAGCTGACCCTGGTTCTGGGTACTCGTCCCAAAGGACTAGGAGAGGAGGCTGGAAAGCAGGCAAAGGTCAGCCGTGGTAGGATTCAATTTGGTTGAAGATGTTGGTCCATTGTAAAAAAAAAAAAAAAAAAAAAAAAGCAATGGTAAATGTGGAAGACTCTAAAGAGGAAACAGTCTTCCCCCGACCCTTCTAGCTACAGTGTAGAGAATAGCCGGGCCAGCGGCAAGAGTGGAAGGCGTGGTAACAAGTTTGAAGAGCACTGCACTGTGCTGTTCGCAGGGGATGGTGAGGTAGACAAGAAGCTACCCTGAAGACAGACAGATGTCGGCAGAAGGAAACTTGACAGTCGTGGTGACAAATGAGTCAACACTGAGAGTTCTCACACACACACATGAGTTGATTGGTTGTTGGAATTCCAGCCCATGTTTTTA
Organism: Mus pahari; assembly: GCF_900095145.1. Lineage (NCBI taxonomy): Eukaryota > Metazoa > Chordata > Mammalia > Rodentia > Muridae > Mus > Mus pahari. Next base: position 132,988,333 of record NC_034594.1, read on the forward strand.
GGACTTGAGAAACTACCCCACCCCACTAGGGTTGTCCTGTTCTGTAGGAGTTTTGATTGCAGCACTGGATAACTATGTACTCAGCTGTTCTTGGAGAAGGAAGATTCCGAGAGGGACAGCTTTTGCGACTGTGTCAAGCTCACTTGGGGACACTGTGTGAGTTGGGAGTTTTTTTGTTCTCCTTTCCTTTTAGCTGGGAATCAAATGTAAGTCAAGCAAGTACCCTACCACCGATTTACATCCCTGGTCCAGTATTAATTCTTTCTGAGGTTTTCTGATGAAGAAGGGTCTCATGTAACCAGCAGAGAGCATTAGGGTGCTGATGAGAGACCTAGGCTTGGTCTCTAAGTTGGAAGTGTATCTGGGAGAAATAGCAGGAATTCACCAAATCCTACTTCACTCTCCTTGTCCCAAGAACACAGGATGGTTTTCAACTTCTTTTGCAGGTAAGTAAAAAGCATGCAACTGTTCCTAGGCAAAAGGCTGTAAGCAGGAGGAACAGAGTAGGTTGGGTTCTCCACACTCTCTTCCACTAACATGCACAGTGGTAAACACTACGTGTTGTGATGGCCTAGCCACAAATCGGAAGCAACCTGAACTGCTGAGACAGCACTCAGAAGTGACTGCATGTGTATTATTAGAGCATGGAAGTGGGAGGGTGGCTTGTCACTGTCACTGCAGTGGAATCATGCTGTCCTAATGAACACAGGGATCCACTGAGATTCAAAGTGGAAGCACGGGGGAGGGGGAGATGCTGCCATATACAAAGAAAGACAGAACTGAGGAGAGAGGGGCATGGAACCAATCCTTGAAGACCTCCAATACGCTCATAGGCATGGATGATCTCGTTAGGGAGAGAAAAGCAGCTAGGGACAGAGAAAGAAAACTAAAAACCAATGTGTAATCACCGAGAAATCATGGTCAGTAGTACCCAGTGCTGGTGAGGGGTGAAGGGATGCAAGATCAAAACTCCCTGGGATTTAGAGACATGGAAATGCCCAGTTACTTCAGCAAGGGCTGTGTTAGCGAGAGGCAGGAAGCAGGCTGGGACAGGCTGAGAAGGAAAATGAGAACTGGAGATGTGGTTCTACTTCAGAAAGATGAGCTGCTCTGTATACAAAAAGATCTCTACTCGGTAAGAGGAGGCCACTCCCCCTTAGAGTAAATCAGACTCCTTTACATGAGATAAACTCGAAAACTTTCCTAAACCCAAACACACCTGCACACCGTGTTGAACAGAATAATGCGTATTAATCCACTTGAACTTGAGACCAAGCTAAAAGTCGTTGTGGCCCACTCAGTGATGATTAGCAAGCACTTACCAATGTCTAGAATTGTATGTCTACCTATGTTTCCTCTGTACTGATCTAAAGGAAGAAGCCCCAACACGAAACTCTATTATCTATAGCCTTGAATTTGGTGAAGGAAACCTAATGGTAGTGGAATCTTTACATTTTTCTCTAGAAGTGACACGAGCTGAGGTCACACGTGGCTGCTCACCATTAATTCCCTTCAGCACCACTACAGCTCTGTGGCTGAGGAGGTGCTGAATAAAGACACCCATGGGAAGAGAATGTTCCAGGCTTCAAGTCAGCCACAGACACTTCCTGGCCTGGGGGACAGTGAGTCAGTCATTTTGGTTTCTGATCCCAGCCAGCTCACTGTAAAGCAAAGAGGAGTGGGGAAGAGAAGTCTGCCACAGCATTTCTGGGAAGGCTAGATGGAATGGTGCGTGTCCTCCAAAAATGTCCCATAAATGGGCATAAGCTGACGAGAAGAATTTAGGGAAAATCACAGCAAGTCATTGCACACAGGAGTAACACTGCTAATGAGCACGCTGTTCTTAGCTCCTTTTCTCTGTCACCCACTTGTTATACTTCCCTCACTTGTGTTGGGGTTTTCTTTCGGTTCGGTTGATTGGGTTTTTTTTTTTTCCCCCTTCATTCTTCATTTATTTGTGTACTTAACTTAGCAACCATTTACTGGACATCTAATGAATGTTGATTCTGAGGGAAAAAAAGTAACAATGCCATTTTACAGATGGCAAAGTCCAAGAAAATTAGCCATATCCACACAGCCATTTAGTGGCTCAAACAAGGATAATACACAGTCCAGTCTTTTGGTCAGAAAGTTCGAGACTCTAGCTCTCCCGGGTGTATTTCCTCAGTAGTATTTCTGAAGTCTTGGGAGATTTGCTTCCTAGTAAGGAGCCTGTGTCAACTTGCTCACAGATTTCTTCTTGTCTCACAGTGCAATTGAGGCTGGACATGGTGCTGACATTCCTCATGTGTCTATCCACTGTGTTAAACAGCATCCTCACCACAAGGCTGGGATTGATTCTGAACTTGCCTTTCTAATGAAACATGCAATACCAATTTCTCTATCTCCAGTGACCATGTTTGGGGCTTGGGGTTTTGTTGTTTTGCTTGGTATTTTTAAAATGCCCCCCCCCCGTATGTTCAGGCTGGTCTTAAACTCATATATAGCCAAGGACCATCTTGAACTTCTAATCCTTGTGCCTCTGCCTCCCATGTGCTAGCATTACAGTTGTGTAGCATCACACCCAGTTTTCAGTGGTACCGGAGAACAATCCCAGGACTTTGAGAATGCTAGGCAAGCACTTTCCCAACTGAGCTACACCCACAGCCCAAGCTTCTCTGAACGGTCAGGTCAGAGTATAACTAGTCCCCATGACCTCAAAGCTTAGAGGAAGTCTTCAGTAAGGTCAGCAAGTCATACAGTAGCAGAGTCTGGCCCAAACGGATAACAATAAACTGTTGTTACATCTTAATAATTGCTGATTTGCATTGTATTATATCATATTTAAGTATACTGACCCACACAGATAATTTATACATTTTGATCAAATGGCTTTGATTGAGGCTTTTAATCAATTTTGAGATTTAAATGCTCTACAATGAACTACTCAAGAAATAGTAAAAGGAAATATATCTTAAGAGGTGGTAAAATATCTATGTTGGGTTCTACAATCCAGCACTGTCATTATCCTGGAGAAATTTCTCACTACATCTGGAGGGGAAAGTCAAACTCGCATTGAACTGTCTGTGGAAAGAGCCCCTGGTGCGGCCCTTAGACATCCAAGATGGAAAGATTTGAAACTTTTAAGTGTTCCCTGATGTTCTTTCCAGCCTCCTTCTGGCTGTCTGGGTAGCCTCGGGGGCAGAGTCCTTCTGCCTGTTCATCAAATTAGGTGCCTGCTGTCTGGACCAGAGAACAACGTCCATAAAAGGATTTTAGAAGCTCACTAGAAGCCTGGGTTATCTTGAAGAGTTAGAAGACCCTTGAACCAAATAAAACCCCCAAACAGTAAGTGAAGTATATAGTAGAAGTCTTTTAGAACTCTCTATATCTTGTGGAGCCCCTGGCTTAGAGGAGACCTCTGTACAATTCACATCTATTACCTACCGGAGGTTGGAGCAAACAGCACGAGGTGGTGTGGGGATGAGACTAATACTGGTTACAGTGCTAAGGGGATTCGGCAGGTCTATAACTGACAGTGTTTAAGACAGGCTCATTTGTATGTGTATACAGAAAGCAAGTCAGAGATTCGTCTCATTTGTTCATTCCTGGATGGTTAGTCTATGTCTGACACACAGTAGGTACTCAATAAATATTTGTACACTATATCATGGGTTGTGCAGAAAGACAAACCACCACCACCACCTCTCCTTCCCTTCATCTCTCCCTCCATCTCTCTCTCTTTCTACCTCTCTCTGTCTCTCTCTCTGTCTCTCTCTCTGTCTCTCTCTCTGTCTCTCTCTCTCTCTGTCTCTCTCTCTCTCTGTCTCTC
>NC_034594.1:132992186-132999520 GCF_900095145.1 Mus pahari
TCTCTCTCTCTTTCTACCTCTCTCTGTCTCTCTCTCTCTCTCTCTCTCTCTCTCTCTCTCTCTCTCTCTCTCTCTCTCTCTCTCTCTCTCTCTCTCTCCTGCCCTAGATAAATGGTTCCTTCCCTGTACAAGCTTCACTTTCAAAAAAAGGTCACACTAACCAGTACAGACATCCTGCCAGTGGTCAATTACAAGCACAACTGTGGTAAATTGGGCTGTGGGCCTGAGGGAACTGAGCTCAGGTACAATGGTGCTGATGAAAAGCAGCAGGCACAGACCTATGGGGCTGCTTAGGTGGGAGACCTCCCATGTTACAATCTGTTGTGTTATTTTATAAATCAAGACTTTCTGCCATCCAACCAATTGTTGGATGAAACAGACTTCCCACTATTCTTTGTCACTGGGCAGACGCTATGTGCTCTTCATTGCCACTCGTCAGATGATATCATTTTACCTGTGACTGCTCAAAAACTAGCTGGCTTCCCAGAGCCCTATGAAAACGTGTAAATGAACATAGCTCGACACTATGAGGCCATGCTTTCTCTCTCCCACACTTGGTTCCAGTGTACAGCGGGTGGTAGCTACCTGTCATTAGAGAAAAGTAAGCCCCTCAGTTGGCTCAGACACAGGGAGAAGCCAAGTAAGAGAGAAAGATTGAATAATCCACCTGCAGTCTTCAAAGATTCATCATAGAACCAAATCCGCCAACAGGGAAAGAACTCTCAGAATGCAAGGAGTCAGTGGCCCAAGAGAGTAAAACTTCCTGGCAGACAGGGACAGCTTAGACGCAGCCTATGCTTCCCTAGCTCTGCCCTGACTCTTTCCAATCAAAGCCCTAATATTTTGTTTCTATCCAACAGAGCCAAGGTGTAGAGCAAAAACCAGAGGCCCTAGTTCAGAGGACCGACTCCCCCAAAGAGGCCATGCATTTCCATCTTGTGTGACCTGACACAAGCCATCAGGAAGACCGAGGATCTGACAGATGTGTCTCCTGGAATGGTGGCTTCAGCAATGTCACTGACATGTGTGACTGACTCAACCAAAGAAAGATCTTTTCTCTGTAAACTTCAGCTTCCCTCTTTGCTAAACAAGAATGATAATGCTCTCATGCTAACGCATCACGTGAAGGGCGTGGTTCTCAAAGTGCTTTGAAGAAGGTAGAACTTAGGAACAATACACGTGTCTGGCATTATTAGATGATGCCAAACACATAATCATTCGCTCTGGTTTAACCAAGCCTGTTCTGTGACCAGTATAAAGTCTCTCATTGCAATGGACAAGATCTCCCTCCACACAGTTACAAGCCATCAAATTTCCTCCCCTCCCCCATGGGCAGAGAAGAAATAGGACCTCCATGGAACAGCTGTAACCATCTCCCAGGCTAAGAAACAAGATGTTCCATGGAGCTCCTCTGAGCACCGTTAGGACTCACAATCCAGCCGCCTCCGTCGGTGTCCATGTCGCAGTACACCTGCATGGGTCGGCTGGCATCGCCATTGAGGTAGATGGTGTAGAGCCCACTGGCAGCGTTGGTGTTCTGCTGAACTTGACTGCAGTCAGAGGGGTGTGGAAAGCGGGCGTCCACTGAGACCAAGCAGAAGGACGGTGTTGTTAGAAGGGAAAGAAGAAGTGGCGTTGCAGCTTTCCCCATTACGAGACAATGCTTGGTTTGGAGATTACGTCATAGCCTTCTACACTATTTTGCTGTTTCCAATTCTTAGCTCACATATTGATCATGGAACATGTTTTTAGAAGGAAGGCAAGCCGGCCATCACTCTGCTCCCATCAAATTCTGCAAATGCACCTTTAAGTTAAGCTCATGTCCCCCAGTGTCCTAGGTCAACTCTCCTAGCTTTCCCCACTTCCCTCTTTAGTCTTGTCACTGAGGGGTGGGTTGGTTTGCAAACAGGAACCCCATTTTTACTTCTCCATAACTCCACGCTCCCCCCTGGCCACTCCAATGCCTCTCTGTGTATTGTCACTTAAAGGGCTAGATTCCACATTACCTGTAGAAAGGGTGGTAGACACAGTCCGGCTCCGCTGAGTACCTTTAAAGGCAACCAGGGAAACCGGATAGGTGACACCCTGTTCCAGGTCTTGCAATTCATATCTCTGCTGGCCTCTTGGGAGCTCCACCTCCTATGAACAAAAGCGATAACAGGCAGTGAGCATCTCAGTTTCTCTTCCCAGCACCCTGGGTGTCAGCAGCATTTACAAGCATGACGTTAGGAGCTCTCCATGAGCTCAGTGGCAGCCCAGAATCCCAGCGAGAGTCAGTCGCTTCCCTGGAGGGCCATGCCATGGACAGTCCGCACTGCTAGAAGGGCTAGCTGGGAACTGAGGCTATGCATGGCCACCACAGGAGCCCCAGCCAGGTGGCCTAGGGACTTGGTCCTTTGGATACCTGGAGAGGCACTGATGATAGCAACTGCTATCAGCAGAAGGCTGACAATGTTTGATTAAGAACATGGTTTTAGAAAGAAGGCCAAATGGCCATCATACCTGTGAGACACTGAGTAGTTGCTATTTCAAGAAACCCTGAATATGCCTTACTCTGCAAGCACTGGACTAAACTCTCCAAGCTGGACAGTCGGATGCATTCACTGTAATAATGAGTAAGTCAAAGTGTTCTTTTTTTTTTCCTTCTTATTTCTTTATTTTTTTAATCTGTTTGTTTATTGCCACAGAAAGAACAACAATTTTCTACTGGCCAAGTTTGCTAGACTTCAGAGATTCCCCGAGGAAGGCTAGCCCTTAAAATAATGGTCAACTGTTTATTTGGTGGATTTTATTGGTGGCCTGGCATGTGGCTGCACACACCTCTGACTCTAGCTGCTTTCAGACTGCAGCAAGAAGAGTTCAAGCTTGAAGTCAGCCTCAGTAATTTAGTGAGACCTTGTCTCAGAATAAAAATTCTAAAAAGGGCGAGGGACAGACATAGTTCAGGGGTAGAACACTTGCCTGACATGTACAGGACCCTGAGTTCAAGCCTCCTCGCTGATGCCAAAAATAAAACAAAAGAAGATATTCACATGCTAAGCACTATTGTAAATGCCTTAGATACAAGAAACAAACAAACAAACAAAAAGTCTCAGTCCTCCTGGGATGTAAATATATTAAGAGGGCCCAACAATTTACAGAAGAGGGGGAGGAGGAAAAGTGGGGGAGAAGAAGGAGAGGGAGGGGTGGGGAAGTGGGGAGGAGAAGAAAGAGAAGGGGGAAGAGTAAGAGAAGCAGGAGATACAGGAGGAGCTGGTGCTGGAGGAAGTGCAGGAGGAGCAGGAGGAAGTAGGAAATAGCAGAGCTGACTGTAGAGCTTGGCGATATGGGGCTTGCCCGGTATGCACAAGACCTTGAGTTTGAGTTGCTAGAAATTCAAAATAAGCAGAACAACAACAACAAAAAAAAGATAAAATGGAGAATACACACTGCCAGCAAATGTGTAGTGGTCAGCTAGGAGCAGGCACAGAGGTTGTCCTTCTGCTGAGAGCACGGTGTTCCCAAATAACTGTCCTTAGCAGGCGACAGACCAGCAGGTCAAGCCAACAAGTTATTCTACAGGGAGGCTGCGAAGAGAAGGCACCAAGAGAAGTACAAGAAGTCCTCATACCTTCACGGTGCCATTTGGGAACTGGTAGGTCAAAATGTAGCCATCAATGTGAGCAGAGGGGGGCATCCAGGTCAAAACCCCTCCAGAATGTGTCACCCCGAAAGGACGGAGATTCCTGGGAGGGTCAATTTCTGAAAATGAGAAGCCACGTAATTATTGCTCCTAAGCCATGCACAAGTTTAAGTCATCTGTTTTTCTTTTCCTCCTATGAGTTGTCCCATTTCTCATCCAGCCCTCAAGCTGCTGCCAAGCCTGTTCTTGCTCAGAGTCTCCCTAGCCTTTGCCTCCAGAAGTACGGACCTGTGGAGTTCAGGGGGATCTAGGAACATGGCACTGTGTAGTCTCTAGAGGGAGGAACTCTGGGCCCCGTTTTCCCAGTAGATTCCAAGAGCAGCAGATCTGAGACGTCTAATTTGGCACACAGGTTCTCTATGGTGGTGGAGCTTCCTGAGTGATTTGGAAAGGTGAGAGCCACAGTTTACAAAGGGCCCTGCACAGAGAACCCAGGGATCACTCAAAGGCACCTACCTGTCTGGAGAGGCAATGAAAAACTGACATGCTTCTAATGCCTAGCACTGAGAGAGCCCCCAAAGACTTATATACTGAGATTAAGAACCATAATGTGTAAGGGGACTTGGAATAAATTTAGGTTGGTATAAAATACAAAGATTTATTTCTTAAGCATCTAAGTGTATGGCCTTCAATATATACCCAGTACAGATATATATATATATATATATATATATATATATATATATATATATACATATATATATGTATATTATATACATTATAATATATAATATATACATTATATATGTATATATATATTAAATATTTAGATATTTAAAAAGAAAGTGGGTGTGGTCACTCCTACCTGCCAGACCAGCAGTCAAGAGGCAGAGCCAGGAGGATTTCAGAGAGCTTGATGCCAGAGACCTTCCTGTGAGACTCTTTCTCAGAAACAGAGGGGGGAGGACTGGTGGTTAAGATGAGTACAGACAAAGCCAGAGGGAATTCACAGGTGTGTGAGCATACATCAGAGGGCATGCACAGGTGTGTGAGCATGCATCAGAGGGCATGCACAAGTGTGTGAGCAAATACCTAAGGGCATGCACAAAAATGAGTATGTACCAGAGTGTGCATGGGTATGTGAGCATACACCAGAGGGCATGGATGGGTGTGTGAGCATGTACCAGAGGGTGTGCATGGGTATGTGAGCATACACTGCAAGTGTGCATGGGTATGTGAGCACACACGAGAGGGCATGCATGGGGGTGTGAGCACACACCAAAGGGTGTGCATGAGTATGTGAGCATGTACCATAGACCAGGAAAATGAAAGCTCAGCAAAAATACTAATTCCCACCAAAGCTGGTAAGAATGTTCATATTTTTAAGCAAATAAGATATGAATGGAAATTTCCATTTTAAAGGAAAAAAATCATAAAAGGCTATTCTAATTTAGAACTTCCCAAAACTACATCTCCAGGCTATTTTCTACCCAGTAGCATTTCAGCTGAGAACTGAATTGTAGTATTTTAATAGAAATCAGACAGCTGTTGTTTTGAATTAGGTTGTTTTGACAAATTTTGAGTCTCTGTAATATCAGCTTGGTTTGATTTTGTAAAGCACAACATCTGGCATGGATCATTCACTATCCATCACATAGAGAGACTGAATTTCCTTCAGAATCAAATCAGCACATAGTTATTAACATATTTTGAGGCAGTTTCTGCCTCCTCTTTGATTAACCACTGTCCCCTGGCTGTGGACTCGGGATGTCTGACTTGGTTAATTTCCTGTTTCTATGAAGCAGGAAGGTGATAGGTTCATTGCTGTCTTTAAATTTTGGAAAACATGGGGCTAGCAAGATGGCTATGCTGGCGGGTGATTGCCACTGAGCCTAGCAACCTGAGTTCGATCCCAGAACCTACGTGAAGGAAGGAGAGAACCAACTCCTGAAAGCTGTTCTCTGACCTCCACATGTGTGGGGTGGCATGCTCATGTGTGCTGTGGCATGCTCATGTGCAAACATTCATACATGGGGGAGGGAAGGGGGAAGTGAAGGGGAGAGAGAGGGAGAAAGGAAGGAGAGAGAAATGTAATTTAATCGTTTTAAATTGGGGAAAGTAAAGGAATGAGAAGATAAATGGTGGAAAGGAGATGAGTACCGAAGAGGAAGAGCAATGGGAGAGATGAAGAGGAGGGTAATGGCCATCATTGCCTCTAGGGAGCCAAATTCTAGGGAGTCTGGAAATAGGGAGAAAGGCAAATGGAGTTTGGTTTTTAATTTTTCTTTTAAACATATTTCTAATGGGATTTTTTTGTTCTTAGTATATTTTAATGAGTGGAGGGACTTAATTTTAACTAATAAAGACCATCAAGAAATTTAGGGCACCTCTACTGGCCATAGAGAAGATAAATGGACCTTGTTCAAAAATGCCTGCAGGGACCACAGACTTTGGGTCCCATGGAGGCCCAGCCAGTTCCTGTTTCTTTCTTCTCCCAACAGAAGCTGAGACCCAACCAGTTTCTAACACAAATCAGGGACAGAGATCCTGACATCTGACCTCAGCGAATAGGCTGGGGAAGAGTAACTTATACAACCATATACTATGTGCCCTCGGTCCTACCTCACCTGTCAAAGCACTACCTCAGAAAGAGAACTATGAGGCTGAAGAGAAGCCTCCATGGGTAAAGTGCTTCACATGCACGCATGAGAATCTAAGTTCAGATCCTTACTTCCTACATAAAAAGCCAGGGGCAGTAACATATATCTGTAATACCAGTGCAGAGGAGGCAGAGACAGGCAAGATCCATTGAGCTTTACTGACCAGACAGCCTAGCCAAATCAAAGAGAGACCATCTCAAAAAATAATAGGATAGCAACTGAGAAAGACACCTCATGTCAACCTCTGACCTCTGTGCCCATGAACATATGCATGCATGCACATGGACATGTAAACACATACAACACACACACACACACACACACACACACACACACACAAGGTTAATGGAGAACCACGTTGGAAAACATCTTCAGATAAAGCAACCATCCCTCCTCCTTCCCTCCTCACCCTTTTTATAGAGGAAGACTCACTCTTGGAAAGAGTGAAGTATCATAGTACCTGTTAAGGCCTTGGTGTCAGCCTTCTTGCTCTCCCGGGCCCCCTTCTGGGCCCACACATGAATGGTATAGTCCATGCCTGGTTTCAGGCCTGTCAGGATGGTGCTACTCTGATCCTTTGACACTGGAATCTCCTTAGTCTCTCCATCCGCAGAGGTGTAGCGAACCATGTACCTGTCAATGTTGGCTCGCACTGGGTCCCAGGAGATGGTGGCTGTATTCTCTGTCACTCGGTTGGTCACCAAGTTCTTGGGGCTGTCAATTTCTTTTTTTAAGATTTAGAAAAGGCTGAGTTTAGAACCATGGAAAAGCATCTCACCACCCCTTTCCACAAGAGTTTTCCCTCCATTCAAGAGAGATAATAATAGTATAATTATTACTGGTACAATTTTATCGCTAACAGTGGTGTAAATACAGAAACAAAGCAGACATAGTGGCCCATTCCTGCAATCCTAACAGTTCTGAAGCCAGAGGAGCACAGATCAATCAGGGCTACACGGTAAGGCACTATTTCAGAGAAAGAAAGAAAGAAAGAAAGAAAGAAAGAAAGAAAGAAAGAAAGAAAGAAGGAAGGAAGGAAGGAAGGAAGGAAG
>NC_034594.1:132999610-133002388 GCF_900095145.1 Mus pahari
AGGGAGGGGGAGGGAGGGAGGGAAGGATGGAGGGAGGAAGGGAGGGAGGGAAGAAGGAGAGAAAGGAAGGAAGGAAAGAAGAAAAGAAGGAGGGAGGAAAGAAAGGAAGGGAGGGAGGGAGGGAGGAAGGAAGGAAGGAAGGAAGGAAGGAAGGAAGGAAGGAAGGAAGGAAGGAAGGAAGGAAGGGTATGTGAATGAGAATCCCCCAGTTTCCATTTTCCAGGGAAACAGACACTGGATGTTACAACCGACAGAGCTATGTCTTCTCTACGTTTATTCCTCTGGAAATGTTCTGTCCTTCCCATTCTCATCAGCATCACAGTGAAAATCAGAAATAGCTAAGCCACTGAAACCATCATTGGAACAATCTCCTGTATGCTCTTCATTGTACCTACTGTGCTTCACCCAATATCCTCCAGCCCCTTGGCATATAAAAGAAGAGCAATGAAGACTCTCATCCCTATGTCTTGTTTTCAAACAAAGACCTCTCTGCTCTGAATGTTGAAGTCTCCCTCCACCTCCGGGGCTTTCTTCTTTTGCTCTCTCTATCTCTTGATCATTACTATTTTCCCCTCCACCATCAGTCTCAGAAAATCAGTATTAAGGATCTCCCTCCTTTTCACATTTCATGTCATTTCTCTATAAACCAGAGAAGGATCTGTGTATTTCAACATCACTCACCTCACACTCAAGCTCAGCTCCATTAGCCCTGCGTCATACCACCAAATCTGCGAGTATAGGCCACTAAAATGTTCTATATGGACAACTCTCTACTGGACATGGACATTCTCAGTTCACTCAGTCTTTTTGTTTTATTGTTTGTTCTAATTTACTCAATCTTTGAGTGACATTGTACAGAACAGATCTGTTCCATTCTTAGAAAACTCTCAGCTCTTGGATTCCATAGTTTCATACTCTTCCAATGTGCTTAGTACATTGGTAACTCTGCCTTGCCTCTTCAGCCCTTTGATTGTAACCTGCATACGCTGGAACATCTAAAGATTGGATTGTATGTTCTCTCATATTCTCTCTCTTTCCCTCTCCCTATTCCTCTGCTTCTCGCTCTGTCTCTCTTTCCCCATCCTTCTCTCTTTTCTCCCTCCTCCTCTGTCTTTCTCTCTCCCTCCTTCTCTTCCTCTTTCACCTTTTCTCTCTTCTTCCTTCCCGCCCTCTCTCTCTTCTTCCCTCCCTCTCCATCTGTCACAAATATGATACTATCATCTGTGCTCTGAAATATTTACTGGCTACCCTTGTGGAACAAGAAAACAATTCTAAGCCCCTGGTTTATATGTACTACTGCACTGTCACTAACCAGATTTTAATAGTAATTCCTTTACTGATCTATTTCTTCCCCTGTCATCTCTTCAACTTATTCTCACTGTGTCCTAATAATGTTTTCAGATGAATACTGTGCTGTGTCTCTAATCTATAGCTACGGCACAGTTTCTCCTTCAGGCACCATGTGCTCCTGTGTAACCTGATGACTTGTTCCTTCCTAGCTCATCTCAGGACAATTGCTCTCTCACCTCTTGCTCCAATAATACCTACCTCTCCCCATTTCACAACCATCTCATTACAGATTACAGTTCTGAAATTACTTATACCAGAAATGGCCAGCTTCTCCTCCACGTTGTCTAACACATCACCGAGCCATTAGTCAGACGTCTACTGAAAACATGAGATGTGGTTAGTCTGGCTAAATAATTTATTTACTTATATTTGTCTAATTAACGTAGTTGGGTTTGGGGGTTGTTTTGTTTTGTTTTGTCTTGTTTTAGTTTTGGAGGACAACTGAACTGGACAGCATAGCAGAGTTGAAGCTGAGCACATGGCCATCCGTCTAAGAACCTCATTCTTTAGGCTGCCTATCACTGAGGCCAGGCACTGTATCCTGGATCTTAGAAAGATTTCTGAGAACTGATGCATGGAACATTCCAGTCATGCCCTGCCCTTTCCAAGGCCTCTTTTCATGGGCTGGAATGCAAATGTATGTTCACCAAGTAAATGAATACAGTTCCCTAAGGGTGACAGATATACAACAGATAAGGAGCCTGGGTTTCCTGCACAGAGGGAGCTACCATGTCATCCCTGAGCACTTACACTCTGTTATTCTGTATAAACGGCATCGTTAATAGTCAGTTCTTTGGTGCATCTGACAGTGCGCACCCTATGACCATCTCACCCCATCAAATCACTACATCTTCCATCCCACTCTTCTCTCAACCTCCACCATCTTCATGTCCTTCAGAGAGCGTACAATGATTTACAGTTACATATTTTCCTTTTCGTCTATTGCCTGTCTCTCCCACTGGCTGTCAGGAGAGCACAGATCATAGTTGTTCGTCACTCCATCCCTAGATCCATTATGTCCTTAAAAGATAGCAATGAAAAGTTAGCTTCATACTAGACTCAGGGATCTCCTGCTTCCCAGGGTGACTTTTATAACTTTATACCACATGCTTTCTATTAGGTTAAGTCTACATGGAACAGCTTGCCTCAACACAGTTCTTTAACCCAGTAATTTTAGAACTTTTATATTAATTTCACATTAGTTCCTGAAATCTTCAGTAGCTAGGGAACATTAACAATTAAGGGCATATGCTACAGGAAAAGTTTCAAGGCATTAGGGGGCTTACTCAGATGACAATCTGTTACTCTACTTTGTTCTCCTTGAAAGTGAATGGAAGGTGTGGGTTTCTTTCTTCCTTTCCTTTCCTTTCCTTTCCTTTCCTTTCCTTTCCTTTCCTTTCCTTTCCTTTCCTTTCCTTTCCTTTCCTT
>NC_034594.1:133002538-133007113 GCF_900095145.1 Mus pahari
TTTCTTTCTTCCTTCCTTCCTTTCTATTTTACATCAAAACCCTCAGTAAGGTTTTAAGAAGTAGAACTTTTGAGAGCAGAGCCCTCACTAAGGGACTGATACCCCCACAGGAGTGTTCAAGTCAGCTCAGATCTAGGCTTAAGTTCAAGACCTTGCCTTCTCTTTGTCTTACATGTTTATTTGTCCATGTATGTTATGATGCAAGACAACCCAGACACTGTGATTCTTCTCTGCAACTATAAACCTAAAATAAAATAAATGTTTTCTGTTTACAATTTTACCTTGTGTCTGACAGGCGCTATGTATGTTGGAGGAAATGGGTTAAAGTGCTCTCCTGAAACCGTCCAGTCTTTGAGGTCACAGACCCCAAAACACCAGTGCCATCACACAGCAGTAATAGATGAACCTCTATTATTAACCCAGCTTGTTCATCACTCGCCTCCTATTTTACATCAATGTAAGAAAAGGAAAAGAATGTTTGCTCTTCTGTGACAGGCTTGACAGTCCCAATGAACACCATCCGTTACCTGTGGGGGCCTTGGTTTTGGCCTTCTTGCTCTCCCGGGCCCCCTTCTGAGCCCACACTTGGATGGCGTACTCCACACCCGGCCTCAGGCCTGTGAGGACCGTGCTGCTCTTCTCCTTCCTCACTGGGATCTCCCTGGTCTCTCCATCAGCGGATGTGTAGCGCACCATGTATCTGTCAATATCAGCCTGCACCGGGTCCCAGGAGATGGTGGCTGTATTTTCAGTCACCTGATTGGTCACCAGGTTTTTGGGGCTGTCAATATCTACAAGGAAAAAAATTCTTAGTCGGTATACGCTATTGTGTCAGCAAGATGGCTCAGTCAGTAGAGATGCTTGCACAAGTGTGGCAAGCTGACTGTGATCCCTGACACTGTAGGAGAGAAGTAACTCTGGAAAATTATCCTCTGATCTCCACACATGTACCATGTCCTATGTATGCCTATGTGTAAACACACACACACACATACACACACACATGCACATAAATGATGATAGTGATGATGGTGGTGATGATGGTGGTGATGATGAATGGCAACAACAACAAGAAATCAATATGCATCATAAACAGGCCCAGAGTGCAGACACTGCTGGCTATGATGAGTGGTGAGTTGTCATTTTCTGTTGTTTTTTATCTCATACACTCTGTTTTGGTGGGGGGTTTGTTCATTTGCTGATTGTTTCTTACTTGTCTTCATACATATACATCTCTTCCCAGGAATGCTTCCCTTACCACGTGGAGACCCCAAACAACCAGAATCAGACAACCAAGAGTATGATTTCTACTAAAAGTTCAAAAAAAAAAAAAAAACCCTGATTTCTCATCCATTTAGTGAGGACTATCAATCCTTTGCTCTATATGCAAGGCATGCGACAGGCAACATAAAAAGATTCAAGCAAGTTTGTGTCCATTAATATGACAATAAAGCTCTCTCTTGGGACTTATTATTTACTGTGACAAATTTGTTTTGATTATAATTAAAATATGATTTGGATGTAGAGGAGCAACCCTTTACTTGTGGTAGCAGATGTAAAATCTAGAATCTTAAAGTAATTTTGATTTTTTTCATTTTCTTGTTTTATTCATGAAAATAATATCTTGGGCAAGAGATCTAAGCACTTGGAAGAGGAATCACATACACAGTCAGCTGAGCAGTTTGGAGACTGTTTGGAGAGAATGCAGCCCGGTGGTTCTCAACCTGCGGGTTTAACTCTTTCATAGGGGTCACCTAGGACCATTGGAAAATAACAGATATTTATATTATAATTCAAAACGGTAGCAAAATTATAGCTATGAAGTAGCAACAAAAATAACTTTATGGTTGGAGACCACTGCAACATGAGGAACTGTATTAAAGAGTCGCAGAACTAGGAAGGCTGAGAACCACCAATCTAGCACATACGGAAACCAGTCGCAGGGAGTAAGGAATGGCATGTGAAGCTGATCATGCAGGAAATAAAGATCTTCCAAAAGCCATCAATACCCATCTGTATCATAGGGAGAAATTAAAGCTTGACTTCCCCTAAGCTTGGCCTGGCAGCCATCAGAGTACTCGTCCACATGATTCATTACCTGTGTGACCTTCGGTGTTGGCTTTCTTGCTCTCCCGGGCTCCTTTCTGGGCCCACACTTCAACCTTGTACTCCACACCTGGCCTCAGGCCTGTCAGGACTGTGCTCCTCTGTTCCTTCCCAATCAGGAATTCTTTGGAGTCCCCATCAGCAGAGGTATAGCGCACCACATACCTGTCAATGTCAGCCTGTACTGGGTCCCAGGAGACACTGAGAGTGGTCTCTGTCACCTGGTCGATCACCAGGTTTTTGGGACTGTCAATATCTGAAAGGAAAGCACTGGTCAATAACCACTCACTAGAGGAGACACAAAGACTGAGGCCATTGTGCTTGGGCTGAGTTTCCTGACCTTAGAGTTTTCCACCCCATATGTCTCCTGTCACTATGTGATCTCATCAACAGAGACCACAACTGGACTCTTGGATCCTCAGAGAGAAAGGAAGGGACAATGGGATGGCCACCACAGCCTGTTTCCTTTTGCATAAATGTGACCCTTAGACTAGGTTATCAGATAGGTCAACATTCCATGTATACTTCATGAATCAGATTCCACCTTTACCAGTTCTCTATATGTCTTAGTGAAGTCAAAGATTTCACTGGTTTGGGGACTTTTTATCATAAAACAGGGGTGCTATCAACTCAGCAAATTCCTCTGAGGAAAGGAAGAAAGCCTTTATTCCCTCCTTGTGGGTGTATAAAGTGGTGTAAACACGATGGAAATAAACTGGCATATGTAATATAGTGAAAAATAAATAAAGGACAGAATAAGAGACTGATCCAGAAATTTTACTCCTAGGCATTTATGTCCTGGATACACACTAGCAGACAAATGCTATGGCACAATGCACAATTTCACAAGTGACAAATGGAGAAACAAATTTTCATACAGTCATACAATGAAACACTCACTGAGGATAAAATTTAGAATGGATTCATGCTACAATGAGACAGATCCTGAGGAATAGTGTTTCATGAGAAAAGTCAACCACTAAAGGCCACATGAAATGTGACATATGAAATGTGACATATTAAATGTGGCATATGAAATGTGACATATATCTATAACAAGTCAGAGAGGCTTCTTTGTGGAGTGGACAGAAGCTGATGCAGAAACTGACAACCGGTCACAGTTCAGAGAACAAATGTCTGTGGAGGGCTCAACCAAAAATGTGACATCTATATCCCACACACTCTAGCTTGCGGACCATTGACAAAGAAGAGACAGTAAGACTATAAGAGCCAGAGTTGGAGAGCACCTGCACAAAAATCAGGGTCTTGTGGATATGACCAGTCTACTGTAATCATGAACTCTCAGCAGCATGAATGGGACAGGAGCTCAGGGAACCTGCCCTCCCCCCCTACAGCTGAGGGGCTATTGACAATTGATAGGTTCTGGAAAAGGGCCTTTAGGGATGTGATAGGTCAACCATGGATGGCTCCACACCCATGAGTATATGGATAGTAAAAAGTGGACTTAGTGGGTTATAAAGAAGAAAGAAGAGACAACAACCTATCTTGGAAGGAGATGGGGAGAGTGGGGAATGATCACAATGCATTGTGTGCATTATGAAATTCTCAAGAATTAACAAAAAATATACTTTTATTTAAGCAGAGACTGCCAAAGAGACAGACAGCACTTGTTACTTAGGGCTGCAGGAATGGGGATGGGTAGCTGCTGGTGATGGACAGGAGGTTCCCCTTGCTGGTGATGTCACTGAGACAGTGGCAGTCATTGTGCAACTATGGAACTATGTCAAGAAAATACTAGAGGCCCTGAATGGACTCTTCAAGAGTGTGGGTTGTAATGTGAAAAAGGCATCTTGGGGAGGCTGTTCTTGATGAAGAGGAAACACAGATGGAAAAGCTTTAGAATTATCAGCTGTTCTTAGATATAATTAGTCACAGGATCTTCAGAGAAGAAAACACAGTACTCAAGAGGGCTTCTTTTCTAAGAAAGCAATGTCCTCTGTTCCAAAGGGAGCACAGCAAAAGTCATTTATTTCAGTAAGGTATATGGCTCACAGATCCTAGCATGTGTTCTTTCTTTTCAAGAGGATTCTTTTGAGACTGACCACAAAGGAAACACACATCTTGATAAACAGTGGGTGGATGTGTCAATCACCATTAACCTCCAAGAGACAAAAGAAGAGGAGAATATGGGGTCCTTATATTGAACTAACGTGTTAAATAGCATGGAGGGATGGTGTGGGTGTTATGACAAAAGTGTACCACTCTGGTCTTCTATGACCATTGGTCTCTTCCAGGAGCAGAGAAAGAATAGCAAGTATCCTTCCTAAAGCTTACCATGAAATATGTCACCTCCTCAGGCTACAGTGTGCATACCTGTGGGGGCCTTGGTGTTGGCCTTCCGACTGTCCTGGGCCCCCTTCTGGGCCCACACATCCACCTTGTACTCCACACCTGGCCTCAGGCCCCTCAGGACTGTGCTGCTCTTCTCCTTTGACACAGGCACCTCCT
>NC_034594.1:133007323-133097654 GCF_900095145.1 Mus pahari
CAGGGGGACAGCACAGGACAGTGGGGTGAACACTGCATCCAAGAAGTCTGTGTTCTACCTTCAGAGGCAGAGCTGAGGGGCAGGGAGCCCCCTTGAGGTCCAGTCAGCAGACCAAGAACTTTATCCCAGCTCTGCCATCAGCCTGGGTAACTGGGTAATAGCCTACTACTTTTCTTATTTATACTTGTGGAGCTGGGTTAATAAATTATAGGATACCTCAGTACTGCATGAGCACCTGAGAAATGAAACCCTCGAGGTTATCAGCTTTGTGATTTACAGAAACCACTCACGTCATGGAACTGAGGGATTCTCAGACTTGAAGACACTAACTCAGTCCTGCTCTACCAATTTAGCCAACACCTCTAAGGACTAAGTTCAAAGACAAAATAGTCCTCATTTGTTGCTAGGCAGCAGTAGAATCCTATCTCAACTTTTGCCAAACAAATTAAAATTAGAATTTCCAAATGATCCTGTAATTCCACTCTTAGTTATATAACCAAGAAAAGTGGTGGCGTATATATGCAAAAACAAAAATCTTGTACACAGAAGGATGGGGATATAGCGAAGCACTGGCCTAGCATGGACCAGGTCCCCAGCATCACACACACAAAAATATACGTACAAATGTTCTTATAACATTATCCATCATAGACTTTTAAAAGTTAAAATAATCCAAATATCAAACAAGGAGCAAACTAAAAATCAAATGTGCTCACTTGTAATATGAAATACTAATTTACATACTGATATGTGTTACAGTACAAAGAAACCAAAATGAATGAGATCTCCCTGGAGGCTATATAGGTGATAAATCCATTATAAACAATGTCCAGAGCATAGAACTATAGAGACAGACAGTCATCAGTAGTAGCAGAGGTAGTGGGGTTGGAGACTGACTGGCAATGGCTGTGAGTCTGAGCTTAGTTCTTTACAGTGGTGAGAATAGACTATAGTAGTAGTTACAGAACTCTGTGAGTAGTCTAAATTAATCAAATCACACATATTAAAAGGTGAATTTCAATATGTAAATATCAGCTAATAGGATTGCTCTGACAAAATGTGTAAGCACAGATGAGACGGCCTTATGATTACCAAATGCTATATGAAATAGCAATGGTGTGATCCCCAGAATGAAACACAGCACTCAGGAGAGGATTTATCACTAAAAACTAACATCCTCTCCTTGCTCCAAAGAGATCACAGTGAAAGCCATTTTCCTAAAGTACTTACTTCACAGACGCTAACATCCATCTCCTTTCCATCTCTTCATGAAGAGAAATATTTTAAGACTGAACACAAAGGGAAAACACAGTTGAATGAACACTAGGCAGAAGTCACCTGCCACTGTTGGTCCTTTTATTTTCCAGCAGATCAAACCCAGGGCCTTGTTCATGTTATCCAAGCATTCATTACTGAGTTATATCCACAGCTCATCACCAACCTCTGTGAGGCTGAAGTGGAAGTCGGAACATGAGGTCCTTATTAAGAGATATGTGTCCAGCATTTAGAGATGGTGCAAGATGTACAAAAATGATCTGCCATTCTGATTCTTGCGAAATCATTGATCATCATAGCAGCGAAAGAAACCTAAACATGACTTCCCATAGGTCTAGGATGATAACTTCTACCTTCTCAAGGAATGATGTCCATTACCTGTTGGGGCTTTGGTGCTGGTCTTCCTGCTCTCCTGTGTCCCCTTCTGGGCCCACACATCGACCTGATAGTCCACACCTGGTCTCATGCCTGTCAGAACGGTGCTTGTTTGGTCCTTCCCAACGAGAAATTCTCTGGTCTCGCCATCGACAGAGGTGTAGCGCACCACATACCTGTCAATGTCAGCCTCTACTGGATCCCAGGACACGGTGGCAGTGCTCTCTGTCACCTGCTCTGTCACCAGGTTTTTAGGGCTGTCAATATCTAAAAGGAAAAGCTTGATCAGTAACCACTAGTAAACTGAGTGTGGTGTCTCATGTCTGTAGTCGCAGTACTCAGAAGGCTGAGGCCTGCAATCCTGAGATCATGAGTTTGAGATCAGTAGAGGCTGCCTAACAAGACACTGTCTAAACAGGTGATTCTTAACCTATGGGTCACAATCCATTTGGGGATTGAACAACCTTTCAAGGAGTTGTCTAAGAACATTGGGAAACATGGATATTTACTTTACGATTCATAACAGTAGCAAAATTAAGTTATAAAATAGTTCCAAAAGTAATTTTATGGTTGTGGGGATCACCACAATATGAGGAACTGTATTAAAGGGTTACTACATTAGGAAAGTTGAGAATCACTGGTCTAAACACACACAAACACACACACACACACACACACACACACTTGCACGTACACATGTACACACATGCGCACACATACACGTGCACGCACACATGCACACACATGCACGCACACACACATACATGCACACGCACGCGCGCGCACACACACACAGACATCTTTTTTTTCTTTTTTTTAATTTTTATTAGGTATTTACTTCATTTACATTTTATTAGGTATTTGCTTCATTTACATTTCATATTCAGGTTAATCGAGACTTGTTTCTTTACCATTTGTGTTTAAATCACTATTGCTCTATAATACAGCTTTTTTTATTATTATTATTTTCTTTATTTACATTTCAAATGCTACCCCAAAAGTTCCCTACCCCAAAAGTTCCCTATACCCTACCCCCACCCACCCACTCCCACTACTTGGCCCTGGCCTTCCCCTGTGCTGGGTCATATAAAGTTTACAAGACCAAAGGGCCTCTCTTCCCAATGATGGCCGATTAGGCCATCTTCTGCTACANATGCAGCTAGAGACTCGAGCTCAGGGGGTACTGGTTAGTTCATATTGTTGTTGCACCTACAGGGTTGCTTCCCCCTACAGCTCCTTGGGTACTTTCTCTAGCTCCTCCATTGGGGGTCCTGTGTTCCATCCAATAGCTGACTGTGAGCATCCACTTCTGACACACAGACATCTTTAAGGCTGGGCTAAGCATTTATTCTTGTTCTTACAGTTTCTCCCATTTCCTATACTGATGTTGATTCATGGACAGAGATCTTATCTCCACAACTAGACTCTCGGATCCTCAAGGAAGTAGCTGAGGACAGTGAGAACATTCCCAGCCCAGTAGCCTTGGAGACTTCAATTTCTACCTAAACCTCAGTCTCCTCACCTGTAAAAGTGGATCTGAGAAACATATACAGTAAGATGCTGCAATATTCCATGAGTATTTCATGAGTCAGACACTATGAACCCTGTTTTATGTGAATTATAGAAATCATGTACTCCACTAGGTTGAGGACTCTCAGTTAGGTATGGGAGCATGAACTCCTGCTCTACCAATACCAAATTCTTCTCAGGACCACGTGCATGAAGGCATTTGCCTTTATCTTTGCTCGTGGGTGTGTAAAAGGGCACAACCACTTTGGAGATTACTTTGGCAGGAACTCAAACTTAAATACATAATAACAATCCATTTCCAATACATCTACCTAAGAGAAATGAATGCCCCAGTGTTATTATTCATGATGGTTAAAACGTGGAAACAAACCAAATAGCCACCGAGACAAAATAGTAAACAAATGTGTATATCCATACAAGGAAATATTAGTTAATAAAAATAAATGTCAATATATGTTATAACACAGATGAACCAGACAACTATGTTCTGTGAAAGAGGTAAATCACAAATGCCACATGCTGTGGTACTCCATGTATTACAGCTGTCCAGAACAGAGAAATTTAGGACAGACAGCTGTTGCTACTGATGGGAGGGGAAAGAGGAAGGGCAATAAATGGTAATGCATGTCATGTTCCTTATTGTGACGACAATGTTCTACATAGTGCTAATTGTTGCAGCATTGTCAATATGTACTACTAAATGCCGAGTTGTTACTTTAAAGGCTGGATTTTATATAAAAATCTTCATAAGACTGTTCTTTGCCAGTGAAACAGAAAGGGGAAAGCCTTGAAATTACCAATGTTGTGACATATGCTATGTCTGTACTGCAACTCTAGGACTGTAAACGTGGAACAAACACACAGTACTCAAAAGAGAATCCACTCAGGAACAGAACAATAAATTCTCCTGTTCCAAGGAAAGCCCAGCAGGCCCATTTCCCTAAAGCACTGAGCTCCTAGATCCTAAAGCATATGCATCTTGATGTCACTTTATCTTCAAGATGAAATAATTCAGTGTTTGACAGTGATGGACATATACAATTTGAAGAACAATGTGTTGATGTGAACAATCACTAACCTTTATAAAAGTGTACCCCTCTGGTCTTCTATGACCATTGGTCTCTTCCAGGAGCAGAGAAAGAATAGTAAGTATCCTTCCTAAAGCTTACCATGAAATATGTCACCTCCTCAGGCTACAGTGTGCATACCTGTGGGGGCCTTGGTGTTGGCCTTCCGACTGTCCTGGGCCCCCTTCTGGGCCCACACATCCACCTTGTACTCCACACCTGGCCTCAGGCCCCTCAGGACTGTGCTGCTCTTCTCCTTTGACACAGGCACCTCCTTGCTCTCCCCATCAGGAGACNTGTAGCGCACCATGTACCTATCGATGTCAGCCTCCACTGGGTCCCAGGAGACACTAAGAGTGGTCTCGGTCACCTGGTCAGTCACCAGGTTTTTGGGGCCATCGATATCTAAAAGAGAAAGAGATGATCAATAGATCCTAGTAACAGGCTCCAGAAAGTGAGAGCACTGGGCCTGNGCTGGGAGAGTTTCCAGTTCTTAAGGTTTCTCCATATTGGATATGCATCTTCAGTGCTTCATGGACAGAGANCTTGTCTCCACAGCTGACCTCAGAGCCTCAGGGGGACAGCACAGGACAGTGGGGTGAACACTGCATCCAAGAAGTCTGTGTTCTACCTTCAGAGGCAGAGCTGAGGGGCAGGGAGCCCCCTTGTGGTCTAGTCAGCAGACCCAGAACTTCATCTCAACTCTGCTGTCATCCAAGTGATGGTAGACAGCTTCAGGCAACTCGGCTGCTTGTCTCTAAGCTCTGCCTCCTCACCTCTAAGATTATAGAGAGACTCTTCAACATGCCCATCTATTTTCCTCAATTATTAACTTGGTTTTAATATTTGGGCAAGTTGCTTTACTGTGTTCTGCATTTGTAAAGTAGAAAATGTTTAGGGGTGTGTGTGTGTGTGTGTGTGTGTGTGTGTGTGTGTGTGTGTGTGTTTAGCTCTGTCAACTAAGATAAAAACAATGTTTACAGCTTCAGGACCACAGAAGATTCATTCTGAGATTCAAAACTTAATAAAAGGTGTCCCAGCCCTTGTGCCTCAATTTCTTCTGAAGACGACACAAAAACAGAATATGGAAGATAATGATTTATATCTTGTAAAGGTGTTACATCGTAGTGTTATATCCTATGAGTTAATAACGTGCTAGGACTATCCTTAGCACCAAGTAGATGTGTAAACCTTCAACAATCACTGCTATGATAAAATCAATTAATTGGCACTTTATAAATCCAAGAGATTATTGTCCTCCATACTACATGACAGAGAGTAATTGAAAATATATTTTATCAATAAACTAGTAATATTTTCTTTTTTTTTAAGAAGTTCATTGCAAAAGCCATTTTCCTAAGGTCATTTGTTCAAAGGTTCTATTTCATATGTTGCTTTAGGCTATGGCCTCAAGAAAAATGGCATCTAACTTTCCACCTGGAAGCCCACAGGCAAGGAGGGATCGATAGTTTTAAGGTCCTTGGCTGACCAAACATGTCCAGATTATTAAGGAAGTTGGAGAGGCCGGTATGTTAGGACTCAGAGAATGGAATTATTTGAAAAGACTTTGTATACCTTGGGTGAGTCCTGAACTTTAATCTGTTTCACTGGGATCCCTGGTAGAGCTTACTGTGTTTGCTATGGAGCAAAAGATTTCAGCCGGGTTGATTAGCAATGCCTAAGACATTCTGACTGCTACAACTCAGCAGAGGGAAGGGAGATAGATACAGGGTGCGCTAAGCATTCTCCAACACAAAAGGAAGAGCGCAGCAACAAAGGATTGTCCTGCTCAGATGTCACAGTGCTGAGGTTGAGATGCCCTTTCTAAAGCATGGGAAACGCATCAGCAGGTGTTTGACATGTGGCTAAAATTCTTCATCCGCGAGAAAATGGCAGGCCGCTCTCACTAAGAACAAGAGAGATGCAGTTCCCATGAACTAAACATCAGTTGAGAAAGTGCTCGGGGTCGTGTCAAGAGCTGTCCTGGAGGACTAGCTAGAGGGGTGAGGTGACACCATCAGGGCAGTTTGGGGGTCCTCAGCTAACCAACCTTGATTGACCAACCACTAGAGGAAGGGCGCTAGGGGATTAGGAGGAAGGAGTGGTAACAGGTCAGGACTGAAAACAGTGAGAGTCAGCCAGCTGAAAGAACAGTACCTAAAGTTGAAGGAGGACAACAGAAGAAAAGCTGAGCAAAACTGCTTCCCACGGCAAGCAGTTAGCATGCAAACGGCTAACTGCAAATGAAGGATGGACCTATACATGGAAATGGACATTTTCATTACTAAAAAAAAGTCAACACAGGGGGGACTAGTCGCTGGCTTGTTTGTAGATAACAAAACACTGCAATTATTTCCGCCTACAGCATTCATCCGAAAGGCAGAAACAGGAACAAACTTCACAGGGAAGGGTCTAAACAAGCTCGGGATTTTTAAAAAGGAAAAGTTGTTGGTGGATCACAAACTTAGAAGGCTGGCTCTCTCAGCCTGACAGTTGCTTGTGCTCCCTTCATATTTGCTTCCTGCCAGAGTGAAACGCTTAGTTCTAATAACCAATCATCTTCACAGGCAGATGAAGAGGCAAGCGGGGGAGGCTGTAAGCAAGAGCATCAGTCCATAAAGACCAGAGTTTGGAGGCTACAGTGTAAGACATGCATTGTAAGAGGACGAGGAGGTATACAATTCCCAAGGGAGCATTGTCGCCTCTAATCAACAAAATCATCCCGTCTGCCAAAGTCAGAGAGGGAAAACCCAACCTGGCCGTCACCTGCCCTTAGAAACGGCACAGCGCAATGCATGTCCCATTACCTGTGGGGGCCTTGGTGTTGGCCTTCCTGCTCTCCTGGGTCCCCTTCTGCGCCCACACGTGGACCTTGTACTCCATGCCTGGCCTCAGGCCAGTCAGGATGGTATTGCTCTTCTCCTTAGGCACTGGAACCTCTCTTGTCTCTCCATCAGCAGAGGTGTAGCTCACCATATACCTGTCAATGGTGGCCTGAACAGGGTCCCAGGAGACACTGAGAGTGTTCTCTGTCACCTGGTCAGTCACCAAGTTTTTGGGACTGTCAATGTCTGAAAGGAAAATGTTTGAGACATCTAAGCTATAACAATGGAAGCCACGCCCCCTTATCTTGTTTGTTTTGTTTTGTTTTGTTTTGTTTTTATCTTCCAGAACATTCAGCACAAGGCAATGGTTTACCACCCCAAGTCTCTGCTGGGAGTCAAGAGAGGAAGCAGTTTCTGGGTCTCAATCTCAATTTCAGGCTAGCTATACACTTAACGTGTTTTCTTGACTTTCGGCTCCCTAAAATGTAGAAGGAATATTATCTTCATAATAACATATGGTGCATCAAGACAGTCAATTATATACCTGTCACACTGTCAGGGTAGCTAATTTATCATTTTATCAAGGGCTGCCTCTCCGGTGAGCACACTAAGGGTATTGTCACAAGTATTTTTGTAACCAGACCCTCTACATGCAACCACCGAGTCTGCTAAAAGCATCACTCCTATACAATCTTACTTCTCTCACAGAGTCCTGAGACTAGCTAACTAGGCTAGGCTGGCTGGCCAGTAAGCCCCAGGGATCCCACCTGTGTGCCTCCCCAGAGCTGGAGTCACAAGTGTGCACCCCCACATCCAGCTTGTGCCCAGGATCAGACTTAGATGGTGCCGAAAGCACGCCGTTGGCTGAGCTAACTCTCTCATGCATCTTAACATTCCAGTTGTAGTCTCTGGTCTCAGATCCCAACCTGTGGTCCCATGCACACTCAAATCCGTATGTTCACACTTCATTCCAACCGAGCATCTCTCTCTGCTTACCTGTGGGAGCCTTGGTGTTGGCCTTCTTGCTCTCTCGATCGCCTTTCTCCGCCCACACGTAAACTTTGTACTCCACACCGGGACTCAGGCCGGTGAGGACGGTGCTCCTCTGGTCCTTCCTCACTGGAACCTGCTTCGTCTCTCCATCCACGGAAGTGTAGCTTACCACGTACCTGTCGATTTCAGCCTCCACTGGGTCCCAGGAGACAGAGAGGCTGTTCTCTGTCACCCGGTCTGTCACCAGGTTTTCTGGGCTGTCAATTTCTTTAAGGAAGATACAAAGGATGAGGGTAAGTTTTATTACTTTCTAGGTCCTAAAAGGCCAAAGGCATAGCCAAAATAATGACTTCAATTAACTCCACAGTTATTGCTGGGGATCGAGAGAGCTTAAAGCTTTAAGTAGACAAGTGTCAGGTAGTCTAAAAGTAAGCTGCTAGTATTACTGAAATGAAGAGTTCAGACTGTGCCAATATATAGATCAATTCCATAAACTTTTCTTTCTTTAAAGAAATGGCTTTCATATGCTATTTATGCGTAATTTACCATAAATTACATAGCATTCTCTTGAAGTTCTCTAACCCCTTGTACCTGAAAATAAGTGTATTTCAATAATCTTCTCTACTATTCCCCGCTCTACTATGTTCCTTGGGATGAAAAAATGTTCTCGAAGTAGGAGCTGCCAGCACTTTCTATAGAGAACGTCATGTGTGTGTCCAGGGAATTGGGTGAGCTTTAAACTGGTGGTACTGAGGTGTGGGTTCATGAGAAGAATCCTAGAAGAATCTACCTGAGTATCCATGTGATGAGACGGGATAGAAGCTGGGCTCTGGTTATCTTGGTTCCTCACTTAGGACAAACTGCATAACTTAAGTTTCTGTCTCTGCCCCTCTACAAAGAAGGAGGGAGCCATCCTTCCTCATAGATGAACTTCTGCATGGTACATGCTTATAAGGCTTACTGTTAAGAATGGCATTTAAGGTATGGGATATCCCTTCTTCCTCAAACTGTAAGACCTTAGTTCAAAATTCCTCACAGTATGGTACAAACAAAAAGGCATTCCTAAACATAATGCCTTCATTACCCCACTCTAGGAGCCAGTTCCTGAAGAGTCTTCCAAGAAAGAAATAAAGAGAGAGAGAGAGAGAGAGAGAGAGAGAGAGAGAGAGAACAAAAGAAAGAAAGAAAAGAAAGAAAGAAAGAAAGAAAGAAAGAAAGAAAGAAAGAAAGAAAGAAAGAAAGAAAGAAAGAAAGAAAGAGCACTTCACCCTGCACACCAGCATGGGCCAGGCCTAGCAGTGACAAGTAATCCCACGAGACAACTGACCTTAAGAGGCACAGAGATGGGGCTATATCACTGTTATCTGTCATGGAACAATAAAGGGTCTAACTCCTGGGATACTTGAATGTCCCAGCCCCATCCTTGCTATTGTACCACTTCACAGACCTGCCTACCATAAAGGACACTTGGGATTACCAACTGCTCAACCTCATACCTGAGGCCTTTGCACATGTGACTTCCTCGTTAGCTCCCACCTGTCCTTCCAGGCTCTCTTCAGGGGTCCCTTCTTAAACGCTTTCCTCCTCAAATTGTTTTTGGTCAGTTTTTTTAATCACAGCAACAAACTTGATGTGTATCCGTTGCTTTCTATGAATTAACTCAGTAATCTGAGGTAAGCATTCAAATCTATAGTTGGTCCAAAGTCTTTAAAAAGTTATTAAAAAGTAAAAATTACAACATTTTACTCTGCTCCAAGACAGATATATATTTGGGGATTCCATCCCAAATAAATATGACTATTCCTATTAAATAATCTTAAATAATCTTATAGCTCTGTCTGAGGTTAAAAGGGAAAGAAAGAAAGAAAGAAAGAAAGAAAGAAAGAAAGAAAGAAGGAAGGAAGAAAGAAAGAAAGAAAGAAAGAAAGAAAGAAAGAAAGAAAGAAAGAAAAATTTAAAAAATCATAAATGTGACATTTGCAATTTGCTTTTTGATAAAAATCTCAGCACTGAGGGGGGTGGGGATAGATGCAAAATCCCACCCCTAAGGGAGGAGCTAACTTCAACTCACACCTGCTGGGAAACAGGAAATCTATTTCCCCTTGTAGGGTCACTGGGTAGAACAATCATATGCCAAGCAACCCCTATGCCCAGGAATAGAAACCAACACTAACAAACTGTTTATATTTTTAGTTTGTTTTGAATTTTGATTGTTTGATGTTTTGAGGTTTTGTTTTGTTTTACTTGGGGGCTTTTTGGAGCGAGAGAAAAGCATGAAGTTGGGTGAGCAGGGAGGCAAGGTGGTATCTGAGAGTAGATGGGAAGGGAAAACAATATCATCAAATAAAATCAAAATATATCATATAAAAATTTTTTTAAAATAATAAAGCTCTTTTACAATTGCTTTTGTAAATATACTCCAACCCCACCAATAAAAGATCTGATGCCAAGTGGCAATGATCTTCACCTTCAAAAGCAACTTCCTCCTTACCCTGAGGAAACCTACCTAACGCCCATCCTCCCATTACCTGTGAGGGCCTTGGTGTCTGCTTTCTTGCTGCCTTGGTTGCCCCTCTCAGCCCACACAAAGACTTTGTACGCCTCTCCTGGCTTCAGGCCTGTGAGAACGGTGCTGCTCTGGTCCTTCGGTACTGCCTTCTCCTTGGTCTCCCCATCAGGGGCTATATAGCGCACCACATACTTGTCTATGTCAGCCCTCACTGGATCCCAGGAAACAGATGCTGTGTCTTCTGTCACCTGATTTGTGACCACATTGGTTGGTCCATCGATTTCTTCATACATAAGAAATAAAAATTAGAGAAACCAGATGCCTGGTAAAATCCACAGTCACTTTAAGGTCTAGGTCAATGGTCTCTCAACAATACAAAGGAGTCTCTCTTTCAACCATGACAGATGAATATCTAGCCTCCGCCTTAATCTTAAACTGAGAATAGGTCCCTGGTAGATTAAAAATCAAATCTGTTCTAGTTTCAGATTACTGACTACATTAGAGGAAACTCCATTAGGTGCAGCTGATAAACAAACTAGAAAGCAATCAATACTCTCACTGACATAGTAGATTCTGTGAACTATAACTCCCGTAACATGTCTACTGTGTACAGGTGGAATGCCTCTAACTCCCTTTCAGGAGACCAACCACTCAGCAACTCTTCAAGAACAGTTATCCCTTCTTTTCCTAACTCCCCTGAAATCAAAACTGGCTTCATCTATCTACTCCTTTCAAATTAAAGGTTCTTGACCACGCATTTATCGTTTATCTATACAATCTTTCCTTCTTTCTTTCCTGAAATAAAAGTGCCGAAAATTTAACTTATTTACCCCACAACAATGTATGTGACAGGGAATAGGATGGCATTCAGCAGTTATCAATAAATGAGACAGTCAGGAGTCTTTGTTGAGGTCGTTGGTGTTCAAAACAATTTTCCAACTGTATCCTGGACACACACCCTGTACCTGTGGCCTCAGGAAGCCCCCTATCTAGGGGTCCTCGATTTCTGCCAACACTAGGTTCCTGCCAAGTACAACCAGCAGAGATTCCACCTCAAGAAGTGTAGAATAAGCCCTAGCATCTCTTAACTTCTTTCAGGGACTTTGGTTGGTTGGTTGGTTGGTTGGTTGGTTGGTTGGTTGGTTGGTTGATTTTGTTTTATGCTTGGGAAGTTAGTTACAAGAGTTCTTTAAAAAGCAAATCTCACTATATAGCCCAGCCTGGCTTGAACTCGCAGTCCTTGTATCTCAGCTTTCTGAACGCTGGGATTAGAAACAAGAATCACCACATACACACATACCTCCCTGGTGTGGTAAAACATTCCTATAATTCCTGCACTTAGAAGTCTGAAGTAGGAGAATCATGAGTTCAAGATAAACCTGGGCTATGCACGAAGTTCAACACCAGACTGATCCACTGAGTAAAGCCTTGTCTAAAAATATAAAATAATTTAGTAAACACATAAACAAAACTTTTAAGTGATCCTGATACATATCAAAGAATGAGGATTTGCATGTTAAATCCCACCATCTCCTATCTATGCATGTTTAATAATGTCCTTGACCAACATTTATACTCATTAGTTTTGCCTTCTTAAAGTTCCATTTATATTTTAATCTTTTGTCTAAGTATGCTCACTTTTCTGTTCATCTTCCTGACACTGGAGAATTTTATAAGCAAGCCATCAATACACATTCATCAAGGCCACTGATAAAGATGCCAAACAGAACAGCGCTAAGACATGACCCGAGAATGCCCTCTGTATATGGATCTACATCTTTTTAACTGCAAAAGTCACAGAACAACTTCTTGGTCTAAGGCAGCTAAATTCTTCTCCTCCCCCCACCCCCCGCCCAATCTATTCTTGGTCTCTCAGCCAAGGATTTTTCAGAGAGAAGTTACAATTTCATGTAGTCCCATTTTTCAACCTTAGCTACAGTGCACCTTTATCAAACATAAGGGCAGTGTTTTATTTGCAAGAGAAGATGAAATGTGTTCCATTACCAGAGGCAGTTCATATTTCATTTAGTAAGTCAACTGCCATTTACTAAGCACATACCAAGGGTCATGGTGCTTTTCATACATTAGTTACCAAATCCCATGATAAAAACACAAGGCATTCACCAGGTGCCTCGCAAGTTAGGAAACATAATAGTCTTCCCCTCTTAGAACAGTAGATATACACTAGGCCCAGACAGGTTAGGTAACTTCTGTAAGATCAGCAGTAATAAATACTAGCAACTGTCACAACACTAACAATCTTTGTCTACTTGCATCTGAGGTCTTTTCAAAGATGATAAAGTTAAAATGGAATCATTTAGGTGGATCCAATCCAATGTGACTGGCATCTCTTCAATCTATGTGGAATAACCATTAACAATTGTGGATGGAATAAAGTATGCTCTGAAAGGCTACTGCAACCTGAAATAACATAGGAGTAGTTGATTAGAACATGGGGAAAATTCTAAAGAGAAAGAAAACAGCTTGGACTGTTGGAGTTCCATGGAATGAGGGAGGGGGCATCTGGATGCAGAAGCCTGCAAAACTCCACAGAACCCTAATGCCAACGTCAGGAGGCTCTAAGAGATCGTTCAGAAGAAGACTTGTATACAACAGAGAGGATTCCCTCTCTGACCCCTTACCCCAATGTCTCTGTGCTTGCTAGGCAGGGATGCTGACACAGCCCCACCCCCCACCCCTACTTCCACCCCCAGACCATAGTTCAGTCTGGGCAATAGTGATGAAAGGAGAAGAGAAGATTAAAGACAACAGAGAGAGGAGTGCAGTTCTGCTCTTGAAAGCCCTGACTCTCACCCTCTCCAAAGGTGACCCACCCACACCTACAAAGTCCAGCTTCCTAGCAGCACCTCTCACTCCTGCCCCTTGCCCCAGTCAGTACTTAGCCTGTAGCATCTGGTCACTCTGCACAGGCCAGTGGATTGGTAGCGTCAGAACTGTCTATGTGCACTGAGAGATCCAACTTGGCCAGCCCTGGAGCTTGTGTTCCCTCAGCAGCCTCAGAACACTAAAGAGATGGAGTAGTTGGCAAGGAAAACCCTAAGCGAACCCTCTAGAATCATCTGCCCTTCATTTAAAAAACACTAACTTCATAAATCACATAATCTAGCTAAAGACACTGTAGTTTTCCATTTGCTTTGCTGTAGAAAGCATCCAGTGCATTGTTGCAATGCTAACAGTAGCTTAGGTTGCTTTTCAAGGACTTGAGGAACACTTTCCTGGGAACACCGACTCTCTGCTTTTCTGTGCATGTGTCTGATGGATGATTGATGTGGGATGGAAAGTCTTGCTATCTCTGCCTTCATTCTGTGTCTGTCCTCTTTTTTGCTTTAACCTTTGGGTCAGATTCTACTCTGCTCTGCATGTAGAGATGCTGATCATTTGAGAAATGCTTTGCCTTAAGTTATAATGCAGGATTAACTTGACCTAGACCTTGCTAAGTCTCTCTTTCTCCTTCAGGGTTTTAAAAAAAAAAACCTATCAGATGCTACTAAATACAAGAGACCATGAAAAGAAGAGGCATCTGAGTTTCTGAAAGAGCTCTGTTTGTTCAGAGAAAAGACAGTAACTTCTCTCTTCTTCATTGGAGGGGGTGTGGTCCTATGTCTGTAACTCCTCAACTCCTTAGCCTCCTGGGTGATTTTCAAGTAAAAGCTCCCATTGAATAAAGCATTTCTTTCACTGTAGTACTAACCTTCCCAACATTGGGTTTTCTGTGGGGTAAGCTTCCAGACCTGAGTTAGGGAACACTAGAGTTTAAAATATAAATCAGTCGATCAATCAATCTTGGTTATGAACACCAGGAAAGAAAAATCAATCTAGTTCTATATCTACAGCCACTCTAGATCTAGCAGTTAAACCACAGAAGTCCTGCCAGAAACAGAACCAGCCTAGAACTCAGTGATGTCTGCCTTCTTCCCCACTCCCTTTCTCTCAACTCTTTACCAGCATAGACTAGAAAGGGGGATTCTCTCAGGGGATCCTCACAGAGCTGTGGCCCCTGATCATTCACAGGTTGGATGCTGTGACAGCAATCAGATGCTGGCATCTGAGAATGAGAAGTAGACCCCACGGATGGACCCCACACACTCACACAATTGCATGAAGCCAGCCCTGCAAGACCAAAACCTTCCTGCCTGCCAGGAGGGAATATGGGGAACATTAAGTCGTTTTTCCATGCAACAAAATCTTCCAGTAGCTGTGGTGGTGGGCCAAATCGTAGATGAACTACAGCTGTAGCCTCATCTGCAAAACAGGATCTCTCCAACCTGCTTCCAGAGACCTCCTTAAGCTACAACTTCCCACCTGCCGCACACCGGAGGTCCTCATTGACCTCTATCAGCCTTGTCATTTTCATGATATTAGTTTGATAAAGGGATGACTGGAAAGGAGGAGGGAGGAAGATGGTAAAGGAAGTGAATCGGTTAGTAGCTGTGGGTGAAACTAACAGTAAGATCTCTCCCTGGTCTTGAATGCTACATAGAAACCTTGACTTAAATATAGTCACTGACCAGAGTCGCCATGCCCTGTCTACTGGAAAGCTTCCAGAAGTATTAAAACTGACTAATTCAGAGTGACAAAC
This sequence comes from Mus pahari, assembly GCF_900095145.1. Taxonomy (NCBI): domain Eukaryota; kingdom Metazoa; phylum Chordata; class Mammalia; order Rodentia; family Muridae; genus Mus; species Mus pahari. The sequence continues at coordinate 133,022,498 of NC_034594.1, forward strand.
ATTGCTCTCTTACTCCAAAGTCTTCTCAACTCTGAATAATCCCAAAGCAGGACAGGGAGACAGAAAAACTTATGGAGATGAGAGAATGGAAAGGTGCAGCCATCATATACCCCATTGTAAAGATTGCCCACAGGGAGACAATGTCACTGACCCTGAGAGATATATGAAACTGGAGAGTTAAAACAACTAATGAACCACGTTTAAGGACAAAATGTTAGTAGCCTTTGAGTTCAACCATATCCGATTGTTCATTATCTGTAAACCTGAGGGTTTTCATTTTTCTGAAAAAAAAAAAAAAGGCTTAAAAACGTTGTGAACAGAGTTTACAATCAAAAGGTCATGATTTTGTTTTGATCTAAGGTACAGCAATAATTCCTTTGACCTTTTTGACTTAAACGTCTCTTCTTAGCAACTCCTTAGCTCATTCATAAACCTGAAGAATACACTCATAAAACACCTTATAATCCCTTTATAATCTCATTGACAAATAAAACAATTCTTGAATTAAAAAAATAAGTATACGAGAATATTTTAATTCAATGTTTTAATTTTAGATTTTTATATTTAAATGTGGATCATGTTCTTTGACCAATCTGACCTCAAAATCCTTTGTAGATATTGTTAAATCCTTGTTATTCTGTCTCTTGAGAAGTCTCTACCTGTCCCTTCACCATGTTCTCTCCTTTCCTTAATAAAGCCAAGTTTGCTTCATTGTTTTGCCCTCATTTTGTTTTCCTCCAGCATAATTCAAGGTCCTGGTTGTAGCGGAAGGAGTAGAGGTTCTTGGGAGAACTCCTCACGCTACATTCTTATGGGCTGGAATTCCATCTCCTGCTGCCCGGGATAATCTGATGTCCCATCCATTGTCAGTGCAGGTTCAGTGTTAAACACATACGTGTTCCTTCCCAGAATTTTATAAATGTATTCTTGGCTTTCTGCATCCCACTCACATAGTTTCCACTACTATTTAGCCCTGTTGCTAATAGTCAAAGGAACTTGTCCAAGAACCTGGTCAGGGTTTTGTTTTGTTTTATTTTGTCCCTGTCTAGCAGCTGTAACAGCTCAATAAACCCTTTTATTTGGAGACCCTTCAGTTTTAAGAGTTTTGTTTTAACAAGTTCCACTGGTTGACTTGTTAAGTGGAAAATAACTGAATTACATTCCCTTCCTACATAGGCATATACTGCTCTTAAATCCTGGTACTCTTTCTCATCTTGCAAGAAACAAAAAATTTGGAGAAAACAAATTTCTATCTCCTAAATAAACTTAAAGTCTGATCTGACCTCAGAAACTATAGTATCTTTTTTTTATTATTATTTTAGTATTGCACACACCATAGATTTATTTGAAATCCAATGAAGTTACTCATCATGAAGTTAGGATATAATTGACAATAAAAACACTTCTCAGATGCTAATAGTCTAGTTGGGATAATATACTTGAAAGGTTAACTACCAATTCAATGGCACACGCGATTAATTGCTGTAAGAACTCAGAGGCTGTGACATTTAATGTGACTATAAAAGACTTTCGTCAAGAAGTAGAAGTTGTGTTACCAGGATCAGTCGTGGTGTAGGCCAATGAGGGTGGATCTTCCCTCCTGATCATGCTTTGGGCTTTGCACCCTGTTTCCTCTGGGTAACATTAGGTAGGGAAGCTTCACAATTAACCTCCTTGGGGTTTAAAATAACACATGAAAAGATGGAGGTATCAGGGCTTCCCTGGATCCTGTTAAGGGAAAGCATAACACACTATCCTGCTCAGAAGGATGGAAGCTGAGGTCCCTCTTTCCCTGGGTGTCCTAGGTGGAGACTGACATTCTTATGGGATGGAAAGATGAGAGCATGCTATTGTTTCTCTCCTAAACGTTAATCCACTGGACCCCATAAATCTCCTGACCAAGACTTTAGCCCGCAGGAAAGCTGATTCAGCCAAACACGTGATAAGATGCTGAGGGGATCAGCCTCTGCTAAATCTGCTTTTTGAGTTCAGACTAAAAAGAGAAAAATTTTTCCTTTTTCATTCATTCGCTCATTCTTTCTTTTTTTTAAATTATTTTTTAATACCAACCAACATCTGACATTCTGGGCTTTCTCACTGCTCCTCTGAAACACCTCTCCCCTTCGACCATGCAGCTTCCTGCCAGCGTGCACTGTTGGATACGCCAGCGCTCTTTGACCAGAACTCAAAAAGACTCTCTTCTCCATCCACCTCCTCCCAAGGCTGCTGAGGTTTACAACTGGCCTCCCTATTGATGTTGTTTCAAATTCTAATAAGGCAGTCCTCCAGTTCCCTCCTGAACCCATTTTTAAATTCTGACCCTTCAGTCCAAATCTACTAATATGTGTAGTAGGTACTATTAGAAGTGAATTAACTTGTGTGACACCCAGTTGGTGTCTGATGGAGAATTGCTAGATATACGAGGAATAATCCAAATATACACACACACACACACACTCACACACACGCACACACACCAATGAACAACTGTGTGTTGTGTTGATTGTATAAGAGGAGAAAACATACTCATCTCTCAACAGAAGGACCAACTAAGCGGCAGTTCGCTCCTGTCACTAAGCACCAAGGCCTAGAGGTGAGCAGCCTTCTTTCGTACCCAGCTTTGCCATTTCCTGGCTGGGTGATCTTGACCTTTACTTTTTCAAATCTTAGTTTTCGTATGCATGTGACCTAGAAATAATAGTAGTAGCTCATCCATAGACTGACTGTGAGAACTAAATGGCAAAACTCGTGAAAAAAATGCTGAGGGAATTTGCTGCCTGGCACGTAGCAACCTTTCAATTGATCTATAACCTCTCAATCAAGCCGGAGAGAAAGCTTTCAGAACCAAGGGAAGGACTTGCCATTTTCTGACTCAGTCAAATGTCTCATCAACCATTTAGGCAGACTACCCAGTCCATCTTGTCTGGATCATAAATTAAATTACAGCTCTTCATTGTAATTACCCAGCTCTCTAACTCCAACCATTCAGCATCAGTACTACATCACCCTACCTAGCTACTTCTAAGACTGAACTGGAAAGGATGAAGCCACCCTTTAAGAAAAACTCAAAATTGAAAGATTCCTGTTTTGCAGACTCCACCAGCCTCTTCCAGGTCCCAATCTGTGTAGGCAGGAGCATTAGTCTCTATGCAGGATGTGCACGGTTCAATACGCATTTAAGCCTACGATGTTTTCAAATTCCATCCTGGTTGATATTTGACAAATTACTGCTGCACAACTGTGGGAAGTGGGTGTGGCCGTGGCTGCAGCCTTATGAACCAAGACGGCACCCTGGTTCACTGCCAAGCCCCGTGATTCCCTGCTTGATTACCAAAAACCTGATTATGCACACCTGAGTGATTGATTACACGCTGCCCGCCTGACGTATAGTGTCATACAGCATGATATTGAGTCACTGGCCTATCAACACCCACCCTGTCTGTGTGCATGGCTCACGTACAGAGTGTGCTGAATGCTGATTGGATGATGAGTAATGAGAGACGAGTGCAGAGGGTGGAAGGGGATAAATTGGGCGACCCCAGAAAAAGTGAGAGAAGCTGAGTGAGAAGAGAGAAGCTGAGGAGAAGCTGAGGAGAAGCTGGGGAGAAGCTGAGAAGCAGAGAGGAGAGAGGCTGAACTGCTGTAGAGAGCTGGGGTGAGCTGTAGAGAGAATAAAGGAAGCTGCAGCGGGAAGCTGTGGAAGCTGCTCAAACCCTGCCTTGGCTTAAGTGTCGTCTTTGCCCCACCTCTGCCTGACGGAGGTCGGGGGCGCGCGGCACACAACATCTTAAAAGTATTCTTGATAGACAAATGCTAACTATACCAAGACTATACTATAAAACACTCCCGTGGGAGGGTCTTAAACAACATCTCCCACTTCAGAATAGACTGCTTGAGTGTGGACATTAGGAACAAATACAACGTGACAAATAGTCTAGCCCATCTGTCCTCAGGGAATGCAGTTCTGTATGCCTATTAAGTGCCTTGAGACGATAATGATTCAGGGATTGAAGCAATTAAAGTCAGAAGAGAGGCATCAGGTATAGCATCTACTCTTGACTCCAAGATCCCAGGAATGTTTTTCCCAGGACATGAAAAGAAGTGAAACGGAAGAGATTTGCTTCTGTTCTTCTACCCCTCAGTATAGACACCCATCCAGGCAGCCATAGCTCCTCTCCATGGAAATCCTGGAACTGTCACACGGAAACAAGAAAAATCTGAAAGCGTGAAGATAAAACCTCCATACCTGTCCTGCCGTTCAGGAGAATCGGCTTTCCCTCCAGATCACCTCGTATGGGCACAACTGTGATTTTATATTCCGTTCCAGGCTGCAGACCTAGAAAATTAAAAAAAAAAAAAGCAGCCAATATGAGTGTGAAGACAGGCTCCACCCGCTCCCGCTCAACTTCTACCTGGATTCTCTTGTGAAGGGTAAGATCTATGCTAACCCCAAAGCTAAGAGTTGAGGCAGGTAACACGCCTTGGGATCAATACAATGTGACATGGTGGGGGACAGATGGCACCGAGTCCTTGGAGCTCCTGCCCTTTGTTGGCTATTGAGTACTTACTTCCCAATTTTATTTATAGTCCAAATGTTTTCCAGATCCTAACAACCAGATTCACTCAAAACTTCTTTCTTATAATAGAAGAAAGAAGGGAATCTGGGCTAAGTTATCTCCCTGTGGAAACAACTTGAGTGGTGTTTCCTCATGACACAACTATTCAGACTCCACTAGCAAAATGAAAACAGACAGTCACATCTATGAAGCCCACACTCTCTGTCCTCTCCACAAAGACGGAGAGCCTTGAGCTCTTCTGTCGAAACAGAGCTGAGGAAGTAGGCAGCAGAGTGAGGAGCAGAGGATGGACCATGAGGCAAATCAGCCTGAGGAGCTTTCATTTAGATGGCTTCTTCTAATGACCTGTGGTATTCATGACTGTGTACATGTACCACTGTTCTTAAAGAAGACCTTGAAAAGTGTAGAAACTTCAAGTATTACAAAGCTATTCCTATTTTCTGAGTTCCAGGTCTTAGTAGACCTAGTTCAGTCATCTAAGAAGGGATTCCATACCCTGTGGATAACACAACCTTTCTTAGCCAAATCAACGTCCTCATTCACTCTCTCTCTCTCTCTCTCTCTCTCTCTCTCTCTCTCTCTCTCTCTCTCTCTCCCTCTCTTTCAATGTCTTCCTCCCTCCCCACCCTATCCCAATATTCCTCCAAAAGAAGTATGCATACACCATCAAATACATCTTAAAATATACATAGGGCCTCAAAAAATATGCTGACTTGGAAGAACACTTGAGACATATATTGTCAATGAAGTGTCCTGGGATTGCAGCCCAAAATGCTGGCAGAGACAGCAGGCCACCAGGGCAGGCGTAAATCTAGGAGTCTGGAATCCAGTGTGGTTCCTAAGGCCCAGGATACACTATCTCCCTCCACCTTTGCTTCTGCAGCCAGCATCTGGAATCTCCCAGTGTAGACTCTTACCAGTGATGTCATATCTGCTCTTAGGATCACGGCTCTTGGGTACAGTGACCTCTGTCACTTCCTGCCCTGTTAAGGGGCCATACCGAAGCTTATAGTAGTCCACCTCAGTCAGAGGGTTCTCCCACTCCACATCGAGGGATGTCTCAGTCTCTTCATTTACCCAGGCTGTGCCCACCACAGCAAGATCTAGAGCAGAGGTCAGAGAAGACAAGAGAAAATGGTTGAGTGCAGAGGTCACAAAGGTCTGAAACAGTCCATTGGCCACTAAGTCAGTTCCCTTTCTAGACACCCTGAGAGCTGGCTTCAGCTAAGGACACAGTCTTTAACAGGAGTCTTGGAGCTACCCTGGTTGACAGCTGGCTGTTGCTCTGGGCCATCTCTACAGAAGGCAGGCTCTTCCTAGAAAGACTCCACTGTGTATCCCACTATGCACCACCCATCTCATCCTTCCATACAGACTCTGACCACGTCAGAGCTGCTCCTCTCGGGCCAGTATCCAAAGTGCCCAGCAAGGCTCAGCTGCTCTTAACGGGTGTTTTCCCTTTAGCTACGGAGTCCCTGTCCTTGGCAATAGCCACGGGAATAGATACATGTAAAAACTGGGACAATATGTTTCAACTTTTCAAAATATAACATTGCTAATGCAACTAGATCCTTCTTCTAACTCTCAAATTAGAGCGCACGGTACTCATGTGCTCTGTCCATTAACCCAAAACAAAACTGCAAAGCAGATGATTTGTAACCTGGTCTTCCTCTTCACCTTCCTTGACCCTTCTATCAAATTATAATACTTTCACAAGGTCCCCAGTGTATTTATGCTGTCCTGTTGCTCTATCCTGTAAAGGACACTCATCATATCCCTTTGTTCACAATAAGACTAATAGGAGGGCTAAACATTCGCCCTGCCAATTGGAAAACAACCCTAAAATTTTAATTCAAATGAATGGCACTCTAAGGGGAAGACTTTTGGAAGGGGTCAACCGAGGGCTTTTGTGAACACTTAGAAGTACAATAGCTGTATCCCAGGCTGATAGAGCTTGCTCTTACAGTATGAAACAGAAAAAAAGAGAAAGTAAGAAAAAGAAAACCTCCGAGATTCCCAGCCTTGCCCCCTTCCAAGGTCTTGTCATCTCTACCTTGGAGGCACTGCCACCCATTGTGGCTGACCATTCATCAAGGAGGTATGACAATGAACTTTTATATTAGGCAGAGTATGAACCTAGTTATCCCAAGGTCCCGCCATTGTTGTATCTCTGATTCTCTCTTCTATAGACAAGAATCTCTCCGAGCCTTTCTTCTCACCTGTAGCCCCTACTTGCTAGGCCCAGGCTCTGCTTTGGGACTTCTTTCAAAGAAAGAATTCTCCAAATGAAAAGCCAATAGGAAATTAATGAAGGTGACTTCAGGATTGTAGAAGAGGTCTGACACGGCTTAAAAGAATTGGGAAATATTCACACTTTTTTTTTTTTAAGCAAGGAATTAAGGAGAATGTTCAAGATGGGAATACGTATTAGTAGGTCTAAAGCTCCCTGAAGTGCAAGGAAGACAGATTTGAACTTGAATCAGTTTAGACAGAAAAACAAACTTCATAGTAGCGAGATCTTACAAATCCTCAGAGGAGGACTCTAAGAAGAGTTGCTGAGGCTTTCGAACAGATGTTCCAGCCCTTCCCTGGGAATTTCAGCACTATCCTGTCTGTAGCATATGTAGCTACAGACAAAGGCAGCCCCTACTGTTCAGAAGTTTGGCCTGGCTCTCATAGCGATGCTTAGTATTCTCCCATGCTCATAAGTCATTCCACAGAATGTTAGCATTAGCCAAGGACACTTCACAAACATGCAAGACTGAGGCAAAACCAAAGCCATTCTATGACCGTGTCTGAACACAGACAAAAGCAAGACTATTGTCCACAGGAATGACAAAATGTCCCCTCTCCTGACTAACAGACACGGTGCTTACTTCTTTCCAACCACAGCTTAGACTGCTTCTAGTGAGCCCTCTTTCTAGAGAAGAGTCCCTAAGATGCCCAAGCACAGTTATCCCCTTCTCCCCGCAACATACCCTCCTTGACAATACTCCAATCAAAGCAAATCCCTGTCCCCCCAGATTATCTAATTAAACCCCACATCCTAGAACCAGCCCTTCCTTCCATTCTCACTGAGACACCCCTGGAGTTCCCCTATGATGTATTTTCCCAGGATAAAATGAACAACAAAACCCAACTTGTTCAACTGTAGGGGTATTCCTAGTGCTTGCTAACAAAGTCCTGCCCTAAAACTGCCCCGCCTCTCAAAGCCCATACCGCACTGATCTACCATAGTTCACCACATTCCTACCAAAACAGGCGAGGCAGCCTTCTGTTTCCGCAAAGATGACTACAGGCCAACATCCTACCCATCCAGTTCTTCCCCAGGGATTTAGAGTAGGATAGGACAGTTCATATGTCAGCTCCTAGAACAGCACCTGGCACCTGGGTCCTCAATGAATAAGGGTTGGGTAATGGAGGGAATCAGTCACTCAGACAACTAGACCAATCCAAACTCTCAAACGTCAAAGCTGCTTAGATGAAATGCTCTACAGTGGGGAGAGGGAAATTGTAGAGTCCAACTCCAGTAGAAAGACAAGGCATCAAGGGAGGGATGGAGTTGCCATGCCACAGTCAAAAACTCTGACCCAGAATTGTTCCTGTCTAAAAGAACTGTCTAAAAATGGAGAAGAGACTGAGGGGAAGGAGGTCGAGTGACAAGCTCAAATTGGGACCCAGCTCAAGGGCAGGCTCCAAGGCCTGACGTTGTTACTGATGCTATGGTGTGTTTACAAATAGAGGCCTAGCACGGCTGCCCTCCGAGAGGTCCAACAGTCAGATGCAGATGCTCATACCCAACCAGTGGACAGAAGCCGTGAACTCCTGTGCTTGATTTAGGGAAAGGCTGAAAGAAGCTGAGGAGGAGGGTGACCCCATAGGAAGACCAGCAGTCTCAACTGACCTGGACCCCGAGATCTCTCAGACACTAAGCCACCAACCAGGCAGCATACACCAGCTGATATGAGGTCTTGACACATATACAGCAGAGGACTGGCCTCAGTGAGAGAAGATGCACCTAACCCTTGAGAGACTTGAGGCCCCAGGGAGTGGGGAGGTGTGATGGGGTGGGTATGGGGAGGTGGGGACATCCTCTTGGAGATACGGGGACTTGGGGGGAATGGGATAAGGAACAGTCTGAGGGCAATAATGACTAGACTGTAAAAAAGATTCAATAATAATAATAATAATAATAATAATAATAATAATAATAATAGTAGAAACTTTAAAAAAAGAATATTCATGAAAAACTGGATTTCTAAAGTGTTAGCTGCTAGACAGCTACATAGCGCAGTTTCTCCCCACACCTAGAGGAGGAAAGCCGCCTTTTCAAATGACTTACTATACTGACAGGGTCTCCCAGGATCTCAAGCTTCTGCGTCTTTCTCCTAAGAGCTAGGATTACAGACATGTGCCAGTACAGCTGTGATGGTGGTGGTGGTGGTGTGGTATGGTGGATTTGCAGCTAAAGGTCTTTAAAGCAACTAACAAGGAACCAGTCAAAATGGTCCAGTAACTGTGGATCATCATTTGCATTACAATTCCAGATTCTATACACATTAATGTTAGCCACTACGTGTGTTCATAGTGTGTGTGCACACGAGCACATATGTTGGTGCAATTATACAGGTGCATAGAGGACAGAGGAAAGCTTCAGGGATTCTTTCTCAGGAGCTGTCTACCTTGGTCTTTGAGACAGGACATCATCACATCGGCCTGGAGGGCACTGAGTAGGCTAGCCTGGCTCACGTGGCTCCTCCTTCCCAGAACTCAGATTATAAGTGTTTAGTGCTTACGTGAAAAGCATTTTAAACATGGTTTCTAAGGACTCCCAAGTCCCTAGCCTTTTTTTTCCCCCATGCTCAGGAATGTACTTGTCATGACATGTGTGTGATGGGGCAATCTGTATGTGTTTCTGAATAGAAGTCCCCACCCAACCCATGCTTTCTTTGTTTGGAGAAGAACACTGCTTTGAGAGTTATTCCCAGAGCTTTCCTTATTTGATGCTCTCAAATAAGTCATAAACCCCTTTCTACTCTTTTACTTCCCTGGATGTCTACTGAGACATGAACCTGTTGCATTAGTGACGTACACGTGACATGGATTCTTTTTATCAGTCTGGTGTTATCTGCTAATGCAACGGTGACTGTGCCCCACAAGCCAGTCTAGCCAGTCTCCTGCATCCTCCACCTGGTTCTGTATCCAAGGTTTGGGGACTCTGTGAGTTAAGTCTGCCAGGCCCTTCACCTTGGATTCAGCCAGAAGGAACCAGCAATAGATCAGGTTTAGAACAGGAGAGAGTGCAGACAGCCTGTATCTGGATGCACCTCACCTGTGGTGGCAAGTAGATGCTGAGGGCTGCTGGAAATGTCTTTCTTCACGTTGCGCAGGGTGACTATGTACTTGGTGGCAGGCAGCAAGCCCGTGATGTCATAGGTGTGCTGCTCCTTGGGCACCTGGACCTGTTTTGTAGCTTGCTCCTTCCCCAGGGGGTAGTAGCTGAGCAGGTAGTGGTCCACCTCACTGGAGGGCTCCCAGCTCACCAGCAGAGAGTTCTCCGTGCTCTTGAGCAACTGCAGGCCCTGAGGAGCCACCACTGTGGGCAGAAGAGGAGCAGGAGGTAAGGGCAGAGAGAGACTTGGTGTCCAAATGAATATTCCCCAGCACCCACTCTTCACTTAAGGCTATGGTGGTAGACCTGCAGGGTGCAGATTAAGTATCACACCATTCTTGACACCGTTCCCCTGGAAGTTACTGTTTGGTTGCCCTACCACGGAATGTGTGCATTCTATCAGAATCAGGACCACCACCACCACCAGGTGTAGCCCCTGGGGAATCTGTGCAAATGCATATTCTCAGAATCCTCCCAGAAACTTCTATGTGGCAAGCTCTGGCAGTAGGTCCAGGACTTTATTCTTTTATGTTTTTTTTTTAATTCATTGGAAATTTCATACAGGGATACAATGTATCTCAATCATATCTACCCCTCACTTCCTCCCCTCAACACATTCTTTCTCAGCTTCTTGTATTTCCCTCCCTCTTCCCTTTCCCCTTCCTGCCCTCCCTGCCTCCCTTTCTTTCCTTTTGCATATTCCTGGTTAATCCAGTTAGTGCTTTGGGTATCCAGTTTGCACTTGGGTATGCAGTCTGCCCACTGAACTGTGGGTAACCCTACTAGAAGCCACACCCAGCAGCCATCAATTATAAAGTTCCTGAAGCAGGGTTGGGTGAGACGTGGGGGCCCCCTCCCCACCAGCCAGCTCTATTGTTTGGCTCTCCAATCATTATTTAGGATAAAGGGCAAGACTCCTGAGTAAGATAACATGTAGTAGAGTTAGTGCAACTGAGAGCGCGCATGGTAGGAAGGGTGGCCCTCAATGTGCATCTTGTCTCTCACCCTGGGAACAGTCGGGGCCAGTAAAGCCCATCTCGCAATAACACTCGCCAGTGTCACAGAAACCGTTGCCACTACAGTCTCCAGGACAGCGCTGCTCGCTGCAGTCCTCTGCTGTGAAGTCCTCGTGGCACTGGCAGACACCCTGCACGCACACGCCATGCCCACTGCAGTCCTGGGGACAGGCGGCGTAGGCGCAGTCGACCCCCACATATGGCTGGTCACACACGCATTGCCCATCCACGCAGCGCCCGTGGCCGCTGCAAGCCCCAGGACAGGTGGGCTGATCACAGTCTGCGCCCTCCCAGCCCTGGTCACAGTGGCAGCTGCAGGTCTCGGGGAAGAAGGTCCCGTGGCCACTGCAGTGACGGCTCAGATCTGCCAGGAAAAGAAGACATGGGTGAGGAGTGGAGGTCTCCTTTCTTGGAGACTAGTCAGAGATGGCTAACATTTTCTGGATCTTATGGGGTCTCTGTGAGGAAAACGTTTTCTACTTGAGCCAAATCTCAGCTTCTCTTTTGTTTGCCTAAAAGAAGATTCCTTCCTTGTGAATAGTGGTGACTAGCGTTTGCTGCTTTTGTTTTGTTTTGTTTTGTTTTGTTTTGTTTTTCTATAAAGGGACTTTAAATGGTCCTCATTGGTTATTGGGCTCCAGCCTCAAGGGTCAGTGTTCCAAGGAGAGAGGCAGGTGGGACTTTATCTTACCCTGGTGAATGGAACTGGACCCAGCACTGCTGGTTGTGAACTGAGTCTACGGAAACTGCAGGGTAGCCCAGGCTCAGTGATGGGTGAGCCAGGGCATTTGGCCAGGGCTCTCCTACACAGCTCGGGGAAACTGGAGGTCAGGTCAGTCAATGGCAGTGCCTTCTGCCTCTTGGAATGCTGTCTTTCCTTCCTAAGGAAACTTTCAAAATGAGGCTGCTGGCTGGGGTTTGGGTGGGAGGTGGGAGGGAGGGGTTTTCATGCTGCCTTCTTCACCGTGGTGTGTCATCCCTGGTCCCTAGGTATGTATCCGGCCATTAGAGGTACTTTTAACCAAAACAATAAAAAGCACCACTCATTGTCACCTGGGCAGACATGCTCTTAAATGGTGGAAGTGGGAAAAAAAGTTGTTCTTTGTACTTTATTACTAATATAACATTTACAGTTTTCTGAATGCCTACTATGGACCAGGACTCAAAGATACACCTTTTCTAGTACACAGAACTATGCTAGATGATCAAACCCACCTTGTTGGACAGTTGAAGAAACTTCGAGAATTCCTCAACATCGCATTCGGCTTCCTTCCTCTCCTTTCTATACCTTCACTTCCCTTCCCTCCTCAATAGCAATTTGGCCTGTCTGCAGAAGAGCCCTGGGATTGTTCCCATCTGGTGTCCTTAGTCTGGGAGACCAGCCTGCTGAACCTTCCCTGCCTAGGTTTCCAGATGCCCCTAGAGCTGTATCAGTGAATAAAGAGGAGGGGTATGACTTGTACTTTGAAAAAAGCCAAGTGCAAAAGGGACATGCACCAAGATCTCACAGCACCCATGAAGCGAGGGGAGGACCCAGCACATAGCACACACTAAGTGTTTGTAGACTGAATACCAGATGGTAGCCTCACCAGCAGCTCCCTGGCAGCAGCGGTTGGTATTACACTGCTCCTTCAGCTCTGCCATCTCATCCTCCAGCTTTTTCATCCGGGCTAGCAGGTCCTGGATGCTGTCTGCCAGGTCACAGTTCTTCTGCGGTGTCTGAAGACGGATGTTGTGCCTGAAGATAATGTTCTGCTCTTCTCCATCCTCCCCAGGAGCCAAGAGTGACGTCCCATCATCGCTGAGTGACTGTGGGTCAGTCTCTACTTGAACCAGAGCAGACTTGGGCACATCAATCTTGTAGGTGTGGCTAACAGTGACTTGTTGCTCTTTGTTGCTGCAGCCTGGAGACTCTGGAGTGGCTGGGGCTGAAGCCACCAGGAGCACAGAAGCAAGCAGAAATCCCAGGGGGAAGGCAAGCATCCCCCAGAGACCCATTCTTGAAGAAAGGGATCAGACACTCCAGGAGGCCTAGATCCAGAGGGGAGGGAAAAAGACAAGAAAGCCATGAAGGCTGGCTAAATGGAACTTACCCTTTCTTAACAGATTCTAAGAATCCACACACTGTTTATAGAATCAGGAAGGACTCCTATTCTCTTGCCTAAGCCAGCCTTTCATCTCCCTAGTCCCTAGTGTTTACCAGAGCCTGAATATCAAATGTGTCTTTGATCAACAGTAATAGCTGCACATAGAATGCTTGCTCTGAGACAGGAACTATTCTGAATATTCACATCCCCTAACTGGTTCAGCCATCCCAACAGCCCCATTGTCAACCCCATTAAGTTTTCAAGTCTGAGAACTGACCTTGACCTTGAGTGTGCTAGGCTAGTGCCCTCATGCTGAACTATACTGACATTTTCTTACCCTATTCAAAGTCAGGGAGACCGAAGCACATTGGCAGGCACTCAGCTGAGAGTGTTGCAATCTTTCTTTCAATGCTTACTATGTATGTTTCTATCACCAGGTTACATCTACCTCCAGTCCAGGAGGAGGATGCGAACCTGAGCAATCAGACTTTCAGATCCTTTGCCCACCATCATGCCATGTTTTCGTGCACAGATAAGGAGGGGTTGAGAACGTTGTCCTGAGTACCACTGCGAGGAAGTGCAGAGATTGCTCAGTTCCTGCTCAACATCCCTGCAATACGAATCCCACCCCCAGAGAATAAGAATTTATAGGGAGATGACCCTTTCATCAAGCTCTCTCTGTTGCCCTCTCTCACCCCTGGAGCTGGAGTGTGTGCATATGTTTGGTCTACCTCCAAATGCATTGCTGATGCAAACAGCTCTATCCCCATGTGCTGCCTTCATTTGATCAGATGTACTGAAAGGATGTGACACCACAGAGAACTAGGCAGAATGGCACCACGCTGGCACTCTTTTGTTGTCATAGCTGTACTTCTTTGTGGACCACAGTGTGTAGTTCAACACATGTGTGCAGTGTGTATTGATCCAATGGGGGCAAGAAGCACTTCCATATCCTTACACATTGGCTATTTTGTGTGATAGGGATTTCATATCCATTTAGTTATGTTGCAGAAGAGGGGCCTTCATATGACTCGTGTGTGCTACTCAGTCATTACTCTGCTGTCGTCTGAGGCATGTGCTATTAATAGCAATGAAACTAGTTCTCTTCCAAACTCTTTCTATGTTTTAGGCACAGGGACCCTCTCCAGACGAAATGGAACAGTCGGGGGACCTCTCTTACTTCCAGGATTCCATTAATGAGTAGGTAGCAAGCATCCATGCATCTCCTGAAAGTCTGGAAGGTTGGTGAGGCCAGAATGAATGGGATTGAGTGGCAGGCAAAGAGATGGGTACCTGACTAGCCAGAGGCAATTTAATGATAGGGCCTTGGTAGAGGGGTGTCCTTTTCCCTGTATAGCACTGCACCTCAGAAAGCAACCTAGAAAAGCCAGAACAGCTGTACGAGATGAGAGAAGAGAAAAGACTACATCCGAGCACACACAAACCCATCACAGACATTCATATTATGCAGCTCCTAGCAACCTGATCCAGCGAATAAGAAAGGCTGTCCACCGGAAGAGATGGGGGTTCTGTCAAGAAAAAGGATTTGAGTTCAGGAAAGTGATTTAATAGGAAAGCCAGGGACTCTGCTTAAGACCTACGTGAGTGAGAAGGTGGAATCAGGGGAGCCAGCAAAATGAGTTGGAGGGTAGGTATGGAATAGAAATACGGAATAGAGATTCATTCAAAAGTTTATCCCAATGATAAAGCAACCAAACACAAATTGTTCACTTGACTCTGAAGTCGGGAGCTGAGAAGTGGCAGCCATAACAACTTGCTGCTGGTTATGTGACTACCAAGTGCAAGGCCACAGATTTGGACTCAGTGAGCAATGGAGCCTTCGCTTCTGAGACCTGCCGCACCCACTCGAGAACCTACTATGGGTATAGCAAGGCATGGTGTGTACCACCGCAAATCCCCTCTGGGCAACCAAGTCAACTTCTCTGCTCACTCCTACCATCCAGGACCACCCTCCGAATGCTCACTGCTCCTGAGCCCTAAAAGGGATGCAGATCACCCTCCCCCGCAGAGGAGTTCCTAACAAATGAAAAAAAAATGGGGAACTCCTGCCATAAACCACAGCAAGGTTGTCCAAAACCCTGTCTTACATTGTTTTTGAAGCCTGGAACATGAGACGGCCCAGAAGCTCTCACAGGAGCCCTCTGGGTCGCCTGTCCCGAATTGTAACAAGATGTCCTTGCTAATCACAGCCTCTCAGATTGCACACACTGAGCTCAAATTTTCCTGGGCAGAGTGATTGCTAGAAAGAAGAAGAGCAGGGGAAATCCTCAATCTATCTAGCACTGTGAAGTGTGAGTAAGAAGGGAAGCTGCTGGCTCTGGCTCCAACGTGTGGCAGGAGAGAGCCTCTCCTTGCCAAACAGCATGAGGAAGGCATGACTTCATCATCTGTATTAATATGCATGGCACACCACAGACGGTTCACCAAGCAAAACAACAGTTGATACATTCCTGAATAAAGATGATTCTTTGTGACAAAACTCCTGGTGGAAAGTGGGAGAGATACTGGGGGAATTCATGAGGCAAAGGGCATTTGTACACAGGAAACCATGGAAACCAGGGGTCCTCCAGGAACTACTGTCTCACTAAAGCTGAGCATCATTGCAGGAGAAGGAGCACTGAGTGGTGAGGGGGATTGAGACAGTGGCAGTAATAACTGCTGCCACTGTGGCCACCATGAGAAAGGCTTTGCTCAGGATTTACTGCTCAGCGTGACCTAGATGGATGATCCCGTGCATCTGCCTGAGGTACACTGCCACCACAGGGTTCTATGCTCTTTCTTATTCATAGCTGCAGCCACTCCTGTGGTGTTAATTTCTAGCCAAAATAGACCATGTAAAAATCCAGAATGCCTGTCAGCTCATGGATGGTAGAGGCTAGGATGACACAGGTCCCCCCTGTTTTCCTAGCTGCACAGCATAGCTTTGGCCAAATAGCTTGTGAGTTACATAATAAGGGACAACAGATTTGTGTGTGATTATTAGATTGTGGGTACTGGGCCAAACAATTAAAAAAATTAGCTTCAATTAATCCTCAAAATGATGACAGTCAATCAACAATATTATTTGTCATAAGAAATACTCAAAATGTTAAGTAACTTGGTCAGGGCATTCAACTAGTTAAGCAGCAGAGCTGGGATCACACGCCGGGCTTATCCACTCCTCATGTCTGGATTCTTCATCTTTCTGCAATATAAACTGTAGATGTGGAAAGAAAAACACCAATATCCTCTTTCCTGCGATATTTCCTTCAAGGAAAGGAAAGCCAAGGTATACCAGGTAATGAACGAAACATTAATAAATCAGGAACAGATGCCTTCGGCCAGAGCAAGCTGATGCTTGGAAAGATGAATTGTGTTTTCCTCACTGAAAGCTAAGGTCCTACCACTTCCCACCACAAGGCAGGAAACAGCACAGAATATCAAGACCTCTATCCATAAGGGCATATGTCAACCAAGCCTTAGTCGGAGAGAATGTTTCTCAGTTCCCAAGGACTTCTCATTAGAGCTGTGTGGCCTTTGTGTCACCTCATTTTCTCCAAAGAAAGACACACACTGAGTCAGGAAAAAAATGCTACTTACATCAAATAGAGCAGCTGCCAGCTTCTAGCCACTGGCAAAGAGCTTTGTACTTAAATTCAGGCCTTTCTCTGTTCCTTCATGACCTCATCCTGCCTAACGGTTAACCACAAGCAAATGAGTGTACGGCTTTGGGTCTTAGAAAAGCTGTATTACGGTGGGTTTCCAGTAGAGTCACTAAGAAGATATTCTCTCCCCAAATAATAGGGTAGACCTCGTTAAACAATGAAGAAAAATGAAGGAGTGGGTGGCTAAGGATGTCCTGTTGTCACAAATATCATTGGCCACCTTCACTCCTTCCTTTACTCATCTTGAACATAGCTTGCCTGTGCTCTACAGCCTGGCCCCTGAGTGGTTCTGAGTCTTGTGACTAGAATACTTGGTCTAGAAAATCAAGTTCTCAGGGAGCTTAACAACCTACTGTGGCATGACCCATCCTGGATGTGAGACCTCAGACAACCAATGTCCCCATTTTGCATTCTTCAGTTTGCAAGAGAATCTTGTATATGAGACTGCACTGTCTCCTCTAGGTCAGCCTCCAGCTGAGCCAAATGCATACAAACATACTTAGTTGTGACTCTGTGCATCCGAGACAGGTCAAGGATGAAGCTGTGACTCTAAACAATAGCACATGACAACACATTCCAGGCTGTGTGCTCCTGTGCTCCAAGTCCACTGGGTCCATTGAGTGAGTCCCTAGGGAGTGTTTGTAAGAGTTATCACTCCTTATGCAACAACCCCTCTGACTATGTAAGGACCCTACCCACCAGAAAGGATAATGAATGAGGTACCCCGCTCAGTCCCGGAGCTCAACTACTTTCTCAGGAGTTTTGACAGGCTCATTTCCTTTTATCAACTAAATCTTAATCTGCCTTTTGCATAGGGCACCATGAATGATGATAATAGTAGCTACCATTTTCTAAACACTCCTTATATACCAGCTTCTAAGTCAAGAGCCTTAAAAGCTGTCTGTGAACAATAGGTAAAGATGATCATTTATTCCTGTGGGAACGAACTAATTTCTCACAGAAAGGTTTTCTGTTAGCCTCCATAGTCCAGGCTCACCCACAATGGGGAGATAAAATAGACACGAGATCTAAATTTGGGAACCTTCTTTTACCAACCGAGTCCCCAAAATGATAAAGTGTTCACTGATCTATAATTATTCCTATTCTCCGCAGCCATGATGGGGACTTGCTTCAGGTGAGTGCTAATGAGGAGAGACCCAAAATGAAAAGTTACAATTTCTCTCTTCAGTTTAATGTGGTTTTCCACACATTGAAACAACTTTAGAGTTCCAGCCTTCTATCAAGCTGAAGAGCCAATGCTAATTT
Source organism: Mus pahari (assembly GCF_900095145.1). Classification (NCBI taxonomy): domain Eukaryota; kingdom Metazoa; phylum Chordata; class Mammalia; order Rodentia; family Muridae; genus Mus; species Mus pahari. Next base: position 133,040,501 of record NC_034594.1, read on the forward strand.
CCAGGAATTTGCACCATTCTGCCCACATGGGCTATGCACATATTTAGATGGCAGCTGGCTGGCATCTGCCTGAGTTGTCTGGGGTGGAACCAGGCCGAGCTGCTGACCATCAGGAGCCAGACTTGATACCACAACACCATCAGCTTGCAGACTGGTGGCTCCAAATGCTCCAACGGAACCTAAACCATGACCTCATGTCTGCAGCCAGAGCCTATGGGAGCCAGGGCTCTGGAAGGGGCAGAGTTTCCATGGGCCTGGGTATAATTTCCTCAGAAGGAGCTGGTCTACCCTACACGTCAAACCACAGCACGGCACTAGAATGAAAGCCAGAAGCCACAAGATGGGATGGAAATCATCTGCCCAGTTTCCTTGCTTTGGGAATCAACACGCTTGAAGACATTAAAAGAATTCAGAGTAGCATGAGAGAAAGTCAGGCCCTGTTTCTCCCTTGTTTCTGAGGGAAAGGACCCTGGTATTGATTACTTGCTACCTCCTCTTGAGTCTTCTTTTGACACTGTCACCATCACCCTGAGTCTGCAACAGGGCAGAGCCATGGCTTACCTGCACAGATGTGGATAATCTGATATTTCTATGTTGAAGTTATGATTCTGTCAATGCTTATATAAGTTAGTCTGGTCCTTAGAGGGTGAAGCCCTGACTCCCACTGCTCTCTTTATCCAGCCCTCTCCCACCCTACAAAAATTACAAATAAAAAGTCAGATCTTCAAAAACCGGTGTCCCATATCACTCTTGAAGTGATTGAAAATGCCTGCTTTGAGGCACTGTGAGGGTAATCATAGTGCAGTAGGGGGAGAGAAAGTCTCCCCTCTCACGTAATGATTAAAACACAGACAACACAATGAGCCCCTTGGAGGGAGTCTGCAAGCATCATCTTCATCGGTTCACACAAAAAAAAATCTCGAAGAGGGGAAAGTTTGATATACCTTCCTAAACACAATGAAATGAAAGCTCTATTTTAAGAGAACAATGAGCTACAGCACGTAAGAGATTACATGGAGAGTAGAGGTCTGTGTAGGAAGAAACACAATTAGTCTTAAAGAAAACACATCATCTAAAATGCACTGCTCCGTAGAATCTGGTGCCCCACGCTCTAAGCTTGGCAGGTAAGGGAATGGTGCCTCCTGGCTTGGGAAGGGCAGAGTCTGATAGCAGCTGAGGACATGATTCACAGGCCCTGGGAGAGAGTTTGAACTTAATCTATATTGCCTCGCCTAGATTTGCAACAATGCACTTCAGTCTACAATCTTCCCCACATTGACCATCCCTCTCCCAATCGATGATAAAGCCTCGGGAGCTGGCACTCTTACCTGGGAGGCCGCTGGGCACCACTTCCAACCCTCCTGCCTCCTGTGAGCTGGTCCTGGTACTGGAGACTTCAATGCTGATCTGTCCCTCAATTTCTTCTCCCTCTGCTTCCCTCCCTGGGTTTAAATCAAGGCTATGACAGAGGAGGGGCCAATCAATGGGACTCTGGGATTTTCCTCCCTTCCTGGACTCTGTTGAAAATTGAGCAATTCATTCTCTTACTCTAACTAGGAGAAGGAAAAAAAGTATACATCCCCCTTTCCTTCTTACGTTGATTACACAGCAGCTAAAAATACCAGGGGCTGTTTCCATTTAAGTAAATGCAGAACAAGGATATTAAAACGTTTGCATGTCTCCTGGCTAGGAGCTCAGTCTCGGGTTTGAAAGTGTATTTATTAAGTCTCTTTTTCATGTTTCAGACATTCTGGAACTTGCTGCCTACTGCTCTTAAAATAAGAAAGAAGTCAGCAGAGGCTCCCAAGGGAATCCCTGCTTTGACCTGTCCCCCACCTTTTTCTCCATCACCTCACAGGTGAGAGGCAGGGCTCTGAAGAAGGCTGAGGACAGGACAGCAACCTGGGGCTATGGGGCCCCCTGTGCCCTACACCTCCCCAGGTGCCTCCCACACACTGGCTACAGGGGAACTCTAACCAGGGGAGGCGAGAGGCGCCCTTCTGTGCCTCAATTTTCTCTCGCCATCAGACACTCAGCATTTCATCCTTCCCGTGTAGCTCCTCCAGTGGCCACAGGCCAACCTGCTTCATCCTCCCTGCCAGGCCTCTCCTGCCCTGCCCAAAGTGCATTCCGGAGGGCAGATCCACAACCCAACGGAGAAGGTCCATGCTTTCCGGGGCTTTGATTCTGCCATCATGGATTGCTGTAGAGAGAAGAGACGGATGAGAACAAAAGAAAAGAAGGATCAAAGAGTTATCTTCAGTTTTGTTATTGAACCAGGCCCGTTCTGCTCATCCATCAGGGCTCTATACTGAAGCAAGGAGTGTTTCAAAAGAGAAAGGGCTGATGCAGAAGTCCGTCTTGACTCTTAACCTTGACGGGGTTTAGAAGCATCTTGGAGATGAACTGCTGTGTCTATCTGTGAGGATGTTTCCAGAAAGGCTTAACTAAGGAGGAAAGACCCATCCTGCATGTGAGCGACCCTGACCCATGGCCTTGGGTCCCAGATGAATGAGCAACAGCAGCAGTTGTCTTTCTCTGTTTCCTGATCACAGATCCCATGTGACCAGGCTCCATACACTCCCGCCGCCATGCTTGTCATGCTTGCCATGCTGGGCTTTAAGGACTGTGAGCCAAAATAAACTCATCTGCCTTTAAGTTCCACTTCTCAGGCACTTTGTCCTAGCAACGAGAAAATAACTAATACGACACTTATGGAGATGAGGAAGGAAGCCTCAATCCCACAGAATCCCTCAAATGGGACTCAGTACTCTTTTTTTTTTTTTTTTTGGTTTTTCGAGACAGGGTTTCTCTGTGTAGCCCTGGCTGTCCTGGAACTCACTTTGTAGACCAGGCTGGCCTCGAACTCAGAAATCCGCCTGCCTCTGCCTCCCGAGTGCTGGGATTAAAGGCGTGCGCCACCACCGCCCGGCTCTCAGTACTCTTCAGGAGGAAAAGAAGCAGGACGGGCAGGAAGCACAGGGGACGGGCAGGAAGCTCAGGGGACGGGCAGGAAGCACAGGGGAAGATGGTTAGTTAGAGGTCAGGAAAAGTGAGGTAGTCAGGGGTCAACACGTGCACAACCAAGCACCCTTGCGCTTCACGAGACACGTGTCCAGAAAATGATGGCATAAGCAAGATCAAAAAGCAGACATCAAGGGGTCTTACACTTTGCACAGGCCCAGGGGAAGGGGCCACTAGTTTCTACTGATTTGAGCTAGCAGAAGTGACCTCCAAATTCTAAAGTAAAAAAACTTAAGCAAGTTTTCCCTTTTGACTCTCACAGCACAGGTCATGTGCAGCAAAGCTGCTGGATATTAATAACCTATCCCTTAGTTACATGATCTCTAACATTGGTCATGAAAGTGAGCAGCTAAACGTGAGTGGAGTGTGTTAGGTCTAAAGGGGTTCCCTGGGCTTCAGTTTAGAGTCCAAAGCTTGTTTCTGTAACTGGCAGATGACCGTTGGCTTAACCTCATTGTGTCTCAGTCTACTCTGAAATAGGAACACTGATCATACTGTGCAGATTGAACAAAATGAAGCACACTAAGGTTGTAGACTAGTCCAAAGGACAAGGTGGGGGTCCTGTATCAGCTGCTGTTGTACTGTGATTATTATCCATTTTGATTCTCGTATACCCCACTAAATACCCTTTGAGTGTCTCTATATCAGCCCAGATGTTCCCTATTCTTCTGTACTGACAACCACACCAGTTCTGCTATCTGGCCAAGGAATTAGGACCAGACATTCACAAAAGTGACCAGTGTGGCGAAATGGCAAACGGCCAAGAAGATTCCCGTTCCCAAACATCTTTCTTCCCCCTTGGATCTTCTTTTCTGCCTCTTTATTTTTTATTAGATATTTTCTTTATTTACATTTCAAATGCTATCCCGAAAGTTCCCTATACCCTCCCCCCTGCCCTGCTCCCCTACCCACCCACTCCCACTTCTTGGCCCTGGCATTCCCCTGTACTGGGGCATATAAAGTTTGCAATACCTAGGGGCCTCTCTTCCCAACGATGGCCGACTAGGCCATCTTCTGCTACATATGCAGCTAGAGACACGATCTCAGGGGGTACTGGTTAGTTCATATTGTTGTTCCATCTATAGGGTTGCAGATCCCTCCAGCACCTTGGGTTCTTTCTCTAGCTCCTCCATTAGGGGCCCTGTGTTCCATCCTATAGCAGACTGTGAGCATCCACTTCTGTGTTTGTCAGGCACTGGTATAGCCTCACAAGAGACAGCTATATCAGGGTCCCTTCAGCAGAATCTTGCTGGCATATGCAATAGTGTCTGGGCTTGGTGGCTGATTATGGGATGGATCCCCGGTTGGNGTAGTCTCTGGATGGTCCATCCTTTCGTCTTAGCTCCAAACTTTGTCTCTGTCACTCCTTTCATGGGTATTTTGTTTCCTATTCTTTTCTGCTTCTTAACTTTGAATGCCACCCTCGGGAGGTTCTCCTATTGCCAGATGCCCTTTATGGTGTTCCCATTCTTAATTTCCATTTGCTAGTTCCCCACCCCCCATGAGCAGGCTCTTTCTTCTCTCTGCACTATTCTACTTTCTACCCCTTCAGTAGATGTGAGCGAATCAGTGAAGGTAACTCCTTCATGCCCCCATTGCAGCAGCCTAACAAGAGAGAGGGCTCGTCTCGAACAACAGCACAAGGTCATTTAGATATGGAGAGCAGTGCGACCATCTCTAGGGCCATCCCTCGGCCATGGTGACAGGGGCAAGCACAGCAGCAGAGGAGGGCACAGTTACCGCATGCACAAGTGGAACTACTTTATCTTATGGTCGGTTCAGACTTAAAGGAAAATGGCAAAATATTATAAAGAATTCTGATCTACCCATGTTCTTCTAAAGTTTTTGAGACTAAGTTAAGGGTGTGGTTTGTAACTGACTTCAGTGCACAGTAGTTTCTGTGAGCTGAAACATACTCTCTCATAATTTCCTTATAACAGAAATTAGAAATTGATACTGACACAATAGTGTTGGTTATCTACCTTATACATTGCATTCAAACCAGAACATTCTCTCTAATGTTCTTTATATTTTTTTAATGTGTTTTTTATTTGGTTTGGTTTGGTTTGGGGTTTTGGGTTTGGGGGGTTTGGGGGTTTGGGGTTTTTGGTTTGTTGTTTTTTGTTGTTTTTTTGTTTTTTGTTTTTGTTTTTTGTTTTTTTTTTTTGATTGGTTTGTTGGTTGGGGTGTTTTGTTTTGTTTTGTACGGGTTTTGGGGGGATGGTTTTTTGATTTTTGTTGTTGTTGTTGTTGTTGTTGTTGTTGTTCTAGGACCCAATCCAGGATAATTCATGGCATTTATTCTTCTTTAATCTAGAGTAGTTCTTCTGTCTTTATCTACTACAGCCTTGGTAGCTGTAATAGTGGAGCTATGAGAATGGAAGTCAGTGGCTCAGCAGAACACTCTCAGTTTGCTTTTATCTACTGTATCTTCCTGCCTAGAATTAGGCTGAGGTTTGGGTGGTATGCTGGGAGTCCTCGCCATGTCATATCAGAGGGCACTGATATCAAGCTACTCTGCTTTTGGCAGTGTAACTTTGGGTCACTTCCTTCAGGTGGTCTCCACCGAGCTTCACCAAGGTGGATGTGCTTCCCTTTGTAATTGTGTATTTCGAAACCTTTAAATAGCCGACCCCTTATACTTTCACACATAGCTTGCCAGGCAGCGGTGGCACACACCTTTAATCCCAGTACTTGGGAGGCAGAGGCAGGCAGATTTCTGAGTTTTGGGCCAGCCTGGTCTACAGAGTGAGTTCCAGGACAGCCAGGGATACAAGAGAAACCCTGTCTCGAAAAACCAAAATATAACAAATTAAATAAATAAATAAATAAATAAATAAATAAATAAAACAAATTCATAGCTTTTGCTAACGATTGCTGGTTCCCACCTGAAGCAGTTGCCATGGTGAAAGTTGATGCAGATCCCTCCTTCTGTGTTTATTAGTTGGGAGGCACTTGAGAGGTAGAGACAGGCAGATCTCTATGAGTTCAAGGTCAGCCTGATCTACAGAGCAAGTCCCAGGACAACAGCCAAGGTTACACTGAGAAACCATGTCTTGAAAAGAAAATAACAAACATTAAAAAATCAAATTACTTTTAGAACAAGAATGCTTATTCAGATTAGATTACTTATATTTTTTATGAGTTCCTCTCCATTGTCCCAAACTTTAATTGTGAGTAGAAAACAAAGTGATTAAGACACTGTGACAGAATTCAGAGTCATTTGCTCTGCCCAGGACAGAAGTCACAGAAGTTGGTGACAGAGGTAGGGACATGAAATTCTTTGATTTCTCAAAGGCTGTAAGATAGAGGTTGGGGCTGATTTTATTTAATCCTGATTGCCCTTTGCATTGTCGGATTCCTTCTCAGAATCCCATTTAGGCACCTTCTGTGCCCAAGGGATCTTAGATGAATCTGTCCATGCAGAAGTTTCTTCACTTCAGTATGAGTCCTAGAGAAAGAGGTACCTGTTTTCCTTCACTACTTAACATTTATCCAAAGCATGTATGAAGTTACCTGTAATCGCATCTTGTCAGATTTGCTCCTCAAGATACCCAAGGACAAAGCAAATTCCTCAAACACCAAACAAGCTGATCCAAAGCTAATAGTAGACACTATTAGCTATTTCCCCAACAGCCTTGCCTGTCCTACCAGCAGGACTCTATCTTTGTTGAGGCATCCTTCTTTCAAATGAATTTGCATTAGGATAACTCTAAACTTTTTCAATGGGTGGAGTCTTGCCTTCAAAGCAACTTTTCTTTTTTCAATTTTCTATTTTCTATTTTCCCCATGCAAAGTCCAAAGTTTCTCCTTCCTGGCATGAATCTCTTCAACAATTATAGACACTTGTCCAAATAAATGCTGTTCAGAACTTAAACTGGATTTGGACTCCTTTCCTTGCTAAGCTGCACATTTTGCATATTTTTCTATCTCATTTTCTGCTCTTTCTCCATCTCTCTGTAAATACATGCAAATAAAACAAGCAACAGCTGTTCCATGTCCTGAGTGTTATATTGTCTTAAAGTTCCTCTCACGGAACAACAGTCCATTAGTTTTTAATTTAGCCTTAATTGTGTGTTCAGGACACAAAGCATAGCCAAATTCTTTGCCAGATATAACACAAATGGTCCACAGTCCAGTTCCCAGTAGAGTGCTTGCTATCCCCTGAAACCACATGAACACAGTCTTTGGTATTTGCATTCCTATTGGCATTCTGGTCTTTCAGACTTCCATGATTGGCTCCATTGAGTTCAGCTCCCTGCATTCCAGAATTTCTCAAGCCCACAGCTCCAATCTCTTTTCAACATTCCTTCCATAAAACAGTTCAGAATACCTATGAATCACATGCCAAAGGTTTGTCACATAAATATGTTAGTACCAATGTTCTATATTACTATTAGTTCTCTTTGCTGTGGTCAAACACCTGACAAGATGAAGTTGAAGAGGAGAAACCTTTTGGGTTCATGGTTTGAGAGGGTAGGGTTCAACACTATGGGGAAGGAGAATATCAGAGTTCCTGATAGTGGGTACATGTGCCTGCAATTCTTCCTATCTTGATACAGGCAGAAGCAGAATAGGAAGCTATTTTTTATTCCTCTAAGCCAACCAAGATAATTCCATAGCGGTTTCTAGCAGTCAGTTGAGTCAAGAACATGAAATGCATTCAGAGTAAACTAAATGTAAAGAAGAATATACTGGCAACGCTTCAATGAAAACTGCACACACACACACACACACACACACACACACACACCACACCACACCCTCCCACCTGTATAGAATACCTTAAGTTGTGACATACATAACACCTTATAACTGACCAAACAGAGTACTGGCCAAAACAAAGGGAAACTGTCAAGGGAGACAGAACAGAAAATGGAAGGAACACTTGGAATCACAGCTGCAGTTGGGAAGTAAAAGAAGGAGAATGAGGAGTTCAAGGACAGCCTTTACTTATGAGACCCCTGTTAAGAAAGAGAGAGGGAGGGGAGGGAGGGAGAGAGAAGGTAGGAAGGGAATAATTAGAAGGGCTCTGGGTTTTAACAACATTGCAGAGCTACTAAATGAATGACCCATGGTGCTTTCCAATATCAGAATTTTCTGAATTTAGAATTTTGTTTCTTAGAACCACAACTATTCTAAGAATTACCAAAAAAATCACATTTCTTAGTAGCAACTGGGTTTATTGCTGTGCTTCAAAGATCACAGACTTCAGGAGGCAGGCGATGAAGTCACATCTAGTAGCAGTCCATAACTTAGACACAGGAAAGTCCAATCCTAAAGTTTATTGTTCTTGAGGGCCACTGTGTTCTCTGCAATTAAGTGCACAACGGCTGAAAATGGACTCACCACTGTTTGTCCTCACACAGAATGAGTCTGTTTACTCACTGCTTGAATCAGAATTAATGACTCTGTTGGCTTCTCTTTCCCAATAGACTGAAGCGAAAGGATAGATACTATAATTGTACGACTTGTGTTCCTTGGCCCTGTAGGTTCAGTTATTCCCTAAGGATTCCTCTGGAGGATGAAAGGGAAAGAGAGAGAGATGGCCCACCTGAGCATCCTGACTGAAACACCAGACACTGGAGGAAGCTCAGCCAGTCCCCGCTGGACAATCCCAGCTCAGCTCAATCCAACTACCAAACACAGAACAGTGAGAAAGCAATGCTTATTTAAAATGTCTACATTTTAGAGATGTTTTCAATCTAACAATGGAAAAAGGACATCAAAACCTATACCGAGAGCTGGGCTTGGGGACCCATACTTGTAATGCCAGCAATTAGAAGGCAGAAATAAGGGGATTACACAATGAAAGCCAGCATGGGCTACATAGTGTCCTGTCTCAAACAACAACAACAATACAACACAAAACTACAACAACAACACAAAACTATAACTGCTACTACAATACACACAACTAGGGGATGACTTTAATATGAAATGAATTTCAACTCATCATTTTGTCTGGCAGCCCTAAAATACAGCTCATTCTAGAAGAACCTGGAAAAACGTCTCTGGTTCAAATGACTAGACCAACATGCTATTATATTATCTTCTTTTATTTGAAAAGTATGTAGAAGAAAGCATTCCTGTTACAGTCATCTCCCCATTGTATTTGTCCTAAGAAATCACCGTAAACACAATAGATTGGTGTACCAGCTTTGAGGGAGACTAAATCAGTTATGTCTCACATGAAGAGCTGAAGCTGGTCTGTTTGAGATGGTTGCTATGCTCGATCTCATATTATAGGTATAATGTCTTTAACTAGTGTACTGCTGAACCCAACTGAGCTGAAGCCAAAGCTGAACAGACTTTATTGTCAAGATTTCTTGGCACACGTTCTCTCTCCCATTCTGTAAATTATGCTTATTCTGTACCTACAAGATTGTCTTTCTCTTCCCTGTTTCCTACCTAGTAAATTCTAAATTTGAGCTTTTCACAGTGTTTCCTGGAATGGGCAATCTTTGACTTGAAATGTGCAATTGCCTGTAAAAATGAACAGAATGTGGAATTCAGCAAAGTGGAAGATTTCTTTTTCTTTTCAAGGCAATGCAAGACCTTGATACTTTTCCCATCAATATTTTCTCCTCCTAGGTCAATATATTTTGATAGCCATATCCCACTGGAAGTCAATATCTTCTTATTAATCTCTTTTGGCAATAACATTTGCTACAAGCCAGTTGCCTGAGGCGTGTGAGGCCAGAGAGCTGGATTTACAGCTAGGAGTCTGGAACCCAGTGGGGATCACAGCTTTCTTTAGGAAGTTCTTTGTGTATCACTCGCACAGTGGTTGCTATTTTCTAAATATTATTATTTTCATTATAAATGCAATTTACTGCTATAGGCTAAATAGGAAATGCAGAAAATAGAAAGAAGAAAATATTTCCTATAATTCTCAGCATTAGAGATAATCACTAATGTTTTTCCTGCAAATGAATACATGCATGGAGAAATACGCATATCTATACACATGTTCAATAAAGACTGGGAAAATTACCATTGCAGTATATGGAATTTTTTGCTTCTTTTTACTCTTTGTACTGCAGTTTTGTCCCCTGTTTTCTTACCTATATTTTCAAGACTTACTTTCTAATGTTGCCTAACATTCTCAAATGAGTATCTACTACATCGTGGGAAGAGATGACTACAAAGGACCACAGAAATTTGGGTGGATATGGAAATGCTCTGTGTATTGACCATAGAAGTTATTACAGAAATGTTTATCTGTCAGGATTCATCAAAATGCATACTTGAAGGGCTAGAGAGATAGCTCCATGGACAAGAAGACTCACTGCTCTTCTAGAGGACCACAGTTTCCATCCCTGCATTGACAATAACTCCAGCTTCAGAGGATCCTATACCTTCTCCTGGCCCCTGGTTTCTGTGGGTACATGCAGGCATATGTGCACACATACACACACACACACACACACACACACACACACCACATACACACGAATGAAAAATAAGTATTCTCTTTTTTTTATTATTGATTTTTCGAGACAGGGTTTCTCTGTGTAATCCTGGCTGTCCTGGAACTCACTTTGTAGACCAGGCTAGCCTCGAACTCAGAAATCCACCTGCTTCTGCCTCCCAAGTGCTGGGATTAAAGGCATGCACCACCACCGCCCGTCTGAAAAATAAGTATTCTTAAATGAATACTTTAAACAGAATTTAACAGATACAAATTATCACAACATGACTTAAGAAGAACATAGGGTTTCATTAAAAGATCCCCATCCATACAATTTGTGCCAGAATTGCCTATACTCTTGGCTGCTCTTCAATTATCTAAGTCTTGTCAACACACAGGAATGGCTATAAGATGTGTGTGTGTGTGTGTGTGTGTGTGTGTGTGTGTGTGTGTGTGTGTGTGTGTGTGTGTAAGCCAGAGGTCTTCATTCCTCAAGAGCCAACCACCTTGTTTTTTGAGACAAGGTTTCTCAGTAGGACCCACGGCTCACTGATCTGGCCAGACTGGCTGGCCAGCAAGCTTCATGAATCCTTCTGTCTCCACTTCCCTTACACTGGGATTACAAACACGTGTGTGGCAAGCACTTTACTGCTGAGCTAACTCCCCAACCCTCTGAGAGATTTTAACCAAGTTAGACAGCAACATTGTGGGTAGCAAACCAGAGACTGATCTCGTTGGGCTTGGGTGGAAGCCAGGCACAATGCTCACCAAGAGTTCCCTTTGTGGCTCTAAAATGCACCATTTGGGTTGAGACTCACTAGACCCTGTTAAGTCATAAGACCAAGAGTCAGGAAGGGATCAACTAAAATGAGTAAGATTCACAATCACAAAATAGTTTTATAAATTTTACAAAACAAAATGCTTGTTATCCCATTGACATTCTTGTCCTGTTTCCTCCAAAGCCGTGCAATAGTCATGTAAAGGTTTTTTACTGGGGTACAATTCATACACTATTGCACTAATCTCTGAAAGTGTGCTATAAGTGTTTTGAAGCAATCATGCATTCATAGGGCTGCATGGTCATTACCATGAGCCAACTTGAGGACATGTCAGGAACACCAGAAGAAACCCCAAACATATTAGCATCATGTCCTATTCCTGTTGCCTACCACACCTACTAGTCTGTTGTGTCTGTGGATTTGCCTTTTCTGGGCACTTCATATCAATGGAATCTTGAAGTACATGTTCCTTTATGTCTGGATTCTTTTATTTAGCAGAGTTGTCAAGTTTCATTCTTGTAGCACACATAGAAATTACAAACCTTCTTATGGTTGAATGATACTATATTATGTTATTTATTATATTACATACTGTTTGCTATATTATAGACCGCCACATTTTGTTTGCCCGTTAATTCTTTAATGCATACTTGTGCTAGTTCCAACTTGGGCTATTATAAGTAATATAAATGTCACCATTTGTGTATAAAGCTTTGTGTGGATATGTATCTTTGTCTATTTTGGTTATTTACCTTGGAATATAATTGTCCCGGGCTGTATATTAATTCAGTGTCTTCCAAAGCAGCTCTACCACTTTACAAATACCAGCATTTCAGTTTTTACAAGACCTATCAGTATTTGCTATTTTCTGTCTTTTTTTATTATTATTTTAGACATTCTAGTGGATGTGAAGTGAAATCTTGTAGTTTTGATTTTCTTTGTGCAATGATTAATGATACTGAACATTAGTCATGTAAATTGGACATTAACATATGTTCTTTAGAAAATTATGTTTTAAATTCTTTGCCCATTTTAAATTTGTATTTTCATTGTTGAATTACAGAAGCTCTTTAAAAATTCTAGGGCTGTGTTTTGGTCTTTTGTTTCCATGATTTTGCTACATAGCCCAGGCTGACCTTGAACTCAATACATTCCTGTCTCAGCCTTTCAAGACTCAGGTACACCCATGCCTGGCTTCTAAACTTTTTAATAGAAAAATAACTTACAAAAATCCACTCTCATTTATTGGATTATCTTTTTACTTCCTTGATAACATTCTTTGGAATACAAAGATTTATTTTATTTTATTTTATTTTATTTTATTTTGTAAGGTGCTACAGACGAGCCTCTATTGGGTCTCCAATCTGTAGGGAACGAACGGGTTTCTGGTTGCAGGTGAGCAAGGGTCAGCGAGAATGGGGTGACAAACAGACAGGACATGAAGGAGTGTGCTGAATCTGAATGTAATTTTCAAACTGAGCATCAAAACTTTTTATACAGAAGAAAATAGGGAAGTTAGGTGACACATCGGCAAGGTACAATGTGGTTACTAGATGCTTAATGACTCTAACACAAAACAGAGGAATGCAAACACAAAGACTGGCAGGAACTGGGCAGTAAAACACCTGAGACAAAGTGAGCTCTAACAGAGGTCAGCTATAGTCTTATAATCCAGGTTTGAGGTCTTTACACTCCCGGGGCAAGGGCTTTCATGCCCAAGACATGGTTCTAATTAGGGAGTTCGGCTCTAGCTAACCTTCTCATGAATAATGCAATACTCTAGTTCCTCCTTAAACCACAGCCCGATCTACTTCCTAAACCACTGTAAATTCCTGTATATGGGAGTGACTTGGCTTATATTCTAATTGATAGTGTGGGGAGACTTTCTACTAATAAGTAATGTAGTCTGCCATACATAACTATAATAAGAATTCTAAACTTACTTTGCTAAGCTTGCCCTGAGATATCGAACTCTATGTAGTAGATAGTAATGCCTGATTTCTTTCACTACCTCTCTTACAATACTAGAGGCAATTCTAAATGTCACTGAATAGGCAACATTCTTACTGAATTCCAAGACCGGAGTTGCCTCAAGGACTACCTAGGGCATTGGAGAAGGCCAGGAAGCAAAGTTCAATTTTGCTTAGGTATTTGGCAAGTCATTGTTTGGAGATTCCTATAACAAAACAATACTGAAAGAAAGCACACAGATCCATTCTTGAGGACAAGTTTGGAGTATACATGCTATGGGATGTCACAATTCCAGGAGACTACGTTTCCGTGAACTTTTCACCTCGGAACTGCAGCCAGGCTTTTGGCTTGTCATGCGTGTCACTACTGGAGTGGATGTAACAGTAAGGTCTAATTTATTTTTTTTTAAATGGCTTTAATTCGCTTGCTAGATAGTGTTGTCATGGTTGCCTGAAGCATAGCTGCCATCTTCCAGCTACGGGAGGTCCTAAGCAGGAAAAAGGGTGATGACTTGGCAGAAATATAGAAGAACCCGAATTCCTTATGGCATTCTTGATCCCCTGAATTAATCAATCTTGACAATTTCCTATCCTGAAGCATCTCATTATCGATGGTCATTTCTGTCCTTGCTTCACAAGAAAATGGAGCCAGGGTGTTTGTTAGCTGTCCTCGGGATACTTTAACCAGCACACCTCTTCAGATTAGAAGCTCCCCGAGCCTTGCAAAAATACCTGTCCTTTTGGCAAGTGTGATTTGCAAAGATATATATATATATATATATATATATATATATATATATATATATATATGGCAAATTTTGTTACCAGTTGTAGTCATTGCTGACTTCCAGAAGGATAATAAACCTCTCCTCCCTTTCCTCTAAAACTGCTTGGCTGTGAAGGGAGTGCTTTGATATTCTAAGTGGAACATGGGAATCTCAATACTTTTGATTGAAAGGGAGTGGGAGGAGTCTGTGGATGCAGGAGTCTCCTCTGCCCTGGTGGTCTTCCTCTCTATGGCTGAGATGCTAGAAAGGAACCTTGAAATAGTGTGTCAAAGCCAGCCAGGCTGGGCTTTTAAACACCACATTCAGAGATGTCACGTAAAAATCAGGCCACTGTGGGAATATTTACAGTGTGGAATTCAGTAAAGAGCCTTCATCCTTTGTAAGGCTGCCTGCTTATCATTATTTAAATACTACTGGAAATCCCCTCTAAGTTGGTTCTAGTGATAGAAAGAACTTTTATACCAAAGTATAGCAATACCTATCAAACTTCAAGGATATAAATTAAAAAGGTGAGAGACTTCACTATCATTCCCTGAAGATGACTAACAGCTGTAACAATAGAAAAATTCCATCATCTTCTTATCCATTGTGTCCCAGGATCCCACCTCTAATGTTTATCCCAAGGCCATGCTGCTCACGCTTTTGAAAAAGACAACCTTAATTCTCCCTTATAGCCAGTGTTTGTCATTGTTTTGTACAGCTAGGCCACACTATAGCAAATGTTCCATTCCACAAAAGGGCAAAGCCACGGTAATGACATGATTTTCCTGTGGAACTGCTGAGGTCACCCATCTGAGGCCATCTGTGGTACAGGAGCAGTTCCATGCGTGACAGAGAGACAGGAGCCCAGTAGGTACCTCTGCAGACTGACATGCCACCACCCTTGCCTCCTCCCATCTGCCTCTAGCCCCATTTTGTCCCATATCCATCCTTGCCTTCAGATATCCAAACTCTTACTGTATAAATTTGTAGAGTGTCGAAAAGCAGACAAAATTCCTTTTCAACATGTCATTCCCACTAGAGCCTAAAACTGAAGCCAGTCCCTTTAAAAGCTGTGGAATATCTCAGGTGTGAAAAGACGTAGAGAACAAAAGGCGCTCGTGCCCTGCCAAGCTTCAGAAGTAAAACACAAAACTATTAAAGTCTCTTCATGTGCTGTCTTATCCGTCAGACTTCCTCCCCTCCAAGACAGAAGCATGTGGGCTGGAGGGCAGCTTAGTCCCATAATGTGTGTGCCATGCAAGCACAAGGACTTTGGTTCAATCCCCATGTGGGAAAAAGACAAGTCAGGTTTGGTGCCATCTGCTTGTAATCGCAGCATTGGGGAGGCAAAGACGGGAAGAGCTCTAGGATTGGCTGGCCAGCCAGCCAATGAATGCAGGGAATTCTAGGCCAGTGAGAGACCCTGTGGTTGGTTGGTTTGCTTGCTTTTTAATAAGTGGGACGCAGCTGAGCAATGGCGTGCGAAGTTGACCTCAGACCTCCACACACTAGCACAAACGCACGCTGGAGCATCAGGCGCAGAAACAGTGTTTTGAATAGGATTATTATTCCAGTGCATCTCTCTTACTTACTTCCTCTTCTCCCCCAGGGTCTCACTTTGTAGCCCAAGAAGGCTTAGAATTCATTGTATGTCCCAGGCTGGTCTTGAACTCAAGGTAATTTTCCCACCTTAGCCTCAAGCATGCTAGAATTACAATCATGAGCCACCATGCCTGGCTCTCTTTATATTTTTATTTCATGTCTATATGAAGCTTAAATATAACCTCTTTTCTGATGTACATTTTATTTTCATATTCTCCAACATTTTAATTTTGAAAATAACAAGTTTGAAATGATTTTTCTCGTCATACTAAACTGGTATTTAAACCCCTATATCCAGTGCTAGCAAACTAATGACTATATTTTAAGGTGGTTTTTGTGTCATCTCATGCTAATTTGTTTGCATGGAGCACAGTATATTCTCACGTCGCTGGCTTTTTCTCCTTATTTGCACTTCTCCGTTCCTTTTTGCCTGGTATTTTATTATGCAGATGTTTTTCATTTTAATTTGCTCAACTTTATCATCATTTCCCTTTATGGTTTGTTCTGTTTGTGGCTTATTTAAAAAGCATTTTCCTATCCTTAGGTCACAAAGATAGTCAGCTATATTGTTCTACAGAGGCCTTTAAATTGCATTTTAACACATGTAGGTCTGTTCTATGTCTGAAATGAATTTTTGTCCAAGGTTAAAAAAAAAAGTAGTCAGTACTTTTTCCAAATGGATATCTAGAGACCATAAATGATGCTAAAAGAACTGGACATCTGTAAAGAAAAATATGTATTTGCTCCATGGGTATTTCACATCCCCTCTCCTTACCCAAGGTGCCATACTCACATAGCTTAGACTCTCCATTCTCTACTCTGGTCGATTGGTCTATTTGGTTAGCAACCAACAGTGCCTAAATTATTCTGCCTTATACCAAATCCATACGTTCTATTAGGTATGTCCCACCATCTCAATCTTCAGGTTGCCAAATTCTATGAGAAACCTCACTGGGACTTCTGGGAGTAGCTCTCCCTTTGTAGTTCAGTACAGAAAATGTCGTGGGCTCCTCACATCTATATGTTGAAATGAAATCCAACTCTAAGTACCGCAGAATGTCCCTGTATTTGGAGATAAGTTCTCCAAAGAGATAACTGATTCCAATAGGCCATTGAGGTACGTTCTAACCAAATGTAACTGGTGTCCTTATAGGAAAAGGAAAGAAAGGTAAAGGTACACACAGAGAAGCCTGTTTGGTCACAGCACAAAGACAGCTGGCTACAGGCAAACTACAGAAAGAGCCTCAGAAGAAATTGACTGGAATCTTGACCCTGAACCCTGTAAATCTGTGAGAAAAACAAACTCCCACTGTGAAAGCTTTTGGGCCTGCGGTGCAGGCTGAGTATCCCTTGCGTGAAATGCGTGGAATAGGGGTGCCCTGGAATTGCCTTTAAATTCAGTATGTTACCAGAGACATCGCTGGGCGAGTCTCCCGAATCTGAAAGTCTCTGCTGTGAAATACTCCAAAGTCTGAAACTGAACTCAGGAAACACGGATGTGGCAGTAGTCCTGGGGTTGGTTTCTTCTTGTTAAATCTACAAACTCAGTGGTTTAAGCCCCAGGGTTGAGTCAAGCAGCAGCAGAAGTAGGTACAGAACGGAGAAGCCTGCAGATGATGAGTGGGCAGACAGACAGATGAACAGACACATCCAGACAGGTGAGCAGGTGCGTGGCCAGGTGGCAATTTGACTAGGCAGTGCCAACTGAGCAGCCTAAGCTGGGCTGAAGGCCCTGGGCTGGTCAGGACTGCCAGCCTCTTGATGTGAACACCAGTGATATTGCTTTGACGGTGTCAGATGTCTTCCTCTTCATGGGCTCTAGATGAGGGACTTGTAGTCTTTCTGTAGTCTGGTATATTGTAAGTTCTTAGGCACCATTTTCCTGAAATGATTTCAATAGACCCATGTGCTCATGTTTTCCTAGTTTACCTTGATAGATTTACACTGTGGCACTACTTACTCTTAGGAATAAATTGTTTTATTCTGTGCCTGGCAGGGGGTGCCTTGTTGTTTGTGTGCCCACCAACATCCAGTCATCCTGTCTCACTGTTTGTACTCAAAATGGAGTCAAAAGCTGCTCGTACAGCTGGAGAGCTGGCTCCGTGGTTAAGAGTATTTTTGGCTCTTGCAGAGAGCCAGGGTTTAATTCCCATCACCTACGTGATGGCTTGCAAACATCTGTAACTGCAGTTCCATGGTATCTGACATCCATTTCTGACTTCTGTAGGCACCAGGCATGCATGTGGCACACAGACATACCAAAAAATTCATACACATAAAATAATTTTAAAATCCTCCTCATTTAAAGGAGTTTCTTGAGGCAAGAGCCTGAAAAAACCATCATTTTACAGAATGTGGAGTGGGGAACAGCCTCACCTAAAAATGACTCCATCGAGCCTTCATGAAGCTAAAGACGCAATAGACACCAGGGACTCTGACAATTCTTCTCATGGTGATGGTGCTGAGTGGCTGCCAGATACTCTCCTGCCTTGTAATCCTCACTTGTATTCGTGTAACTGCATGAATCCTCAATAAACCACTGTACAGGAGAAAGTTAAATCACTAAAAATTACAGCTCTGTTCACAGAATAAGATGTCTTGCCTGAAGTTACGAAGCATCGGAGGCTGTTGTCTGTCTTAGCAGCTATAGATCAGAAACTAAGCCAGGTGCAAAGGCAGAAGACTCAGCCCAGGATGGAGAAAACCACTGGGGGACAGAGGAGAGCTAAGGCACAGATCAAAGACAACAGGGTCCAAAGGCCAGCACTCAGACCTACCTCTACCTTTCAGGAAACCCTGAGCTTCGGGAGTTGCGGGCAGGCACCGTTGATCCCAGTGGCCTGTAGCATCCAAGCAGCAAGTTGTTCAGAGGAACACCATGCCTCCCTCACACGCACCTCCAAAGCCAGGGGACCAATGGTACTCTCTCTCTCTCTTTTTTCTTTTTTTTTTTTTTTTTTTTTTTTTTTTTTTTTCCGAGACAGGGTTTCTCTGTATAGCCCTGGCTGTCCTGGAACTCACTTTGTAGACCAGACTGGCCTCGAACTCAAAAATCCATCTGCCTCTGCCTCCCGAGTGCTGGGATTAAAGGCATGCGCCACCATGCCCGGCCCAATGATACTCTTCTGCCTCCCGCCTCACTCCAAAGCTCGGATGACTGTCTCTCATTGGTGGACGTGTTACTGGACCTTTAGATTCATTAAGCCCACTTCATGGTTTGATATTTTTTAAAGGTTAGGAAACAGATACTAAAAAAGGACACGTGAATTTATATTCAGTTTAGCCAAAGAAGGGGTTATTTAGTTTCGTCTCCATTGAACCCATGGTCATCTTATAAAGACCAGAAAATGGGTCATCCAGAGACTGTCCCACCTGAGGATTCATCCCAGATACAGCCACCAAACTCTGACACTATTGTGGATGCTAAGAAATGCTTGCTGAAAGGAGCCTGATATAGCTGTGAAACCCTGCCAGAGCCTTACGAATTGCTCACAGCCAACCATTGCACTGAGTGCAGGGTTCCCAATGGAGGAGTTAGAGAAAGGACTGAAGGAACCGAAGGGGTTTGCAAGCCCATAGAAAGAACAACAATATCAAACAACCAGACACACACACACACACACAAACAGCCCAGAGCTCCCAAAGATTAAACCACCAACCAAGGAGTACACATTGCTCCAGCTGCACATGTAGCAGAGGACGGCCTTGTCAGGCATCAATAGGAGGATAGGTCCTTGATCCTATGAAGGTTTGATAGATGCCACAGTGTAGGGGAATCAAGGGTGGGGAGGCAGGAGTGGGTAGGTAGGCAGAGGAACAACCTCATAGAAGCAGGGGAGGATGAGATAGGGGTTTCTGGGAGGGGGGTGGAAACTAGGTAAATAATTAAAAAAATTAAAAGATAAAAATAAAAAGAAAAATAGAAAAAATGAAAAATGAAAGTAAAATAACAGAAAATGTGTAAATTTAACTGTAATCAGTAACATAAGCTAACTGGTCCTTTTTAGGGATGGAGAGTAGGGGGTGGGGATTTAGACCTGGGCACCAGGCTGTGTCCAACAGACTTAGTTTTTGTTTGTTTGTTTGGTTGGTTGGTTGGTTGGTTTTTTGTTTTTGTTTTTGTTTTTTTAATTTAATTCCTGGAAGAGAAAAAACATTATTTAAGAGTTCTTGCATTCTAAAAGAAAATAATTGATGTAAATGATTTGGTGGTGTAGGTTTCCCATCTCTTCTGGGGCTGGAAAAGGTCTTTGTCCATAGTTCAAACTGTTTAATTCATTTTCTTTCCTTCCGCCTTCCTCTAATTCTTCCTGTGTCCCTTCCATTCCTTCTCAAATTCATCATCTCTTATCCTTTTATTATGTGTGTGTACATATACATATACAGCCTGCTGAAATCACTTAATGTTGCTCATGCGTGTTTAAGGATGACCTTTTGGGATAACCTTGGCTAACCTATCAGGGTGCTAATCCACAGAGAAGACTGGTTCTTCCTATCTTAGAAAACACCAGTCCTGTAGCTCTTCTTCTAGAGGCGAAGCCTTGTGAGAATTCCCCATCAATATTGGCATGTCAATTGGTGCAGTCATTTTTAAGCCTGTTTAGACAACCATATTGTTGAGACTTCCTTTGTATAGTGACCCTGTCATAGATAGAAGACACCATGTCTCAGGAGATATCCTATCCCAGTCTTCTGGCTCTTTTAGTCTTTCTGTCCCCTCTTTTACAACATTCCTTCAGTCTTAGGTATAAAAAAGTTGTGTTGTAGATAGATCCACTGGGACAGGGCACAACAACCTCCTTCCAAACTGTTGGTCAGAGGAGTCCAAGAGAAACCCCATATATATATATTATATATATATTTATTATAATTATAATTTATTATAATTAAATATTACTGTAGACACTACTTACTTCAGACAGAGGACTTGGAATTGAGCTGGAACAGACATGGAAGCATTCTCCTTAAGGACAAGCTCTCTGGGTACCAGAAGGAGCCATGCAAACTGCTAAGGGAGAAAATTGATCAGTAGTCCCCATCAGCACTAACACCTGTGAACATCAACAATGACCAGAATAGCAAGACGTTCTAAAGGGAACAATAGCAGCATTCAACTCCTGTAGAAAACAAATAGCCATCCTAATTGGACTCAAGGCCTGCTCAGTAGGAGGGAATTCATTACAGGCATCATAGAACCATAGCCACTACCTGTAGCTGGGAAGACCAAAGATCCTAGAGCCGAACCACCTACTGCCATTTAACTAAACCATTATAGTTTCCAAATACTTATCTTTATATCCACAACTAATTATAGCTCCCATCCATAACCAAAAAAAACAAAAAACAAAAACAAAAAAACATTTCTTTTAACAGCAGACAGAGACCATCACAGGAAGCCACAACTGGTCAAAGTATTTAATTCCATTCTTCCTACAGGTGGATAGTACAAACCTTTCATTGACTCTGCATTCCTATTAAATACATTAATTTTGCAAGTGAAGAAAAGTTTGATAACCTACAAGCCAAAGGGAAGGATCTAAGTATGAATTTGAGGCTACTCAGCAAAAGCAGTGGTATGTACACACACACACACACACACACACACCACCACCACCACCAACAACAACAACAACAACAACAACAACAACAATAATAATAATGTCATTAAAATAAACAAGTGAAAGGAGACACTGAGAAGATGACATGCTGTTGTCAGTAGATATTTTAGCACCACAGAGTTTTAAGTGTAAGTGTAGAAAAACAACGTTCCAAAGCAGCTTTATCTTTACTGAGGACTTAAGTAATGTAATCTGTGTTTAAATACAGATGTTGTCACACAAGTTGGAACCTTTACTGTCTTATTTAGTATCTACTGCTAGACTCTGGGCTGGGAGTGTGGGATTTTAGACAACAGGAAGCTACTGAAGATTCCTTAAAACATAAAGCATATTATATTTTTAATGTAGGAAGATTTTTAAATTAATTTTTAATTAGCACACAGAATATTAGTTTTCATTATGACATTCCATACACATGCATCATTGCACTGTGCTCATATTCACCCCGGCCCATCCTTTCTTCACCCTCTCATGAATCTCACTTCCCTTCTAAGTCTCCTTGTGTTTTTTTATTCTGTCATGTATAAGAACAAATATATAATATTTTACCTCTTTCTCCTCTAACCTCCTTTTAGGCCCTTTCCTCCCCCTCTTATAGGCTTCCTTCTACTTTTACATCACACACACACACACTCACAGTGGGAGGGTTGAGAAGAAGGGAGAATTTCCAGGAAGAGATAGAGACCTGGGATTGGGAAGCACCCAAGAATCAATGGGAGTATCCTTGGCTGTGTGGCTCATTGCATCGAAGAAGCTGCCTCCTCTCTCTAGGCAGCAACTCCAGAGGACAATAGGGACACCAACCCACCCACAAAACTTTCAATGCAAAACATATCTTGACTACAAGAAATGCAGGAATTGAGGATAGAGCAGAGACTGGGGGAATGGCCACCCAATAACCTGCCCAACTTGAGACCCATCTCATGGGCAAGCACCAATACCTGACAATATTAGTTGATACTCTGTTATACTTGCAGGCAGGCTTGCTTTCAACTGACTCAGACAGAGGTATACACCCACAGCCAAACAGTAGATGGAGCTTGGGGACTCTTATGGAAGAATAGGAGGAAGGATTGCAACCCCTAAGGGGATAGAAACACCACAGGAAGACCAACAGAGTCAACTAACTTTGACCCTTGGGGCTCTCAGAGTCTGAACTACCAACCAAAAAACATACACGGGCTGGACTTAGGCCTCTCCACACATATGTAACATATGTGCAGCTTGGTCTTTATGTGGGTCCTGAACATCTGGTGTAAGGGTTCCTGAGATAAGAAGGCAGATGTGAAGGGAGAAACTAATAACAATGGTGAATCCCAGGTTCCCCCTTAGGACTCACTCACTTGAGCTAGAAATACTACCAGTAGATGAGACTCCAGGACGAAAGTCTTGGAATTCAGTTTGATGTGTCCAGTGATACACTCAAAATACCCAATGAGATGCTAAGGATCTGAAGTTGCAGAGAATTTGAAGTTCAGGAGAGCTGTGTGAATGAAGACAGACAGATGGACATAGCAATGGCAGTTGAAGCTATCAGAATGCACAAGAACAGTCATAAAATAAGAAAAGAAAAACCAGACAGAACATCCAAGTCTTTGGTAGGCGGACACTTCTGAAAGAAGAGCCTGGGAGCACACTGTTAGAAAGACTACGAGATTGGGAAATGATATGAAAATAAAGAGGCATTTTGATCAAAGCAAGAGTGTTAAAAGAAGGAAGGAAGTAGTTTGTTGAAATGGTAAATTGGAGTCAGATTTTGGAGGTCACTAAATGTCAAACAAAGAAATCAACTGTTTCTGCCACCTCTGTGATCAGTGGATAAAGTCACTGTACGTGTGCTGGATTTGGTGAGCTGGGCTTCCTAACCCTGAAGGAGAATTTAGAAGCAAAATGGCTCCTTTAAGTGTCTGGACCACGGGGCTGGAAAGAGGACTCAGCGGCTCAGAACACTCTCAGCTCTCCCAGAAGACCTAGGGTTAATGCCCAGCATCCATGCAGCAGGTCAGAAACCATCCATAATCCCAGGTTCAGGGGATCCAATGCCCTCTTCTAGCTTCTGTGGGCTCCAGACACACACATGGTGCACAAACATACATGCAGGCAAAAACACTTATACACATAAAAGCAAATGAATAAAATTTTGAAAGAGAATGAATATATCTGCCTCTGACATATGTCGCCTAAAAAGCACCACCGACTTGAAGAAGCTGGAAGGAAACCCCAGACTTTCAAGGGCTGTCATTATTTTTGCTTAGTTCTTACAAGCATGTTGCCAGTGACAATGACAGGCTCCCCAAGAATCCTGCTGGCCTAGCCAAGTCCAAAACCAATTGCAGCTTATCCCACAGCCTCTGTGAGGAGCCTCTGTCATGGAGTCTTGGCACCACAATGAATCCTGGGATTTTTTTGGTTTATATTCCAGAGAAGCCATCAGACAAGAGCAGAGAAATGTCTGTTCACCTTTCCATTACAATGTCCCACAAACAAAGAAAATGGCCCAAGGCAAAGAGAAGGCAGACATCCTGACTCTTTTAAATGTTGGCAGCCCTACCTTCTACCATGCCACTGTGGTTTTGGGAGAAGTTTAAAGCCATGCTTCAAAAGTAATTATACATGAAGGACCTGGTTAGGCATAACCACAGCAGGGGAGAGAGATGAGCTGTATCTTTGCAGGAGGCATCAGGGTCCATGGTGAGTATGTGTGTCTGACTTGTGCAGTGAGGTATGCAGTGACATCTTGGTAGATGGCATGTGTTTGGGACTATGTATCATCAGGATGATCTGTTTTGTCGTCTAGGAGATGGACGGCGATTCAGACTGACAGGTGGCTGACAATTGGCTGGGTATTCACGGTCATCTTCAGGAGAATGCACTGGCTCAGACACTTTGATGGCACTTACTGCATGGTCACTTTCAGAAAATCTTTAAGCTCCTGGACAAAGTCAAAGGCTACAAAACTCCACTGAGAGATGTGCTGGGCAGATCTGCAACCTCAGGAAACGAGTGGCCCTGGGAACTTTGAGGAAAGAAAAAGGAAGATAAGTGTAGTTGATCAAAATGTTCTTTAATCGAAACTATAGCCAATCTTTCCTCTTGACCTCAATTTAACTTTGTACTGGATCGTTCTTTTCAATGGAAGCAGTGTTAATAGGCAGAGGACACTTTAGGAGAAGAGAGAGACCACCTCTAGATTTTGAAAGCGTGGGAGGCCTGAACTTAGCCTTTTAGCCTTCCTCGGGATGCTTCATGTTAAAGAAGAAAGCCCCTCTTTTTCTATTAGCTCACTAGTGATGACCAATGTGTTCAGTGTCATGAAAGAGGCCAAACTACCCATAGGAAGGTCACAGGGGACAGGGCTCATGAAGGAGTCAAGTTTAACAGTGAATCCAAAAGTGAGATCTAAAGCTAAGGGTACCAATACCATGGAGAATGTAAAATACACAATGGTGGTGGGCTCTATCTTAGCTAGTAAAGCTAGTTAAGCTAGCTTCTACTACTAGTGTAGCTAGTAAAGCTACAGATGAGAAAGAACTGACTCTGAGTTCCCAGGCTCATAAATTACAATATACAGGCTGGAGGGAAGGGATCGATGATAAAGGACGGCTGCGTTAGTACAAGGATCTGAGTCCAATTCCCCAAACCCAAGTGAGAGCACTAAGCATGGTGGCGCATGCTTGTAATTCCATCTCTGAGAGGAGGAGGAGGAGGAGGAGGAGGAGGAGGAGGAGGAGGAAGCAGGAGGATCTAGCTAGCTAGCCAGCCAGACTAATTGGCAAGTTCTAGGCTAGTGAGTGACCTTGTTTCAAAGGAAGTGGACAGCATTTTAAAGATAGGCAGATGCTGTCTTGGAGCCTCCACATACCTGTGTACACACCCACACAAACACATACCTGCACACACACACACACACACACACACACACACACGTGCACACACACACACACACACACGTACACACATGTTTGAGAGGCATTAGTGCCAGAAGTATTCTAAGAGAAAACTTTCTCTGCCCGAGGACACAGCAAAGCCTCCTGGCTAAGATAAAAATAAGAATATGTTTTGAGGTCAGAAAATAATATTGATTGCATGTGCCTATGCCCAGGTACATAGTATATATCTCTGAAGCAATAGTTTGCATCTGACATGGTCATACTAAAGGTTTTTTTCATTAACTCAAGAATCAGTTACTGTATTTTTCTGTCGAGCATTCCTCCTAAATCTTACTCTTATTTTCTGGGAATGCCTGGAGCGTTTCATTTTTGAATAACATCTGGTAAATGAGACATCAATTAGTCATAGAAATTGCCAGTTTATGCCATGAGACAACTTTTTAAGAAAGGATCCCCGTGGCCTGCAGTTAAAAGAGAAATCGTTGTCTTTGTGATCATCCTAGATCATTGATTGGATCCTCGCTGTGCAGCAGCTGCTCTAAGTAGGAAATGTACTCAAGGCTTTAATCCTCACAATAACTCAGCAGGGTGGGGAGCTTTCCACATGGGCACTCAGAACACGAGGTAAGGAAACAGGGGAGCTATGACAGCCAGCTTCGGAGCCTGCCACTCAGACTGCATCCCATACTTGAAGCTGAAAACTAAGGGCAATGGTGACTTGAGCTTTGCCCCAATATACTGGTCAGAGGTCAATAAGTATTAAAATTAAACACCCTTTGAAGCTCAGTAATTTTGCCAGTTCATTTCCCCCTAACGTCCCTCTGTTTCTTAGTAGAAAGTGATAGGTTCAGAATTCCAAAGTGCTTATTGTTGTTCATGGTGCCCAAGGGAATATATGTTGTTAAGAAAATAATGTCACAGAACTCATCATTTCCCCCTCAGAAATAAAAACAAGTTGACAGACCTGGGGAGTCAGAGGGAAAACACATCAGGGTTAGCTTTCCCAGCATTGAGTTACTATGTGTGCTTTGGTCTCACCATCTGGAAAATGGAGCTAATAAAATTTTGACCTCATTGGGGCACAGAAAGATCAGCAAACCAACGTCTGTAATCTGAGCAGTCTCGAGTTTCTTAGAGGCGACAAAGATTACTAGCATGTATTTATCCAAATAAGATCATTAGCAAGGACTGATGCCAGCCTCCCTCGAATGTCCCCAGCATTCAGAGCAACCCTAATCAGAACCCAGTCTATTACTATAAGGGGATAAAGTTTATTCCTTCATGGTAGCCATGGATGGCCCACACAGACAGATGGGCACAGCAGGGAAGAACCCACATGGATGGGCCTGGTTGCTCAATTTCATGGCATCAGCTTTTTCAGCTGGGTCACCATTCTGCTTCATAGGGCAAGTGTTCTTCTTCTGCTAGAGCAGGCCCTTTGGTTTCCTCACAGAGGAGAGCAGGGAGTGGGGCTTTGTATACAATCCCAAATGAAACAAGCCTGAGAGACAGTCTGACATCAAACCTCAAGGATAGACTCCAAGTGTATAAAGGGATGACAATGTCTTCTTCACGGACCAGCATGATGTGTAAGATTAGAGCAAATACAATCCGACTTTGTTCCTAAAGAGGTCTTGGGTGCATAGTATGTGGTAGAAATTGATCAATAATGTGAGGTATAGAACTGAACAAGGCAAAGTCATTGCCGCCACTGGCTCAGCTCTTACAGACGTCACATTCTAGAGGGACAGGCAAAGTAGCATTCTTATAGAAAGGAGTCAAAATTCATAAAGCATTACCCTCTATTTTATGAAAGGGTTAAATGAAGTAATGATTGCTCATAATCTCCGTGTATCTTTTAAGGAACATACTGTATATTTCTCAGTACTATATAGGGTATGAAAGAACATTGAGAAGACAGGACTTGAGGAGGTGGAGCCATTTAAGTGGCGGCTGTTGTTTGTTTTCCTCCCCTTCTTCCCTTACGTACAGCAGAGATGCTGAGAGCACCCACTCAGAATGAACTGCATCCAGAGAAGAAAAGCCAAACACTCAAAGCAGATGCCTAGCAAGTAGAGCTCAGTCTTGTAACGTATTTGATCAAAGGGGTTCCATGGAAGGCTGGGCAGTTTCCACGTGCCTAAGGCCCACGACTTGTGAGAGTGTTGGAAGATGACAGAAAGCAATCAGTGAGAGACATCGGAAGACAAGGTTAGACCTCTACTGCAGCACAGAGCACATGATGAAAAGGTCTCAACATACAATTCAGTTTCCTCTTCAAAATGTGTCTAGCTGCAGATTCTCCTGGTTCTAGTTAGAACAAATCCAAGAGATCAGGAAACTCTGGAACAGTTCTATTTCCCCAACAGAAACAAGCGTAGAGACGGGGAGATTAAAACCCAAGAAATTCTTTAGCTGTTTTTAGATCAGACACCAAGAGAAAGCTGTGGAGAGAGTATCTTTGATAAACATGAAATATAAAGTAGACATTCTGTCCCCTGGCTCTTTCCAGGCCCCAGTGTGGGCCATGGGTATGATATACACGAGGTGCAGTTCTACTGCTCTGGGGCTAACGGGTCACATGAATGATGAACCTTCAAGTACAGGAATGGGGACATCTCCCTGTGGCCTTGCCCGTGTTTCTACCTGCAGGGTATCCCTAACTTACGGCTCTATGATAGTTTTGTCCTCATAGCTACGAAAGTGATGCATTTACATTAAAGTCTAACGATTTGCCTTTATGTCAGTTAGGTTTGGGATTAGAAGAACTAGGAAGCAGAGAAAGAAAAGGAGGGAGAAAGACAATGTGGGAAAAAAGAAAAAGCTGCTTTCCTATCAAATGTTTATTCCTTCAAGTGAAACCCATTATGGACATTGCAAGGGGAAATGGGTGTGGCCTTCTGAAACCACACAAAACATTCTGTTCAGACGGAGCCACAAGCAGCTGGCGGAGAGTATCTGAAAGGACACTGAGTCAGAATCAAAACCTCTAAATGTCAACTTTCTTCTGGTAAGAAGAGTCACCCATACATCTGCAGAGGCAGAAGCAAGTGTTGGGACCAGCCTGACAATCAGGTCTGTCTCAGGCAGAGGCAGCAGAGGGAACACTGTGACCCTCTGGGGCAACCCCACTGAGGTGATCTGAAACTCACAGATTCCAGGAAGTCCTGGTATCCCTGTCCCTCTAAGCTCCCTCATGCATTCTAAAACAGAGGTTCTCGGTCTGTAGGTCTTGACCCCTTTGGGTCAAGCATCAGAAAACACAGATATTCATTACCATTTATAACAGTAGCAAGATTACAGTTATGACGTAGCATTGAAACTAATTTTATGGTTAGGGTCTCTTCAACACGAGGAGCTGTATTAAAGGGTTGCGTGCAGTGTTAGGAAGATTGAGAACCATTGTGTTAGAGGATTTCCCAGGGAGCCCATCTGCTGGGCTTTCAGCCAGCTGGAGAATGCTTATGAACGACAACACTGCCACCACTGTACAAGGCTTGTTGGTGCTAGCTCTGGGCAGGACAGAGCACTAGATCTGAGGAACACCAAGCTGAGAGTCTCACCTCTGACTTCTGGACTTTGGGTTCTTAGCAGAGGGACAGATACATATCTGACAGCTCTGTTTCGGAGCAGAGGAGAGGGCTCAGAGAAGCCCCACTCCCCGTTAGCCTCCCATGGATACTTTTGTATCCCAGGTCTTCTCTGAAAGTGACAAAACATGTAGGTTGCCCCCTCTATGGTTGTGTGATTTTTGCCATTGTATAAAGAGATAGAAGGGCACTTCCAAAATCTCAGGCTAGCAGGCTGTATCGATATAGGTGGAAATAGAGGGAGAAATTCAAAAGCAATGAGGAGAGCCTTTGGCATCAGTCTACTCCGATCTTATCACGGTTGATGATCCAGTTAGGACGTGATAACAAGGGAGACTTCCAATCATCTATCCAGAACTCTTTCTGAGCATCCCCTCTGCTAGGAATGTGAAAGCAACATGTTATCTTTAGGAAATTTCCAGTGAGCTGAGGACAGACTGCAAACACACTGTCAGATTTGTATGTGACCATGGCAGTTCCTCCGCCCCTCCTTCCCTGACTTTGCATTACCTCTGTGAAAAATTCTAATATTTTATGTGCTTACCTTGCATATGCTTTTAAAACTGCCAGGTCTTGTGCACATAAATTATGAATCAGCCCTAAGGGAGTTAATTAAGAAAAGAGGACTGGGGGAGCTGTACACGAGGAGAGGCAGCTGACAAGAGAAGTTGACGCGCTTGCCTTGAAGTCTAGGTGACCATGGTGTGTTTTGTTTCCCTTCCCCAACCTCAGAAGGTAAACCCGTGTGAAATTAGTCTTTCTGGGTATAATCAAGATAAAGGTTGAAATGAGATTGTTTTGATTAGGATAGACATTTAATCCAAACGAGAGGGTTCTAATCAAAGGGAGAAAACAAAACAGACAATCACACACATAGAAAAGGGCCAGAGGATGAGGAAAATTGTGGAGATTTCCAGAAGGCAGTAGAGGTGAAGATGCAAGGGGGCGGCCTGCCCTGGAGCCTCTGAAGGGGTCGCAGCCCTGCTGGTGACTTGATTTCAGGCATCTGGCAGAAGGACTGGGAGAGGATGTATTTCTACTCTTTTAAGTTGTTGAGGTTGTGGCAACATTTATGGGACTATAAGAAAGTAATTTAATGAAGGGAAATAAAGAAAAGCTCAAGCGAGCGTAGGGAATTAGTCTAAGAGAAAGAAGTCACTCATGCTGAGAAGAACAGGTAGTGTGTGACACCCAGACAAACAGTGTGTGACACCCAGGTGAACAGTGTGTGACACCCAGGCAAACAGTTTGT
The DNA here is from genome assembly GCF_900095145.1 of Mus pahari. Lineage (NCBI taxonomy): Eukaryota > Metazoa > Chordata > Mammalia > Rodentia > Muridae > Mus > Mus pahari. Next base: position 133,070,410 of record NC_034594.1, read on the forward strand.
CACACCCAGGCGTGGTGGCTGAGATTACAAACTCGAGGAGTTGGACAAAAGGGTTTAAAATGAGCTACTTAGCTGTGCCCCATTAGTTGAACAAGGTTATTCTAAAACCATTTCTATCTCAAGCAGCCACTTACTTGGTATATCTGAATCATGGCAGAATTATAAACCCCCTGCCAAAACAAACAAACAAACAAAAAAACATGTAGCACTAAGCTCTGTGACATAGCACCTGCCTAAAATATGCTTGATGAGTGGCACGAAAATAGATGGATAGATAGATATAGATAATAGATAGATAGATAGATAGATAGATAGATAGATAGATAGATAGATAGATAGATAGATAGACAGATCGATATAGATGATAGATAGATAGTTAGAAACCCCGACTAAGACAAATTGGTACCAGTATAGTGGGGTATTCCTGTGACAACCTGACCATGTTTTGGGGAGGACTGTGGAAGAACTTTGGAACTTTGGGCTAGAAGATCCATTCGATGTTAAGAGCTCTGTCGAATGTTGTTCAGGAGCTTGGAAAATAACGTTGAGAACAGTGCAGAAGATGGAGGCCTGGCTTGTGAAATTTCAGAGGGAAGATTAAAGACTCTTTTCAGGGCCATTGCTATTTTGGATTGTGAAGATTCTGTGGTTCTGGTTAGCTGGGGCTGAAGAATGAGCTGTGATTAACAAGATACCAGAACTACTAAAGCAAAAACTTTGCATTACTAGGACTATTGATGCTGGCTAGCTGGAGCTAAGAAATTAGCAGTGATTAAGAAGAGACCAGCATCCTTGAGGTGACATCTTCTGGAAAGTGTTTTTTTGAGAGCACAGTGGCTGTGTTCCAGAGATGGCCAAGGTTGTACCTTGTGCTGTGGCTGGACTTGGTAATGTGTAAGAGTTACTCAGGTGGTACTAGTTTTGAAGGCATGAAGGGTCATGCAGAGCAGCTGAGGCCATGGAAGCACTGTGAGAGGCCATGGAAGGCCATTGGTGAAGGTGCAGCCTCAGTTGCAATTGATGGCCCAGGACTGAAGGGGTCATGCAAAGGAGTTGAGGCTTGACACCATGAAGAGAGCCTATGAGAGGCTATTGGTGAAGCCTAGTTACAGTGGAAGACAGCAGCATTTTGGAGATGCCAGTATCATGAGATGACCACTGCTTGTGGACGTTTGTACATCGTGGTGCGGAGCCTAGTGCGCACCACGATGTACAACGTCCACAAGCAGAGAAACCCCGACTAAGACAAATTGGTACCAGTATAGTGGGGTATTCCTGTGACAACCTGACCATGTTTTGGGGAGGACTGTGGAAGAACTTTGGAACTTTGGGCTAGAAGATCCATTCGATGTTAAGAGCTCTGTCGAATGTTGTTCAGGAGCTTGGAAAATAACGCTGCTTGTGGACGTTGTACATCGTGGTGCGCACTAGGCTCCGCACCACGATGTACAACGTCCACAAGCAGCTGTGGGGCATTTTCTCAAATAGTGATCAAGGGGGAGAAGCCCCTTGTGAGTGGGACCATCTCTGGGCTGGTAGTCTTGGATTCTATAAGAAAGCAGGCTGAGCAAGCCAGGGGAAGCAAGCCAGTAAAGAACATCCCTCCATGGCCTCTGCATCAGCTCCTGCTTCCTGACCTGCTTGAGTTCCAGTCCTGACTTCCTTGGTGATGAACAGCAGTGTGGAAGTGTAAGCTGAATAAACCCTTTCCTCCCCAACTTGCTTCTTGGTCATGATGTTTGTGCAGGAATAGAAACCCTGACTAAGACAGATAGATAAATAGATATAACTGATAGATAGGTAGATAGGTAGGTAGATAGACAGATAGATAGACAGACAGACAGACAGACAGACAGACAGACAGACAGACAGACAGACAGAGTACTGTAACTGTGAGCCAGGGAAGCCAAGCTGCAGAACATCATGGACCAGATGTCAGCTCAGCTCCATGTGCCCATGAGTCTGACCCTGTCCTACACTGCCACCTTGAATACTGTGTTCAGTGGCCCTGTGGACACAACCAGAGAAGATGGAAAGAGCTCCAAGGTCTCGAGTCAAGAAAGCGTTGAATATGTAGATGGAAAACAAGACTCAGAAAGAGAAACCTCCCGCATGCCTATTATCTGTAACCAATCCAAACAAATATGCAAGCTTCTCCTGGAGGCTCCCGGGAGGGAGGGAAAGGGAACACTTCTCTGTCCCAGTTGGGCGTGCTAAACGGAAACTCTCTCACCCATTACCATCACTTTAAAAGGTGCCAGTGTATGACGCTTTGACTTTATTTAACATTAGCCATTATGAATAATACACCAATTAAAAGGCTTTTCCTACATTTGCTCCACTCAGAACCTTATTTTACCACGAGACCCAAAAAAACAAAATTTTTTTTCTCTTCATAAAATTCAAAGCAATAGCTCTACCCTGGGGGGGAAAAGCTTCAGACCCATACGCTGGATCAGACTGGCTAAAAGACACATCTTTGGAACAGTGCTCATACAGGACACGCCCTGTATACCACACTCTCATCTTAACCATATCACCTGCTCCTCAGCCTCTTGGTCAACAGAAACCACTGTGAACTGAACTGGTCTGAATGGAAAGCTTGATTGAAAGAATGGCTTTGAGGGAAACCCTCGGAGGGAAGAGCTGAAAAAATGAAAGGCCCGGTGTGGTCAGAGGTATTTGGGAAAGTGGCAGGATACTGTCGTCACGGAAATTACACTAGGGACTTCGGATTTTATTCTGAGGAGCTACCTCCCCCAAACAAGCAGTGTTGTGACAGTACTTTCTCTGACAGTAGAAGAAGGTAGGGGATAGATGGTAGGGGTGAACAAAAAGTGGGAGGGAGGGTCTGTGTGGCGTCTTGCATCTGTAATGCCAGTACTCAGGGGACGAGGGGAGGAAGTTCACCGCCCATTTGAGGTCTGTCTGATCTACAAAGGGAGTTTGAGGCCCATCAGGAGTACAAAGATCCTGTCTCAAAAACAAAAACAAAACCATGAAGAAGTATAAAGGCAAGGCTAAAAGAGAAGCGTCAAATCCAGTCAACTGTAGCCCAGAGCTGAAGACCTTCTGAACTCAGGACCAATAATAGGAACAAAAGATGAAAGACCCAAGGCACAATCAAGGGGATGAGGGCGATCGTTTGGACGGGATATTCTAAATTCTCACCTACATTTCCCTCTCCACTCCCCAAAGTGGGATCCAAAATAAAAATTTGTTTGCAAGTAATTTGTGGGGAACAAAATAAGGGATGAAAGGGGGGGGAGGGGATGGAGAAGCCATACCAAGGAGCCATTCATATCAAGTTAGCCACTGCAGGTCACCATTGCTCAGCACTTCTTTGAGGCCTTCCCAGTTGCCCCATACCATCATTTTATGGTATTTCCCCAGTGTCAATTCACCAGACATGGGAGTTGGGCATGAGTGAGTGACAAACAGGCTTCTGGCTCACTGGATACCCAAGCCTCAGAGAAATCCACGGACAAGAATTGAGAGGTACCTGATGTAAATACACGGTGCCTTTTCATACAAGTTAACTACACCAGAAGTTGCCTGCTTAAAACTCGTCGGTCCAACGGCAGCTAGAGTAGGAGGTGAGACCAGAGAATTCACAGTGGTGGCTAGTACTGTAGGAAAGAGAAGAAGACAGCCATTGCTGTTCCTGGTGAGGGCATTTAGCAATTCATAAGCAATTTGGAGGTGTTGAACTCTGCTGCAGTTCATGTTGGGAATTCGAAGCCCTTTGTGGGATGCTAGGAGCCCCGCTGTTCTGACCTCTTCTGCTTTCTCTACCTTATTTAACTTTGTTAAGGCATCTCCCACTACATACCCTTTACGTGTTTATATCTCTTATTCTTTCTGAAGCCTGGAATGTTTTCCCTTAGAAACCTCTGGGCCTGATCTCTCATGTCCTCCAGATCTCCACTTAAATGTCAACGATAGTCCTTCTCTTATTATATGATCTCACAGAGATTCCCACCATAATTCTCTCTCTTTCTTGCTTCATTCTCCAGAACACATCTCCACTTGACATGTATTTATTTGTGACTTGGCTCCTCCCTAACCTCCCATTGAGTACAAGCATGAGCACGTGCCTATCAAGAAAAGAAATTAAAGCCGCTGAGTTAGTTTTATGCAATATTCTGGTAAGAATGAGATGCATAGGCAGTCACACATTATTAAATATGAATTGTATAATCTCAGTGATTCTGCATGCAATTAAAATATTCATACTTTGCATTGTGAACTGGCATTGCATAATCTAGAAATGAGTGGTTCAATTCATACTAATGGCTTAAAATTGAATTTAATGATTTCATTTTTCTTTATTAAATAGCAAATAAAAATCTGTGACAAGTTGAGAGTCTGGGAAAGAAAGGAAAATGCTTCGTGTTAACTTTGCTCTGACAGTGCTTCCCTTGCAGTTTTGATTGAGCACAGGCCCTACACAATATGTGGCCTCTTTCGCTGGCAAAGGCGGCAAATTAATCCCAGACATGAATCCTATCTAATGATAGACAAGGTGTCTATCGTTTTATTTGGAATGCAGCTGGGGGGGTGGGAGTGGGAACACAAACACAGGAGAGTCTTGTAGAATCTGCCTAGAGACCCTGGCTGTTAGAGTTCAGATGTAGTCGTACTGCCATCCTGTGCCCAAGATGGCTCACAGCACTAAACTCCTGGTGGAGCCTCACAGGCATGTAAGCAAGAGGCTTCCAGACTGCACAGAACCTACAGGATCACTGCCCACGTGCTAGTTAACCAATAGAATTATTATTTAGTGGGGTTTAAGCAAAGGCAGATACATAATGAGAACAGTGGTTTCATCTGTATACACCATTTTCAAGCCGAGAGAGGAAAAGAAGGGAGAAGGAAAGAGGGGAAGAGGGGGAGAAGGGGAGAGGAGAAGGGGAGAGGGGGAGAGAAGGAGAGGGGGAGAGAAGGAGAGGGGGAGAAGGAGAATAGGAGAGAGGGAGAGGAGGAGGGGGAGAGGAGGAGGGGGGAGAGAGAGAGAGAGAGAGAGAGAGAGAGAGAGAGGGGGGGGGGGGGGGGGGGGGGGGGGGGGGGGGGGGGGGGGGGGGGGGGGGAGGGGGGGGAGGGGGGGGGGGGGGGTGAGAGGGGGAGGGGGAAAGACTTCCATGCACCTTTCTGTTTCCCACTTTCTTCCTGTTTGAAGTTAGTTCCTCTGTCCAAGAACTCTAGCTCTTATGAATGCAGACACACCCAGCTCTAGTGTGAAAGGCCTGGCTATAGAAAAAGTCAGCCCTGCGAAGCTCTACAAGGGCAGATGGGGATCAGGAGAGCCAACGATGCTGGTGATTTATCATGGAGGCAGAGGCAGGCGGATTTCTGAGTTCGAGGCCAGCCTGGTCTACAGAGTGAGTTCCAGGACAGGACAGCCAGGGCTACACAGAGAAACCCTGTCTCGAAAAACAAAAACAAAAACAAAAACAAAAACAAAAACAAAAAAAACAAAAAACAAACAAACAAAAAAAAAACAGACATGGATTAAGAACAAACCACATAGACACTCTTATGTGGGACTAAGAGGCTGGTGCCAAGTTAGTTCCGTTACTTCCTCGTTACAAAATTTAAAAAGGGAACAGTTATTTCGTCCTCCCTAATCGGAGATAGTAAGGAAACCATCCATGCTATACTGGAGTAAGTTATACTAGGGACAGCAGAGCAGGCAAAGAGGAGCCAGAGAATGAAGACAAGAGAGGGTGGGCGGCTCTACACTGTAATAAGTGTGAGCGAAGCACTTTTTAAATTGGATCTCTTGATGCTTTGGACATGGCACTGACAGCCTTGTCCCTGGGGATAAACCAAGGATAGTGATTGGTACCAGGAATGACCCTTTCCTTCACCACTGAAAAACACACTTTAAAAACATGGGGATGGGTGTGTGCTGGAGAGATGACTCAGCTTAAGAGAACTTCCAGAGGCCCAGGTTCGATTCCCAGCACTCACTATCTGTAATTCCAGTCCCTGGGTACCTGATTTGGTCTTCTGGCCTCCATGGGCATCAGGCACACAAGGTAGTGTGCACATAGACATAAATACAGGCAAAACACTCACACACATAAAATACAAAATCAAATAATCAAAATATGTATGTGGAAATGATAGTTATTAGCTGATGAAAACCAGTTGTTTATAAATTAACATCTGTATACACATAAGTATTAAAGTAATATATGTAAATTATAGGGAATGTGGAAATTTTTAAATCATAAGATTGCCAGTAATATGCGTTTGTGTGTGTGTGTGTGTGTGTGTGTGTGTGTGTGTGTGTGTGTGTGTGTGTGTGTGTGTGTGTGTGTGTGTGTGTGTGTGTGTGTGTGTGTGTGTGTGTGTGTGTGTTTGAAACCCATTAGACTTTCTAGGGGAGCAGGATTTTTGAGACAGGCTTTCTCTAAGCCTTGGCTTATCTGGACTTGCTTTGTAGACCAGGCCGGTCACTAACTCACAGTCTCAGCTTTTGCCTCCCCAATGCTGGGATTCAAGGCTTACACCCCACACCCAGCCCTAGACATTTTTTTTTCAACAGATTTTTTTTTCATTTTTTTTTTTTACTTATTGACTTTATATCCATCTCACTACCCCCCCCCCCAGGGAGCCCCTCTCACAATACTTCCCCACTCCTTCTCCTGTGAATGGGAAATATCTCCTTGGGTATCTCCCCACCATGGTACTTCAAGTCTCTGCAATGCTAGGCATTTCCTCTCCCACTGAGTCCAGACAAGACAGCCCAGCTAGAAGACCATATCCCACACACAGGCCATAGCTTTTAGGACAACCTCCCTCCAGATGTTTGGGACTCATATGAAGACCAAACTACACATCTGTTACATATGTGTGGGAAGGCCTAGGTCCAGTCCCTGTATGTTCTGTGGTTGGTGGGTTCAGTCTCTAAGAGCTCCAAGGGTCCAGGTGAGTTGACTCAGTTGGTCTTTCTGTGGAGTTCCTACTCCCCTGGGGGCTGCAATCCTTCCTCCCATTCTATAAGAGTCCCCAAGCTCCATCCACTGTTTGACTGTGGGTGTCTGTGTCTATCTGTCTGAGGTGGCTGCTGGGTGGAGCCTCTCAGAGCACAGTCATGCTAGACTTCTCTACAAGCACAGCAGAGTATCATTAGTAGTGTCAGGGACTGATGTTTGTCTATTGGATGGGTCTCAAGCTGGGCAGGTTATTGGGTGGCCATTCCCTCAGTCTCTGCTCCATCCTCACTCCTGCATTTCTTGTAGACAAGGTAAGTTTTGGATGGAAAGTTTTGAGGCTAGGCTGGTGTCTCTATTGCTCCACCAGGGTTCTGGCCTGGCCACAGGAGGCAGCCTTCCCAGGTTCCATATCCCCAGTGCTATGAGTCACAGCTAAGGACACCTCCATTGTTTCTTGGGCACCGCCCCATTCCAGGCCTCTATCACTTCCTGGCGATGCCTCCCCATCCCCCCACATCAGTTGCAGATTTCCATTCAGTCTCATGGTTATCTGGACATTCTTCCTGCCCCTCCCCACACACAACCTCAAAACCTCCACTTCCCTCTCTCACCCTCCCTCTATCTGCCCTCCATTCCAGTCCCCCTTCACCTCACTCGGGATTATATTCTCAAGTTCCAGCCATTTGCCTGCAAAATTCATGATGTCTTTGTTTTCATAGCAGAATAGTATTCCATTGTGTAGATGTACCACATTTTCCTTATCCATTCTTCAGTTGAGGGACATGTAGGTTGTTCCCAGTTTCTGGCGATTATGAATAAAGTTGTTATGAACATAGTTGAGCAATGGAGGAGTGTTCCCCTTGTTCCACATCCTCCCAGCATGCACATTCACTTGAGTCTTTGATCTTAGTCATCCTAGACTTTTTTTTTTTTTTAAAGAGTATGTCTTTCTATGTAGCCGAGACTGACCTCACACTCATGATGATCCTCCTGCCTCAGCTTCTTAAGTGCTAGGAAGCAAGTATGAACTATTACACTCAACAAGCAACAGATTTTCAAACATTTTTATTATACTTATTCATTCTGTGGGATGGGGTAAGAGTTCGTGCATCCCACAGTGTGCCTCTGTCGGGGACAATTTGCAGAAACAGGCTCTGTGGGATGGGGTAGGAGTTCGTGCATCCCACAGTGTGCCTCTGTCGGGGACAATTTGCAGAAACAGGCCCTCTCCTTCCACCGTGTGGGTCCTGAGGATCAAGCTCAGGTCGGCCGACTTGGCGAGAGAGCTTCTACCTGCTGAGTCGTCCTGTCAGCCCCAGTGCTCTGTTTTTATTTTACTTTATTTCATTTTATTGTGCAGGTATTTTGCCTTCATATATGTCTGTCCATCACATGCCTGTCCGGTGCCCATGAAGGCCAGAAGAGAGCTGTCATGTAGGTTCTGGAATCAAACCTGGTTCCCTGGCAGCAAAGAGGGTTAAACACTGAGCTATCTCTCTCGCCTCTTCCCATTGGTTTTTTGTTTTGTTTTGCAGTTACAATTGTTATATGTTATGTTTTAATCCATTTAACTCATTCCCCACTGTGGACTTATTAATTTTCTCTGATGATAAATAATCTCATGGTAATTGTAATTATGTATAACTTTCCACAATTTCAGGTTTTTCTCAGAATCCATTCCTCTAAGTAACATAACTGGGCCAACAGGTATAAATTTTGGGAGAGCTCACTGCTCTGGAGCAGTTAGGGCATTTGGAGTTCCACAACAGAGTATAAAGTTACTCATTTCCCCACACTCACGACAACTGATTTGCTAGCTTGTCTCTGTATCATTAATTTAACTTGCATCCACTTGGTGAGGCTGAATAGCTCCAATGTTATTGGATAGTCTGAGAACTGTTGATTGGAATCTAACTGTTTAAAAACTGCATCCCTCTGTATTTTCTTTAAAAAAATAATTATTTTTACTATCAGTTTCAAATTATGTATAAGCATTTCTGTCTGTCGAGAGGTTTGTGCATATGAGGGAAGTGAGGAGGTCAGACACCCCTGCAGCTGCGGGGGGGGGTGTGAGTCATGTGACACGGGTGCTGGGGACCAAGCTTAGGCACTGTAAAGCAGTGCAATGCTCTTAAGCACTGAACCATGGTGTCAGCCACGCCTGCTCCACTTTTAACCACTTTACCTGAAGTGTAATTTGATATCTGGTAAGAAATGAAGACAATACTTCAAGTTTCCCAAGTTTTTCCAAGTATTGTTTGTTCATTGATCTTATACTTTCGTTGATACATGATCAAAGCTTCTTGCATAGCTATTCTAGTTCACTTGCCATCTATTGACTTTATTATGAGCACCACAGGTGCTCCATTTTATGATATATGATGTCAGTGCCTGCGGAGGAAAGATTAGTCATTATTTTTCTTCTTCAAAGACAATATTGCTACCCATTTCTTTTTCTTCCTTCACATGTTCTCTCCTCTCTTTCTCTCTCTCTCTCTCTCTCTCTCTCTCTCTCTCTCTCTCTCTCTCTCTCTCTCTGTTTGTGTGTGTGTGTGTGTGTGTGTGTGTGTGTGTGTGTATTAGAATTATTTTGTGGAAAAAAATCTCTGTAGAGGGAATTTTAATCCAGCAACACGGCTGCTTTGGCAAGGGATCCCATCCAGTGACCTTCTGGTCTATATGATCTGGCCAAAATGAATGCCCTGGTTTACTGTATGATCTGGATGCAATCTTTTAGTACCCAACTTTAATTCCTAAAAGTCGAGGGAAGTTCAGTGAGTGTAATTCAGTTGAGTGAGTTTAGCTCAGTTCAGTGGAGTTCAGTGGAGTTCAGTAAGTGCAGTGGAGTTGAGTTAATTCGTGAGTTCATGCAGAGACAGTTGAAGCCAGAGAATAAGGACTCAGAAGATTAGAGCAAATTGTCAGAATTAGTTTGAGGCCATGTAGAGCAATTCAGTGAGAATCTGAGAGAACCCAATCTGAGTCAGTTACCTTGGAGAGGAGTTTGAGCCCAAACAGTTGAGTTGAACCAGCCAGCCACAGTTCAGAAAGAACTAGAAAGGGTGAGCTTATTCAGCAGTGAGCCTCGAAGACAACGATTATATCTGGTGAACAAAAGTTACATTTACTAATGTCACTTGTTTGTTGATTGATTGGAATGGTAGAAGTTACATATACAAGCCAGTTAATACACTGTATAGGAAATGTTTTCCATTACAACAGCCAGGCCTTTATCGGTAAACCATCACATCTCCAGAGGACAACATAAAGACAAGAACATACACTGCAGTCCAAAATGAGCTCTGTGGGCTTAGTGAGTGACCTGACCTTTCAGCACCTCAGTGTCATCCTCTAACACAGCGGTTCTCAGCCTCCCTCATGCTGCAGCCCTCATGCTGTGGTGATCCCCACTGAGTGGTGTCTTGGTGCCCAAGACCATTGGAAATATGTGCTTTGTGATGGTCACAGCCCACAGGCTGAGAACCACTGCTCTACACTGTCATCCTTACCATTTTATTCAACCTGGAGCCAATACAACAACTTGATCTCACTTTCAATCAGATTTTAAAATATTTAACTCGTGAATTTTACTGTTCACCCAAAATGTATTTTATAGAAAGACTGTGAGGTAATATACAACCTCCTCAGAAGGGTGTAGATTTTCTTTTCAGTCTCTTTCACACACATACCTAGTTCTCAAATTGATATACATTATTAATAACCATTAATATTGACTGACTAAATAAATGACTGATAATGGTTCTCTTGGTTCTAATATGCCAAGATAATAAGAATAACTGATTTTTCTACAGTCTCCAAAATGGCCAAGAAAAATTGCTTATCAAAAGAACTCAAATGATCCTTCTCTAGACTGCCTTACATTTCTCAAAGACTAAGCGGAGAGGGAGGTACACTTGGGAGGGGATAGGTGGTCTTATGCTGTTTACAAAGCAATCTTGATTAAAGAAACCTCTGAAGTCTAGTTACATCATCTCAGAGACTTCTGTTTTAGTATCATCTCAAAATGATGTACCCCTTATATGATACTAATACAACTTATTTGCATATATAGGTTCACAGCAGAATTATTCACAGTTGCTAAAAGGTAAAAGCTAATTAAGTTCCTAGTGAGAGAAGCAAAGTGTGGTATAACCACATATCTGAAGAGCATCCAGCCCTAGCAAATCGATGAAGTGCTGAGATGCACTGCAGTCTAAATGAAACCTAAAGATGTCATGAAAGAAGCCAACTGCATTCAGGAGACTCAAACAGGAGGGCAGCATGTTGGAGGCCACCTTAGGGTATACAGTAAGACCTGTCCCAAAACAACAAAGACAGTCACGAAAGGACAAACATTGGGTGACTCCATTTATACCAGGATCTTAAAATACTCGAAATTAGAAAGAAAATGGTAGTAGTCGGAGGCTGGGGGAAGGGGGAGTGGGAATGCCACTGTTTGGTGCAACTTCCTCAGGGAAAAAGCTCTGGATGGAATTTCAGCAAGTCTGAGGCCAGTTCAGGCTACTCAAGGCTGTCTCAAAAAAATGAAAACAAACACACATTCCAAATGTTCTAGAAGCTCAAAGGTATACCATAGAGGGCCTGACTCTGACAAGGGCCCTCTTTTTGAGTTTTCTTCTTTTACGTGTATGGCTGTGTTGCCCGCATGTATGTCTGTTCACCTTGTGCATGCAGTGCCCACTGAGACCGGAAGAGAGGTTTAGTAAATGGTGGGGAAGTGAATGGTCAGGAAAATTGCAAAATAAGGTGAGGGTAGCTTTGTGTTATGTGTTGAAGTTTAAGCAGAAGTGCAACAAAGAGGCTGGACCTTAAGAGGTGATCAGATCAAGTTCTAAAGGACCAGTGTCACAGGATGGAGTAGGCTTGTTGTCTTGAAAGTAGGCTTGTTTTGGGGTGAGTCTGGCTCTTCTGTCTTTCACTCATTCTCTTAATGTAGTGATCCAGCAAGAAGTTCCTCACACAGGGCTGGAGAGATGCCTCAGTGGTTAAGATGGCTGCTCTTCCAAAGTACCCGGGTTCAATTCCTAGCCCTCACGTGATGGCTTATGAAGGTGTGCACTTCCAGTTTGAGAGGACCTGACATCCCCTTCGGGCTTCTCTGGACTGCAACTGAATTTGCTGTTTTAGACCCAGAGCCTCATGTAGCCCAGGTTGGACTCAGACTTTGGGTAACCTTGAACTTTTGACGCTCCTACCTTCATCTCTTAAGTCTGAGATGACAGGCATAAGCCACGATGGCCCAGTTATGCAGTGTTAAGGATCTATCTGGGGACTGCTCATATTAGGCATGCTCTCTACCAGCTGAGCTACATCCCTAGCCCATATCTTTGTTCTTTATGAATTACCCAATCTTATATATCATATTATAGAAGTACCAAATGGAGTAAAACATTATGTATATTTTACTCTACTTTTTATAGTTACTAATGATGTTTAAAGGAGCTCCCTGGAGTTTGGGGGGAAGGAGTAGCATTTCCTGGGGAGTAGAAGGGCATCAAGTTCTGTGTCTCTTCTATATCATCTTATTCATGTCTTCCACCTTTTTGTCCATCTTTATTCTTTATAATAAACTGATAAAGAGCACCAAAAGCTTATAAGTCATGAGTATTTACCCTACCAGACCTGAGAGCACCAGGTCCTGGGATACTTTTCCATTTGCCACCAACTAGCCACTGCCTTTTGTTGCTGCTAATGTTTTTGTTATTTTGTGACAGGGTCTCATTGTAACCTGTGATGGCTTTGAATTTGCTCTGCACCCAAGGCTAGCCTTGAATTCCTGACCCTCCCAAATGCTGGGATTACTCGAATGCACTATATCATTACCTTAATTTGCCATTTTCAACAAAGCAAACAATCAGATCCACCTGGCTCCTAGGGCTTGAAGCCTTTCTAGCCATGGTCCTACATCCAACTCTAGACAGATATAGTTTTCCTGCCTGTTCTTATGACACACATGGAGATCGGTTCTTGGCCATGTTTCTTGTCATACTGTAATGCAGGATAAAAGCCTAGCCTACCAGGGGAAACCCAGTTTTACTCAAAAAAAGGCTGATAAAGGTGGTATGATAGCAGTTGGAGGACAGAGGGTGACTCAGCAAGTTCTCTTCACAGGGCTGCAGCATGCACTGGTGTCTAGAAAGGTATACATTCGATACGGCTAGAGCTGTGGTATCTATTGCCAGCTCCAGACCAAGTTTCTAGGTAGGGTTGCTGGAGAATAATATTGACAGGCATCTGTCCCAAGAAATGCCCTGATCTCTAAGCAACCTTTAATGCGGATGCAGGGAAACTTGGGGCCAGTTTTATGTTGAAGGCTTCTTGGCTTGTTTAGCAGCATATACTACCTGCTTGTGCATGGAAGCTCACTGTCAGAAGACTCCAAATAAAGTCTCTCAATACATTCAAGAACAGAGGAAGAATGTAAATGGGCACATTGAGTTTAACCTTTCTGATTTTTTTTCTGGACCTTTTAGGAATTCAACTCATGGGTCTGTGCAATAGTTTAATTGTATAAACCTCATTTTAAAAAAAAAAGATTTATTTATTTATTTATTTATTTATTATATGTAAGTACATTGTAGCTGTCTTTGGACACTCCAGAAGAGGGCATAAGATCTCCATAGGGATAGTTGTGAGCCACTGAGTGGTTGCTGAGATTTGAACTCAGGACCTCTGGAAGAGCAGCCGGTGCTCTTAACTGCTGAGCCATCTCTCCAGCCCTAAAACTCATTTCTCACTCTACAGTCTATAAGCATATTTTTCTGACTTTCAAACCCCTTCCAAAAGTTTGGCTTTGCTGAAATAGAAACACATTAGTGTAACTTTTCCTTGTTTTTAATTGAAAATAAATATTGTTATACAGTATATTTATTTCTCCTCCCTCATCTCCTCCAAGATCTTGCCACCTCCCCACCCATCTAACTCCAGATGAAAACAAACAGGCATCTTAAAACAACAGAAACATAATAAAAGAGTTTGCCCTGTACCCATATCTTGAGATGACTATAGATGATGCCCAATTATGTTGTGTGTGGCATGGGGGTGAGTGGGAGTGAGTTTTAACAAGGGTTTGAGGCAGGTGCCTGCCTGATGCTGCTTGCTGATCTAGGACTTTTTATATTTTAGTAGGATGGCAGGAACTCCTGGTTGTCTTATCCTGCCATATGGTTTCAGGCAGAGTTTCCCTAGCCCATTAGAAATGTTCGACAAATTGTAACACTTAAAGAAAGACTCTTGCCGGAAGGTGGTGGCGCACGCCTTTAATCCCAGAACTTGGGAGACAGAGGCAGATGAATTTCTGAATTCGAGGCCAGCCTGGTCTACAGAGTGAGTTCCAAGACAACCAGGGCTACACAGAGGAACCCTGTCTGGAAAAACCAAAGAAGGAAGGAAGGAAGGAAGGAAGGAAGGAAGGAAGGAAGGAAGGAAGGAAGAAAGAAGGGAGGGAGGGAGGGAGGAAGGAAGGAAGGAAGGAAGGAAGAAAGAAGGGAGGGAGGGAGGGAGGGAGGGAGGAAAGGAAAGACTCTCCTTCCTGTGAGCTTCCTGTGTAAGTAGCCCAATGGGCTATTCCTCACTGCATCCATGAACACATCTAGGAGACAGGCTAGGAAGATGGCAGGCAAGTGTCCTGTACTAGGTGGAAAACAGCAGGTTTTAAATGGCACATGCATACACACTACCACCATCCACACACAGTGACAAAAAACGTAAAACCTGTACAACCTTAATACAGATATGATATAAATAATATAATATAGTATAATATAATATAATATAATATAATATAATATAATATAATATAATATAATATAATATATATTTAAACCCTTGGCGTGCAAGCAGAAACTCTATCAGGGCCACTACCATCATCATTACAGCAGAAACCTGTGCCAGTTCTGCAGGATGAGTGACAAATGCTGCCCAGCTTCCGCCAGGTGGCGCCAACACTCAGCACACAGGCGCAGGCTGGGCGGGGCTGGAACGGCGAGCGCCAGGAGAGATCGCGCAGCCTCACTGTTGTCCTTCTGCCTAAGTGGGCGGTCCACATGGATGATTTGCCCATGTTCTATGAAATACCGCGAGAGCGCAAATCCCGTACCTACCCTCTCCCTCTCTATAGGCTAAATCCTGCCCCGGGCCCGCCCTTTGAGGCACAAGCCCCGCCTCCACACAACCTGTTTCCGGTGTCGTAACGCGGCGGTGGTTGGCCGGCTTGGCGGACAGCATGGTGGCGACCGTGCTGGGCTCGCTGCTGCGGACCTTCCGGCAGGTCAGGCCCCTGCCTTTCTCGCCAGCCTACCTCTTCCCTGAATTCCGTGTCCTGTGGGTCCCTCGCAACCCTGTCACCTGTCATGCGCACGGAGGACCGATCCCAGGGCTCCTGTCTGCTTTCCCGTCCTGGCTAGGTTAGGAGCTCCCAGAGCAGCAGTCGAGGGCTTGGTATTCAGGCGTGGGTCCGTCGTGTGAAAGCTGCGAGAATCACCCGGGTTGTAAGGAGCCGGGTGTGAGTGGAGAAGACAGGGGAGTCGGATGATTGAGACCTCAGAGGCTCCGATCTAGCTGTCAGCCAGTGGTGGCTTGGAAGCAGGTGGTGACAATTTCGAATGGGGAGCAGGCCATTCCGCTAAAACTGAAGACTTAATCAAAGGAAGAGCTGAGAATTGGCTGTAGAGTTGAGCAGTGGGAGTGTGATGATGCGGGTAGAAACTGGGAAGAGCAGCAAAGGACGTTGGAGAAGTCCTGGATAGTTTTGCTGGGGACGGGTGTCTTTACTGTGACATTGCATCATATCTGTATATTAGCGGGTAAGATCCACTAGAGTGGGGAGCATGATGTAGAGAACAGGGGAGAATCGCCGGAGATCTGCCTTTTTTTCTTTGCAGGCAAGAGATGATAGAGTCTTGTGTGTGAATTTTGATTTTAGGAATGTGGTTAAGTCACGAATAGCAGTTTTGTCCAGTAGAAATGTAATGCAAACCACAAGGATGATTTAAATTCTAATATTTATATTGAAGTTAAAAGTAGGTGCGGCCAGGAGTGGTGGCGCACGCCTTTAGTCCCAGCACTTGGGAGGCAGAGGCAGGTGGATTTCTGAGTTCGAGGCCAGCCTGGTCTACAGAGTGAGTTCCAGGACAGCCAGGGCTACACAGAGAAACCCTGTCTCGAAAAACAAAACAAAACAAAAAAAAACAAAAAAAAACAAAAAAAAAAAAGTAGGTGCGGTTAATTTTGAAATTTTTAGTCAGGTATATTCTTATCCTAACAAGTCAAAATTAGAATGACTTATGTGACATTTGCATTCTTCTGTTGGAAGCAGGTTTCAAAGTCTTGTGTACCTGACACTTAAAATATATATATATATATATCACAGTTGGGATGCTAACTTTTGCAGTTGTACCAAAAACAAAGTTGTTTGATATTTGAACTTTTAAGCGAGTTAATAACAAGAATTATGTCTGTCCCCATAGTGCCTATTAGCCGTATCCATGGTTCATGGACACTAATGGACAGAGGTGCCATATAACCAGTGGGACGGGTGTAGAGTGTAGTACAAATACTGCCAAGGGGGCAGAGGTATGGTAGTGGGAGTTTGGAAATTCTCTCCAGTTTGCTTCTCATTTTATAACTAAGGACACTGAAGTCATCAGAACCTGAGGGTGTGGGAGAGGGTAACCATAACTTAAGAAAGAGGAATACTCCTGCAAATTGTCCCCTGATTCCCACCAGAGTTGTAGTATGCATGAAGTATGCACATGCACACACAAATAAATGCTATAAGTTAATTTTTTAAAATATTATTAAGTCTTCCCCTGGTGAGATAGCTCAGTGGGTTAAATGCATTCACCAAGCCTGTCCAGTTCAGTCCTAAGACCCCACGTGGAGGAGGAGTAACTGACCCACAGAAGCCTGTCCTCTTCCGCCCGCCACATACACCTGCATACATGCACACACATGCAGAACTGAGTCACCGAAGTTTTTCCTACCTCCACACATGCCCATCCGTACACAAGCACACATGCATGCCAAATAGAATTTAACTGCTGAAAGTCATTTAAGGAATGACTGAAAGAAGTTTGTAGGATTGGAAAACTACTTGCAGCACCCATGATCCTTGTCTTTCTTTTTTAGGCAGTTCCTCCATCAGTGTCAGGTCAAGTTCGAGGTTACTATGTAGACTGGAGAATGTTGCGTGATTTGAAAAGACGAAAAATGGCTTATGAATATGCAGATGAGAGACTTCGGATCAATTCGCTCAGAAAGAATACCATTTTGCCAAAGGATCTTCAGGTTAGCCAGTCGAGTCCCTTTCTTTCACAAAATCATTAACTATCCTCATATTCTTTTTTATGCTGATTTATTGCAACTTCTTAATGTAATTTCTGGAGAATAAGATCAAATATTCAAGTCAACATAAATAGCCTTAAAACTGACTTTGGTAAGTTTAGGATAAAGGACTATTTGGTCTTTCCTGATTCTTCAGCCGTGTCACTATACAATCCCTAAAAAGTACTAGTGAGTGGAGACACTTAAAACCTAACAAGGATTTGATCCAAGCGCTCCCCACGTCATCCTAGTCTTGGAACTCTCATGGAGGTATTGCTGATGCATGGGCTGTGTGCCAAACACAGGATCTGTGATCCACACTCAGGCTCTGCCCTCCTGAACTCCTCTGCCCCGCCCCATGGTTAGGTTGTCTTTCATTCAGCCTTCCTTTCTTGCCATGTAATTCTGGTTAAATAAGAGGGTGTCGAGCCTGTTTGGGCTTACTGAGGCACAAGGTTTTCCGTTTAAGTGGTAACAGAATACCTGTACAGAAGAGGCTTGTAGGAAATTTAAATTATACTCAAGGCTGCTTACAAGACAGGGTTTCTGTATAGCTCTGGCTGTCCTGGAACTTGATCTGCATATCTCAAAAACAAAGATCCCTCCGCCCCTGCTTCCCGAGAGCTAGGATTAAAGGTGTGCATCGCCACTATCTGGCTGCCTTATCTTTTAAATTTCATCTGTTTTTAAGCAAATGAGCAGAAAACTGAGTTCCCAGGACCTCTCTCTTGTGGCTTTTTACCACAGTGGGGTATTACAATTCTACTCAATAGAAGACAGCCTCGGGCACTCAGCTCAAGACAATGTTGATCATGGAAGCAAGAGTAGAATGGTGACTGCCTGGACTGTCCTAGGGGTCAAGCCCAATTGGTCAAACAGCACGTGCTTGGGGCTATGAGGTGAAGAAATACTATGCTAAAATCTAGAGTAGTAGTCAGTCAGTGGTGCACTCTTCACTTGAAATTGGCTAAGAGTAGAACAATAATATGAACCAGTATATAATTAAATATATACAAACTTTAATTGTCAATCAAGTGAGAGGGTAAATGAGTGAGTTATTTATGAAGAATATGCCCCCATACACACCAGAAGAAATGCCTCTAGTATTAGTACCAGTAATAGCAGTGAAGATAATGAGCTATTTAACTCTCAGGGCTGTCTGAAGCTTCCAAGTTAAATTTATGTCCAGTTCCAGAAGGCTTTCCCAGGGTGCTCTTGTGCTTTCTTTTCTGCTGTCATTTTCCTGTTCAATGTCAGTTTTTTTGTTTGTTTGTTTGTTTTGTTTTGTTTTTTTTCATCTCTATTTTTTTTCATTTTTTTTATTATTATTTTCTTTATTTACATTTCAAATGCTATCCCGAAAGTTTCCTATACCCCTCCCCCCACCTCTGCTCCCCTACCCACCCACTCCCACTACTTGGCCCAGGCCTTGCCTTGTGCTGGGTCATATAAAGTTTGCAAGACCAAGGGGCCTCTCTTCCCAATGATGGCCGATTAGGCCATCTTCTGCTACATATGCAGCTAGAGTCAATGTCAGTTTTTGAGGACAAGGAAGATATGCATAGATAAGTCTGCACATTTCTTCTATAATACTTAGTATTTGTTCATTGACCTCATTGTGTTTTATGCAGTTCCCCACATATTTCTAATATCAACAAATGCATAAGCTTTTAGACATTAGTAGATTTACATGTGCAATCATTTATTTAGTGGTTTTTCTAGGTATTGCAATTTTGGCCTTTTAAATGTTAGTGTACTTTTTTGTGTGTCTCCCACATTCTATCAAAGATCAGTGGTGTGCTAACACATCTGATAAGTTTTTACTGACAACCTGAGCCCAATCTGCCATACTTTTCTCCCCTCAACCACTTACCAATTTCATGGCCATTACTTTGACAAGATTCATGGCCCTTGTCTGGCTACCCTCCTTTATTTCTGCAGTAGTCAGAATCTTCATCATAGGGCTTGGAGGATCCTGGTGATCAACTTTTTACTAGTCTCAAGCCATGGTCTTTCCTAAGTATCATCGGCTCAGGTGCTTAAAGCTTTTGTTCTTCAAAAATTATGTGTCTGCATGGGGCAATAAATGCATTCACCTATTTTTTCTAAATGACCTAAACATAGATGAATAGAGCAGCACTATTCACAGTAACTCAAAACAGAACCTATTCGATGATAGGTTGTCTCTGCCGGCAAAATAAAGTTTTCTTAGTCAGGGTTTCTATTCCTGTACAAACATCATGACCAAGAAGCAGTTGGGGAAGAAAGGGTTTATTCAGCTTACATTTCCACAATGCTGTTCATCACTGAAGAAGTCAGGACTGGAACTCAAGCAGGTCAGGGAGCAGGAGCTGATGCAGAGGCCATGGAGGGATGTTCTTTACTGGCTTGCTTCCACTTGCTTGCTCAGCCTGCTCTCTTATAGAACCCAAGACTACCAGCCCAGAGATGGCATCTACAAGGGGACCTCCCCCCTTGACCACTAATTGAGAAAATGCCTTACAGCTGGATCTCATGGAGGCATTTCCCCAACTGAAGCTCCTTTCTCTGTGATTTCCAACTGTGTCAAATTGACACAAAACTAGCCAGTACAAGTCTATGGCAGAAAGGGGAGTGGGGAGGAGAAAAATAGAAACAACAATGAGATGAGAGAACTAAATGTCAGGATTATATAGTGAGGAGCCTCCGGGGAAGAGGGAGTCCTGGCCCTGAGCTGGGAAGTTCAGGTGAGGATTGAAGAATGTGGTAGAGCCTGGAGGATAGATCTGCTTTGGTATGTTAGTCACCTCAGCTGCTTTTCCCAGGTCTGAGTCCAACACTCAGATCTCTACCAGCTACAGAATACATAAAGGAATTCCAACATACTCAGTGAACAACATAGCATCAAGGAGACTGAGGATATTAATGACTTTGGAACAGTGTAGGCCGTCTAGCAAGCATATTGTAGAATAAAAAAACCAAATGAATAAAGACAAAAAGTATTATACGGGCATATGGCATACAGTTTGCAACAGGAAAAATGTGTATTTAAGGTATTAGTGAACATATTAGCTGTTAGCCAGTGCCCTTAGAAGGGAGGCATCATCAATCAGCCTTGGGTGCTGATGTTGTAAGTCAGTGATGGCTATATAGTATATGCTGTTTATAAAAATAGACTGAACTTTGTTATTTTGATTTGTGGATTATGGTTATTTTAATGTTTAAAATCACATTGAAAAAACATCAACATCAAACATTTCTGTTTTGTTTCTATCATATCTGCAGTTCTCTGGCTAAGAATAGCCCATTTTTCCTTTCTTTTAGGCACTGAGTTATGATCTCTGTTATAATTTCCCCCTAGGAAATCGCTGGTGATGAAATTGCTGCTCTTCCACGGGATAGCTGTCCTGTTAGAATCAGAAATCGGTGTGTTATGACATCTCGCCCACGTGGTGTTAAGCGACGCTGGAGACTTAGTCGCATTGTCTTCCGCCACTTAGCTGACCATGGGCTACTTTCTGGAGTCCAGCGAGCAATATGGTGAAACCATTTCAGAACCTGCCCAGCTGGAAGCCAGTCCTGGCAGGAGACTTAAGACCAAACCCTAGGTCTTATAAGGGTCTAGTATGTTTAGTTTACTTAACCCTGAGTTAAATTACTTTTAGATTTTAAATAAAGAAATGTGGCTATTTGTCATTGAATTGTCTTTACCTTTAAAGCATATTACTCTCACACATGTGTAAGAGTGGAATAAAAATATTTTCTGTGAAAGTATGGTCTTCAAGTTTGATGTTTAGTAGCAAAATATTAATTTTGGAGTGATTTTACAAAATACTTCTAGATGTCAGATCTAACTGACAGGCTGCTTTTTTTTTAATCGGTGTTTTATATGCATGTAAACCTATGCTCCATGTGGGTGCCTGGTGCTGGAGGCCAGAGGAAGGCCCTGGACCCCAGTTACAAACAGCTATGAGCTACCGCATTTAAAGCTTACCTGTTGCCTGGGGGCTTCGATATTTCAGGGCTGATGGTTGCACGGGATTTGTTTTCATTAAGGATTGTTGGATTTTCTAATTCTATCTTTGCTGGATCCCTTGGGTTTTTTGTTTTGTTATTTATTTTAAAGAACTTTCCATATCAACAATTACTAAAACATTTCTTTGACATGTGTAATTTTCAGAGTAAACAAGTTGCTATACTACCAAAAATGGAAACCAATCATTGTTCATTCCTGTGAACTTTGAAATTTTTATATATTTGGTGCTTTAGCCCACTCTGCCCATTCTTACCCATGATCATTGTCCTATTACCAGTGGAAATCCCTCGACATCTCTATCCTGTAAGTAAGGTTATCCACTGTGTTCTTGCTTACTGCTGTGATAGCCAGTGCAGTTCCTGATTAAGACACCTGTCTCTGGGCTCCTTTAGTAAGAAATGTTGAGAGACCACAAGATACACTAAGGTTAACTCACAGCCATTAAGTTGTCGTACCCTGGCTAGGAATTTTCATTTTGTTTCAAGATTTATTTTTAATTATGTGTATATGTATGTATGGAACAGGGGGTAAGTGTTTGGGGGGACCAGAGGTGTCAGATACTAGAGCTGGACTTAAGTCTTGTGAGCACCTGGCATGGGTGTTGGAAACAGAACTGGGATTCCCTGTGAGAGTGGGATAAGTAAAACATAGTGTTAGCTTCATATTAATTCTATACTTGTGTGTCTTACATAAAAATCTTAAATCTTGGGGCTGGAGGGTTGGCTCAGCAGAGAGCAATTACTGTTCTTCCAGAGGATCAGAGTTCAGTTCCTAGCACTCATGATGGGTGAATAACCAATTGTAATTCAACTCCCTGGAGAATCCAAAAACCTCTGGCAGCCTCCAGCAACTACAATGATGTGTAAATACCCACTTATGTACACATAAGAGTTAAAAACAAACAAACAAACAAAAAACAAAAGTGTCAGCAACTTTTATCACAATATATAAAAATTGCAATATACTCATTGTAGCAAAAAATTATAATTCATCTAATAGACAAATGATTATATTCTAAAGTTACTTGAAAGTAACTTGTACTAAATTCAGTATGCAAACAAAGCAACTACTGCTTAGTTGCCTTTCCAAAATGAATATTGAAATTTAATGCCCTGTTCATGGTATGAAGTGGGGCCATAGGTTCACCTTCAGGATGAGCTCAATACACTGGGAGCTCCTGGAAGACTTTCAGTGCTTGCATCTCTGCCAAAGCCTTTAAAGAACCATCAATTGGATAGGTCCGTTGATCTGACTTACTAGACTCCAATGCTAAGAAATGTTTCTATTCTTTCTCTAAATTACACAGCAGAAATGGACCAAGTGAGTTAAGCTTTTCTTTTTTTCAATTTCAGTGCTTTTTCGATTGTAAAAAATTTTCAGTGGTTCTAAGGTCCAAATTGTCTATTTCTGCCATGATGTAGTCCCGTTAATGTTTGTTCTAACTGTGTATGTCATTCCCAGGTTTTTATGTTCTAGGAGTATACTTTTCATAACCTAAGCATGAAATTTAATAGATATGCTCTTACATAAAAACCAGTGGGCTGATATGGCTTCTTAGGACTTTCTAAAAGCGTGAGCATATTTCTGTTGTATTTCCCTCCCTTTAGTTTTGGTGACCCAATGGCTTTTATTAGGATTACTTTACTAGAGCGCTGGGGAAATTACCAGTGGCTACACCATTGAAGAAAATGTCATCTCCTCCAACACCCTCCCCCCCTTTTTATAGTTATTGGAAACCTCTCAGTATGTCATCAGTTTTTGCTTATGTGTAATTTTTTGCCATGTATTTTCCTTACATTTTAAATCAAGACTTCTTCCCCATTCCTAGGTCATAATGGAATTCCATCTCTTCTAGTACTTACATAACTTTATTTTTTACAATGAGATCTTTGATGCTGTAAATGTTGATATAGCTGTATTTCATTAACGCTTCATCTCCCCCTACAAATACTGTGCTAAATTTCCTAGTATACAATAATCTAATGTGTTTACCAGTCTATTTCATGGCTCAATATACGTCCAGCCACCCTTTCTATACATTAATTTTAAGTTCTGACTTTTACCTAATTCTTAATGGCAGTTGTGATCTACTGGCTTTTTTTTCTAGGCATCTAATTGCTTTCTTTTTGATGGTGAGCCTGTCCTTTAATAGCTGAGCCACTGCTCCAGCCCTTGCGGCTTTCTGAAACTTGCTGAGGTGTAGTGACAGCCTAACTTTGAATATACTCAAAACAGACTGCAGAACTCATCTTCCAAGTAAAACTCCAACTTTATTGAACAAAGGGATAAGTGGGCGTTTTCAAGTTTTTGCATCATGGTTATTTTTAAGCCATCTGAACCATGACAGTATATTTATCAACACAAGATGTTTGTCTACTTTTGTCATTTGTATTGTTTAATTTTATATTCGTAAGTATACTTAAATCAATTAGTACTATATGGTAACACATGGTAATAATGGAACAGCTCTGTAGTAACTTTGTAACTTCATGTACAAATTTGAATTTTATGCAAAAATTTTGCTTTATTTTTTACATTACTGGGACCTGCTGTCAGTTACAGATAGACAAATACTTCTGTGTTCTATCTCCCAGCCAGGACAAAAATCTGTGACATAACATTTTCATTATGCTAAGACTTCCTTTTTACATTTTCAGTAAGAATGCCATATAGCCTTTTCTGAAACAAAATGTCTGGGGTGCTAATGAAAGAAACAGTTTAATAAGCTTATTTATTTAAATCAAATCCTCCAATAAGAAATGGAGAATCTGCTATCTTTACTTAAAAGGCTTTGTAAATATTTATCTGTCAAAACTACATACCCACATGAACAAATATGTGCAGTTCAACATCAACCCTTACTGGAAACACGAGCATTCCACATCACAGTTCCCATAAGGACTTTTAAAAGCCTCAAAATTCTGTGTCTTCTCTGGCTTGCTTCTCTCTGGATTCCACCCATGCTTTATTAATGGTTCGCTTCATGTCATCGTCTCCGTCTTCATAAATTTTCTTTAGAACATTCATTAATCCCTCACTAGGGTCTGCCTCAGTGTCATAGGAAGGCTTTCTGTGAAAAAGAAAACAGGCTAAAATGGAAAAACTGAAGCATGGAAAGCCATTCTTACGTTGTAAGTGGTAGGAAGTTGAGCAGCAGAGAGAAGGGATGCTGGAGTATACAGCCCAAATAGCAGCCAAGGTGCATCCTGATAAACTACCCACTCACACGAGCATGGCACACAAAGGAGGGACCACCAAACAGCAAGGACTAACGTGGCAGTGAGATTTCCAGAGAAAATGGTCAATTTGAGTAGTTACTTTTCCAGATTATTAATTTGTTTAAAGTACTTTTCTTTATATTTAAAAATCTATAAACCCCTGCAAATTATGGTATGGATACATAGTGAAATGAGAACATTTTAGTTAGAAAAAACATTACTAGACTTGAGATTCATGGATCTAGGTCTGGTGCTAAGGTCTTTAATGTGGTAAGCAGATCTAGTCAGGAATGTCTAAGCAGTCAATCGTCCTTACATTTATTTTTTGAAATAGGTCTCATTATTTAAACTCAGGCTTAAATCAAGTCCCAAGTCATCAAATGTGCAGAACTCTGGCCTACTAGTTCCCAAATGCATGCGGCTACCAAGAGAGGAATGACAAAAATGAGTAACTCACTCAGTGTAGGATACTCCCAACTATAGGAGAACTTAAAACTGATCCACAATGGAAGTCATCTGGTAAGATTTTTAAAACAGCCATTAAGGATAACAACAAAACTGGATGTGGTAGTAAATGCATGCCTCATTCGTTGGGAGACAAAATGTTTTGAGGACTTTCAAAAAAAAAAAGTATCATAAACCAGTAAGAGTAAAACCAACCACACTTAGGAGCCATCTAAGGAATCAGTTATTTGGGTAGGTGAGATCTTGTAGAAGCCCTAGAGCAGAACTATTTGAGAACAGGCCACAGTATCTGCAGATGTACCAATATGTCTAGGAATAAAAGCAATGCCAAAAACCAAGTGATACTATCTTAAACTGGCCCCCCGCCCTCTCGTAACAGGCTCTGACAGGCTGAGCACAGTAGCTAGCCTTTAATCCCAGCAGCACTCAAGAGGCAGAGGCAGGTGGATCCTTATGAGTTCAAAGCCACTTTGGCAAGTTCTGGGATAGTCAGAACTACCTAAGAAGGGGGTGGGGGGCTGTCTCCAAGAGGACCTTAGAAAATAAACAATTTGCTTATACAGTTGTTAAAGTAAAACCATAACTGAAGCTAAAATAACATTAAACTCACTCTTTCTCTTTGCATTCCTTTTCCACCTGTGTTAAGTAGTCCCATCTTGTGTTTTCTGCTTTCTTTCTACATAGAATAATAACTGTATCAGTCTTGACCTGGAAGAAAAGGAGGCAGATACAATTTGTAACATAGAAATAAGCACAAATATTTAAAAATAGTAGTTTACCCAACCAAGTGCCTAATATATTAATACTCATTCTTGGTGCTAGTAATCCTTTTATGGATTGGCCAGAATAAAACAAGCAAAACCTGAATGAATACCTCCAATGCTAAGACCATCAAGACCTAAAGATAGGGTTCAGGATAGGGCTCAGTTGGTAGAGTGCTCGCTCAGGATTCATAAATCCTGGGTTGACTCCTGCACTTGTGATAGAGCTAGAATTATCAAGAGTTCAAGGTCAGGGCCGGATGTGGTGGCGCACGCCTTTAATCCTAGCACTCGGGAGGCAGAGGCAGGTGGATTTCCGAGTTCGAGGCCAGCCTGGTCTACAAAGTGAGTTCCAGGACAGTCAGGGCTATACAGAAAAACCCTGTCTCGAAAAACCAAAAAAAAAAAAAAAAAAAAAGTTCAAGGTCATCTTTAGCTACTTAGAGTGAGGGAATAGTGCCTGAGCTACCTGAGACCCTATTTCAAAAGACCCCTGGGCAGTAGGTAAAGCACACTTGCATGTGTTTTGGTTGGCTTTCTTTTTGTTAACCTGATACAAGCTAGAGTACCTGGGAAGAGAAACTGCAACTGAGAAAGTACCCACTCATCAGACTGCCTGTGAAGAAAGATAAGTAAGGCACTTTCTGGATTCATGATTGACAAGGAGGGCCCAGTCCACTGGGGGTAGTAGAAGTCTCTGGCAGTTGGCCTTGGGTTGCATAAGAAAGCTAAGCTAAGCAAAGAATAAGCCAGTATGGTTCCTCCATGGCCTTTCCTTTGTTCCTGCCTTAATTTCCCTTCATGATGAACTATGATCTGGACATGCTACTTTTAGTCTTGGTGTTTTGTACAGCAATAAAAACTTAACTAGGTTAGCATGTCATGCAAACGTCCAGAACCCAAATAAAAAAGCTAGATTTGGTCACACACAACTGTAGTCACAGTACACCTATGGTGAGATGGAGAGAAGAGAATCCCAAGAAGTGAGTCTCATGGACTGGCAAGCCTGGTGCATACAGTGGCACTTGGTTCCTGTCATGTAGCTAGTCTCCCACAGCCCCACCTGCAGAGAGGTATGTGTGGCAAGTAACTGCACCAAGCCCTCCCATATGCAAATACGGTTTCCCCAAACTCTCGGTCCAAGCCAATGAGAGGTACCTGCTGTCAAACCCTGAATCATCCCCAAAACTGTATATAAATCCTTTCCAGGGAATACAAGGTGTGTGAGAACGACTCCGTCATCCTAAGACTTTTGTCCTAAGAGCTGTAACCCTTGGGAGATCTGCTCTCCCGAAGCACCACCTGAGGGAGGCCCTGCCGCACTCCTCACTAGCTAGCTGCTTCTTGTTGGAGTGCAGGGCCATTGCCTTCCCCTCCCTGCCCGAATTCACTTCCCCTAGCCAGAACCCTTGCACCAGGCCTGGCCAGAGATTTCCATGGAAAGCCTCTGGTACACGGAGACACACACACACACACACACACACACACACACACACAC
>NC_034594.1:133097729-133098918 GCF_900095145.1 Mus pahari
CTCTCTCTCTCTCTCTCTCTCTCTCTCTCTCTCTCTCTCTCTCTCAAAGAGAATTTTAATGGAAAGTGTGGGAAGAACTTCATTAGGGCTCTGGGACAAAATGTAAACCAAGTAAAACCTAAGACCTAAAAGGATGACACCGTAGACATTTGCCATAGCAAAAAGAATAGCTCCTAGATGTAACAGTCATGGTGTGTTCAAAGGACTGGCTGAATTTTGGTGATTTAAGGAAAAATAGAAGGTAAAGTATCTAAAGGGAGAGCAAGGAAGTGAAACAACCTTCAGCTCAACAATGATCAATTTATCTCCCGGATGCTTCAATTACTCCTTCAACTCTAAAATTAACAAGTGAGGGTATCTGCAGGGAGACACTGGCTAATTAAGACTGCTTTTATTACAGTTTTTAGGCAAATACCTAACAGAAAAATGACATGTGTACATATCTAACATATTAAAACATCACTTTCTTAAACTGGAAAGAACGGAAGGATTGTATGAGTTTGTAAGCAAGTTTTTTTTTAATGAAGTCATGTACTTTTGCAACTTCAACAAGCTGAGTACTTAAGAGATCCTAAATGCATCACAATATATACAATGGACCTAATACTATATTATTAATGTCAGTACTTCCTATCTATCTATCAGTACACCATTTTAACTGCCACTGTATAAATAGGGAAAGTGAGGCCAAGGAACATCAGGAGCCCCAACAACTAAGTGATAAAGCAGGCGTCACAGCTCACTCTAAACCACTTACATTTCAACCTTAACTTTGAAAAAACTTTCTTAGAATAATTTTTTCTACAAATGAATCGGCAACCTTTCTTCAAAGGACCAAACACGAAATTACTTATTTTACATTTCATGGGCTATATGATCTATTCTGCCACTGCAGTGCTGAAGTAGACACCGAAAGTATTCAAGAACAGCTGTTCTAGTAACACACTACTTACAGATCAGGCAGGGGACTGGACTCTACTGGTACCAGACACAGCAGAGAATTTTTAGCTCATCTCCAGCCTAAATCAGCTAGATTCAATTTAATGAGGCTTTCACAATACTTTGACCAAAGAAACAAACAACTTACTTTTTTTGAACTGCTTTCCACAGAGATAGGTTTCAAAAGATTGTTCACAATCATGGAGTAATTCTTGCCATTGAGGTTTTTTACCAAAAGATCAAATGACCT
>NC_034594.1:133099273-133100980 GCF_900095145.1 Mus pahari
ACCTTTCTGTGAAGTGTACCTGCACATTCTCAGTGGGAACCTGATGAACTCCAGTTAAGGTAATGTAGATTTTCACAAACTTATCTGACTGATCCCATCCTAGCAAAACAAAAAGATGGAACAGGAATGTCGGAAACTGCTTATAGAACAGCAAGAGGACATGGCTTATCATAAAACCTAGTTATAGGAGCTGAAAGATGGTTCAGCAGTGGTTGTTCTCTCAAAGAAAGAGTTCAAGTCCAGCATCATAATAAGCATCTGTAACTCTAGTCCCAGGACAGCAGACATCTTCTTCTGGACACTGAGGCATACACGTGGTACTCAAACATACATGCAAACAAAACACCAGCCCATACACATAGATAAAATTTAAAAATAAAAATCCAGTAACAAGAGACATGGAAAAGAATTAACGGTCAAAAATTCTCAAGATGGGGAGCTGGAGTGATAGCTCAGAGATTAAGACCATTCGCTGTTCTTCTAGAGGACCCTGGTTCAATGCCTAGCACCTACATGGTGGCTTACAACTGTCTATAACTCCAGTTCCAGGGGATCTGACATCCCTCTCTCATGTACACATACATACATGCATGCAAAACACCAATGCACATAAAAAATAAAAAGGAATCATTAAAAAAAATTCTCAAGATGAAGAAGCTATGGTCTCAAAACAGTACTACTGTTGAAGCTAAGTATCCAGCAAATGGGAGAATGCGAAGTCAAATTCAGTTTCTATGTGCAAAGCCCATGATCTTTTTATTCATTAGAATAAAAACAATTATTAAATGTAACTTCTTTCTCCAAAATAATGATTTCCCCTAATAGGGTCTGAACCCTTAGCCTTGTGAATACCAGGCAAGGCTCTCCCTGTTCCACTGAGTTTCACTCCAGCACTAATCTTTCTCTTCTGTTTTGAGAAGGGCCTAACGACCAAAGCCGGCCTCAAGCCTGCGATGTTCCTAACCAGCTAAGACCACAGGCACGTCCCACTCTGCCCAGCAAATACATCAAGATTACATTATTTACCTGTTTGGTTAAATAATTTTGTCCTTCATCTAAAACTTGACAGATCTTGCTATGGTAGCACACATTTATACACTTGTGAAGTGGAAGCAGAAGAACCAGGAGTTCAAAGTCATTATCACAGTGAGTTTAAGGCCAGCCTGGGCTACATATTCATTCCCTGTCTCTGCGAAATTTAGCAATTCTCCACTAAGCTGAATACATTAACACTGGAATTCAATAGTCATTTCTACTTCTCTAGTGTCTCCCCTGCCTGCCAAGCAACCTCAGCTCTTTCAGGACCAAGTAGAATATAAATGTAAGATCCCAATTCCTAAGCATAGCATGGCGGTATACAACTAGGCTCCCAGCTCCCTGGGAGGCGTAAGTAGGAGGATCCCTTGAGCCCAAGTTGACCTCTGAAAACAGTCTGGACAACACACAAAGATACCTGGCCTCAAAGACAAACTGTCTGGAACACACAAGGCAGGAGGGTCTCAGAGTTGAAGGCCAGAAGGGACTACAGGTTAACTGTCTCACACACAAAAAAGCAAAGCCCAAATAGCTAGATAAAAGATCCTAATTCGCCGGGCCTGGTGGCGCAGGCCTTTAATCCCACTCGGGAGGCAGAGGCAGGTGGATTTCTGAGTTCGAGGCCAGCCTGGTCTACCAAGTGAGTTCCAGGACAGCCAGGGCTATACAGAG
>NC_034594.1:133101325-133110334 GCF_900095145.1 Mus pahari
AATCTTGGATTTTTCACTTGTAAGAGCATCACGTAGTCTTTTCCTAGTGGACTTTTCCAGCAATACTTTGACCTCTTCTAGGTCTTTTTGCAACTGTTAAAGTAGAGGTAAGTTAAAATAAATAAGGCCCACTGCTCAATTCAACTTACTGAACTAAAAATTAAGTTCATTTTAATTTTTTAAGAGTTGCAAACTGTTATTCTTGTTCACTGAACTGTAAATAACTCTTACTTCCTTTTTATTAAAAGAAAACAATCTTAATCCATAGTAATTAAGTCTGTATTTTGCCATTTGGTAGGCTGTTACCTGCCGTTGTTTTAGAATACTGAAAAGGAATCTTGGGAGGTTTAAAAGTCACACCAAGTCTACCTCAAATACTAGAAAAACTTAAATATTACAGTAAAAGAGATAAGAATACATCTGACTAGAGGCTGTACTTTCAGTTCTCATCAATTTTCTTAACTCGGAATTTCAATTGTTAGGACAAAAAATTAAAAATAAAATAAAATAAGAGAAGACAAAGCCAGCAAGATGGCTCAGTGGGTGAAGCTGCTTGCCACCAAGGTTGATGGCCTGAGTTCAATTTCAGGACCCAGGTGAGGAGAATCCAAACTCGCAAGACCACCTCATCTCCACATGTGCCGTGTAAAAAATATTCTGCTTGTAAGCAAAAGTCTTGTTTAGTGGTTGGGTTGATCTTTTGGTAGAATCTGAGACCACAGAAAGGAAACCTCAATGTCCAATCTCATATGAACACACTAGTCTTTGCAAATCTATTGTTTTCTTGTCATGCCAATACATCAGGTAGTCCTCTACCTTTTAGAGACAGACATGTAGTATGGAACTTCACTGAAGACAGTGCTAGAAAATCAATGGGCTGGAGCTGGAGACACTTTTCAGTGCTTAAGAGCCCATGCCAAAGGACAATTTAGTTCCTAGCACCCACATCAGGCAGCTCACAAATCTTTTTAATTCTACCTCCCACGGATCTGATGATCTCTTCTGGCCTCCATTAGCACTTATACATGAGGTATATACAGGCAGACACAAAAATCAATCAGCTTAAATATTTCCTCAATCATCCTCTGACCTAATGGTGAGTAAATGCTTACAATTTTCTGCCTTGGTAACCTAACCATAAAAACAACAACCTTACTTTATACCTTCATGCTAAATAAAAGGTTTAATATTAAAAATCCTTAAATGTTCCATTTACAACTGATAGGAGTCCATTACAGAAATCCACAATCCAAATGCAGAGGTGTGGAGCCCAGTCCCAGTGGATATAGATCTGCAAGCATGCAAGGCTCAGATAATTGCAAAAGAAAATAACAAATGTTAGTATGTGGAGTTCTTATGTGTAATTCTTGTGGAAAGGGTGGATTTTAAGAGCTAGAGGATCAAGGAGCTTGAAGTGAGATTTTGACTCCTAGTAATCAGAAGTTACACCCACCCAAAAAAAAACCTCAGCATGAATGCCTAAACTTGAGCTGAACAAAGATGGCAATAGATATGCTAATGTGGACAAGGAAAGCCCAGGATGTCACTACTCTACACAAGAACAGGCTCAAAAGAAAGGCTCAGAGCATGAGAAAGTCTTCCCCAAGGAAGAGCACAGTACCAAGGGGTCAGCCCTGATAGCTTACCTACAAGTAATGTTACATAGACTAAGCAAGCAACAATGAAAAAAATGAGAAACTATGAAACTTAAAGAGTGCAAATGGGAGAGTTTGGAGGGAGAAAGAGGGAAATGATTTAATTTACTATAATTTCAAGAAATAAAAATTTTAAAATATTTAAAATGCTAGATAGTAGGTAGTAAAAAAAAAAAAAGGAGTTCATTTTTCTAATAGCTCATTACTCTGGCCATTATGATTTCCTAACAGTTTATAAAAAGCACAACAGTGACACTCCTGTCCACAATCCCAAGGAAACTTGATTCTAAGATCCAAAACTGCACACTCATCTTTTTAATTTAGAATCAAGATATTTCATTCAAAGTCTTTCAGTGGTTTCAAAATTCACATGGATTAGTTAAGTGCCACTGTTGGTGGAGATGGGTTGGTGGGACCTTACCCACAGATTCTAAATATCAACATAATGAAAAATATTAAAAGCAAAGCAAGTCCTTATTCCTAGGATGGATATTTACTTAACAAAAGGAGAAAGAGAAAGTAAGAGGTTTTGCTTTACACTGGAATGGGAATCCTTTTTCGAGCTGACTCATGGCAGAATTCCCAGGCCCTCTCTCTATGGCCAGTTTTTGCTCTAATGGACTCTCACAGCCCAGAAACCACTGACAGTGCAGGTTCGGCATCAAACCTTGAAGGTGACTGGGATTAGACAGAACACGTTTCTGTCCACGTTTTCTTGCCTTCTTGGCATGAATTTGTTTTATACATAAACATTTATCTCCCTTTGAATCTGTTTCCTAGTTGTTAAATAGGGGCTTAGTCTGGCCTGGTGGCACATGCCTTTATTAGTTCTGCCACTCTGGAGACAGAGGCAGGTGTATCTCTAAGACCATGTCAGGGGTACTCAGTGAGAGCTACTCCCACCCAATGCTCAAAATGGAAGAACCCAACTTTCCTCCACAAAGACATGGAACTGGACACCAGGTACACATACAAATAGATGCATAACACCTACGAAGATGCACAGCAAATCCACGAGGTGGTACTATACACTCACGTGGATGGTATCAATAAAAATCACAAATGTTAGTGAATATGTGGAGAAATGGTACCTTTTGTGCAATTCTTGTGGAAATGGTAGCTTCCTAAGACTTCCCTTATTATTTGGCAATTACACGGACTAAAAACATGCCCACAATACAAAACTTGTTTACAAGAATTCACAACTAGCACCATGGAGAAACAGATGAGTGCGAGTTCTATCTGTGCAATGGGACAGTATTCAACCACAAAAGGAATGCTGATCCCACGACTGAATTAGAAAAAACATAAGGTTCCAGCCCAACTAGATGGAGCATCTACTATGGATTTCTATTTAAGGAAACGAAAATAGTCTGCAGCTAAATAACACTGATGGTTGTATGACAGAGAAAGTTGAATTACACATCTTATTATGATTGAATAAGGTGAATTTTATCTCAAAAGAAAAACATGCCCCTACATGCATAGCTCCAAGTCTAAAGTTCCTTCTTTTGGAGACAATTAATGCTGAACTACACCTACCTGTGTGCACAACTGTTAAGCCACCCTCCACTCTCCCAGCGAGCACATGGTGCTTGCCTATCTTACTTGTTCCATGATTAATACTTTAACTTCCCAATTTTTATGTGTTTAAAGCCCATGTTTTCAAAGTGAGGGGGAAATTTCCGAAAAGCAAATCTTAACAGATAGCCAATGTTTCTGTGAACACAATACATCAATCACATAAAACCTTTATTGGCTAAAACCCGGCAATTCAATTACTCTTGCTATGTAGTTGAGGAAACCTTGAGGATCCAAAAAGTCAAGTCATTCACATTCACATTTTACAAATCTAAAAACATACGCCAGGCAATTTCCTAGTCGTACCTACAGCTAAGTTTCCAGTAACTTTAAAAATTGCTTTTATACATAAAGACTGGGAATGGTAACGGAATGGTAGAGAGCTTGCCTAGCATGTGTAAGGCCTGCAGGTCCGCCACTGGCACTGCTAAATAAAAACTAAAGCCGTAAGCACTGTCCAGGGCGTTTAGAAATAATACACAGAATGTATGTATACCACCTATGGAATGAAAGCGGTGGCCATCACTAGTCGTGCGGGCATGGGAATTCCTTCCCATGGCCCCCGGCCAGGAGCTCATGGCTTTTGCACGAGCTTTAAGGAAGGTTTCTGTTCCCTGGCCGGTAACCGGGAGCCGAGAAGACCTCCGGCAATGGAGAGGGGACCGCCACCCGCGAGCCTACCACGAACCGCGCCAAAAATTGGGATCCAGACACACCCCCGACCTTCCAGCCGCGGCCGGGACGCTCGGGCCCAGGCAGGTGGCGGCGTGGAGGCCGCGGGCCCGCGACAAGGGCAGAGCCGAGGCTATCAGCCCCGGGAAAGCAGCCGCCGCTCGGCGGCGCGAGCCGGTGGGTCCCAGGCCGACCCCTACCTCCTCCAAAGCGGAAGCCATGCCGTGGCGCTTCGGACCCGAGGCCGGAGCTGCAGCGGTGCACGAAAGCAGACAGGAAAAGCCGAACACGCCACCCACGAGCGTCGCAGCGCCGGCAGCGAGCTCCACCGACCCGGCGCGACACGGCGGCCCGCCCTCCGCACGAGACGGCTCTGGAACCTTCGCGAGGCTCCGCCGCCAGCCTCCCAAGGCCCCGCCCAGCTCCGCCCCTCCGAGTCTAGTCCCGCCCCTGGGCCGGTCACCTAGCAACGCTCAATTCTCGCGAGCGATCGAATGCTCACCAAGCGTCAAGCCTCTTCCTTCCGCCCCAGCGACTGAGACGTCATTCCGCTCTGGCAGAACCGCGCTGCGCAGTCGCAGCTCGCAACCGCGGGCCGACTTAGCCCCGGAACTACTCTTCAAAGGTTTGGGGACCCGATAGGAAGTGTCTCGAGAAGGGCTGCTTCCGCCGGTAGGTTGCGGGGCGGCCAGGCCGCCATCTTGACTTCGGCGGCTCTGAGGTATTGGGAGAGAACAAAGGATCGGCCTCAAAGAAGCACAACTACGATCAAAAAAGGACGGATTTGTAAAGGGAGGAAGACTCCTGAGTAGAACAATGGCTTTAAGTGGGTCTTGGGTTTCTGGAGGCGTCCTGCGTCTCGCACAGTTGACGTGGCGCCATCTCGTGGGCTTCCTGACAGGCGCCGTGGTGCAAAGGCGGCACGGTTTCAAGGAAACGAACTCTCCGTTCTCCCTTGCCTTTATGAGCTCTTGATACGAGATTTTCCACTGCCTTTGCTCTACACTAGCGGTTCAGTTATTTTGTATTTTCAGCAGGGTTTGTGGATTGAGTGAATTTCCACGTAAAATGTGGAGGAATTCTTAGGACGTCCGGTTGCAGCAGCCCGGATTAGTAACCCCCCAGCGGAAAACCGCTTTTCAAATTAATTTTTTTTATTTTTCTTTTTTCTTTTTTTGGTTTTTCGAGACAGGGTTCTCTCTGTAGCCTTGGCTGTCCTGGAACTCACTCTGTAGGCCAGGCCGGCCTCGAACTCAGAAATCAGCCTGCCTCTGCCTCCCGAGTGCTGGGATTAAAAGCGTGGACCACCACGCCCGGCTCAAATTATTTTAATTCTGACAGCATAGAGACGTCCATAACACACAGTGAACCGAGACAGAAAACGAACAGTACCCATCGGGAGGTAGAGCGATCTGCTGACAGCCTACAGATGCCTAGGGGAGCTGCTATACTACACTTTATATTAATGTAACATCAAGACATTAAGGCATGCAACATGTATGAATTTCTCGCACAAACTTGCACAAGATGGCAAGTCAGGCAGGGAAGTATATAGTGTATAGTTGCAATTTAAATAAAAGTCTTAAACCACCAGTCCCATGGCCTATAGTGATAAAAATGAAAACAATCCTATTCTGGAGTGGACAATGACAGAAAGGTGGGGCCACCCTTTGAAGTTTGAGTATTTGAATGAAAAGGTAAAATAAAAGGAGGAGGGCATGGCTACTTCTAAAGTATGGAGAAGGTTTTTATTGTTGCAATAAGGAAGACAGGCAGAGGGATGGGTCCAGGTTGAACATGAATGGTAGACTTAAAGTACAACATATGAGCAAGAGAGGTTCCTCAAACCTGTAAGAATCCATGATTCGTCTAAAAATGATACCCTAGACTCAAACAGTGTGTAAACGTAAAGAGTGTTTTATTCTGCAGAAGTCCAGCGTGCTGGAGTCTCCCATTACCAGAAATAGAGAGGCAACCAAGTGAGCTCTAAGGCCTGATTTAAAACACATTAGGGGATTCCATATATCACGAGGGGATGACCTCTAACTTACCCCATCTCTAGCAACATTCCATTACTGGGTCATGGAGACTAAAAACTTGCTGAAGAAGTCTGGAAACCGGTGCTGACCCATTGTCCTTGCCTCAGGCCAGGTGGTGGGGCTGCTTCTGCGGACTGGACTTTCCCAGTCCCAAACTGCCAACTTGAAGCCTGTCGTGGAGTCAGCCTAACCTCAGATCAAGAGAGGCTGGCTCAAACGAGGCCTAAGCAGCAAAAATGGTTGAGTTACACAGAGACTGGCTTTGGCACAAGACACCCCAAGTCCACATTCTCAACACAAACATTTATTTGCTCTAGTGGGACGAACAACAGATCGAGGCCTGGGAAGAAGCAGAAAGGAGCAAGGTAGAGAGCGAAGGGCTATTTGTCCCTGAAAACCGGTTCTTAAGTGGGTATTGGGTTTCTGGAGACATCCTGCTTCTAGCACCTTTGACTTGGCACCATCTCCTGGGACTGTAGAAAGGTATAAACTGGCCCTTAGGCAGTTTATAAAGGTCAAATGCCCTGTTAGGATGAGGTGTTTGATTTTAATTGGTCATGTTTATTAGGGTGGGAAAGGGGGGCTTTTTGTTGCTGGATTTAAATACTTTGATAGCTGGACCTTGATAGCCTCAGGAAATGTTCAAAAGGGAATAGGCCTTGGTGGCTGACTTTAAGGATGTGATCTAAAGGTTTTCAGGGGACAGGGTATAGGGGAAAAGAGCAAGGCCTGCCAGAGCCACGTGTGCCATGCTCATGCTGGCTAGAGTCCCTTCAGGGATCAAACTGGAAGAAGGGAAACAGAAGCCCAGAGCCCAGGAAAGGGAGAAGTTTAGGGTGGGGGTTGGGTGAGGAGTGCTGGGAGGATTCACAGATACTGAGACCTAGATGTCTTAGAAACCTAGCAGAATTGTTATTTGATGTGGGTATAGGTTACAGTGGTATGAGCTGTAAATATAACATTTGTGTGGTTTGGTAGTTTGTAGCTAAGGCCTATGAGGGAGCTTTTCAAGGTGACAGTGTTGTTATTGTGGAGATCCCACCAGAGATGACTTCTCTGATGTAGTTTACAGCCAGTTGAAAGTCTTTAGTCCAGTTGGGCCTACACTTGGATATTTAGGATCCTAGTAAAGCTCTGTGTGTTTCTAGTAACGGAGGCAAAAACCATGTCATGGTAGCTCAGAAGTTGCAAGGGGAAGGTTTTGTGCAAGCGTTTTAACAAAACAAAAGCTAGCTTTTAACTTTTAACAAAAGTTAGCTGGAAGGGAAGGTTTACACAAGCAGCTGGTTTACCAGAAGCTAAGAAAAGTTAGTTGGGGCATTTTGACCTTGGATTTCTAGAACAGAGATGGGTAATCTATGGGATTCTCCATCAAGATGATCAAATTCTAATTAAACCTAAATTGACCTTAGCAAGAATGCAAGATGGAGGAACCTTTATACTATGTTGCTCTGTCATGTTACTAGTGGGCTAATGGAAATATGCGAAGATCATTTGGACTCAGTAACACCAAGTAGCAAGATCCTATAAGTTAATGAAATGACCTAATAGGTATCTATTTTATATTTCAATTTTTAAAGTATGCAAACAAATGAGGACTGGAATAGGAACAAATACAGTGTGCTCCATGGAGGCATCACCTAATCATCTTACTTACTTAGGCCCAGGAGTCACATTGAATCTTCAATCTTCGGCCATACATCATGATATATAGTAAGTCCACCTGACTTCATCTTTAAAATGTGTAGAAATGCAAACACTTCTCATACCCCTTACTGTTACCTGCTCTCACCTCTACTTTCTCCCTGGTTTAAACAATGGCATTTCTGTTGTTTCATGAGCATACTGTTTAGTGTAGTTTTTTACCTCACAAGTCTACAATTTGCTTTTTCTACTGCCTAGAATGCTTGCTCTCAAAGTCATCACATAGATCATGTCTATTCATTAGTTAAAAGGAGTGAACTCCTAGGAGAGAATAAGAGTAAGTACACATTAGAAATTGGCTAAGCAAATCCAAAGCCTGTAGGACAGGGAGACTGGATTGGAGATCATAGGTAGACTGCCCCATGGTTTACCCACAAGAAGCTAGGAAGAACATAAGCTAAAGCTGGACATGGAGGTGCATGCTTTTAATCCCAGCACATGGGCGGCAGAGACTGGCAGATCTGTAGGCCAGCCTGGTCTACAGAGTGGGTTTCAGGACAGCCAGCTGTCCTATACAGAGAAATCCTTTCTTGGATACCCTCTTCCCCCTTGCTCCCAAAAGAGAACGTGAACTGGTTGGAACTTAATTCTTATGCAAGGATCAGCCTGCCTTGTTTTCAAGACATTACAACAGGTAACTATGCCTACCTTCATTATTCAAGCTCTCTCCTACATAAAGTTTAATTATGACTTCATGGCAATGCTTAGTGTTTGGTTGAACAACTAAAGAGTATAGGTGAGCCAAGTTCAATTATCAAAGACTACACAGCTGACTAATCCATTTCACCCACACCAATCTCATGCTGTTCTCACTCTGTCATTCTGCTGTTCTTTATAACTTTTTGCTACCTAAAGCTTATTAGACATTTTTTCTGTTAGGAAAGTTTACTTACTTGGGAGTTGTAGATATTTTGCTCATCTCTTCCCCCATACAAGAAAGCTACCATGGCTTCCCTGAATAATGGGACTATGTTGGAGACTGGTACTAATGCTTTTATTAAATAAGAAATCTGTGTGTCCAAACACTAAAGGCACTAAAGGTCCTTGTCCCCAATTGGTTTTTGATCGATCAATAAAGATGCCAATGGACAATGGCTGGGCACAGGGTGGGACCCTTAGAGCTCTTAGGGCTAGGATGCAGGGGAGAGAATCGCCATGACTTGAGGGAGAAGGATGGGGTGCAGGAGCTGCAGGAGAGAAAGCCAATCAGTCTTGTGAGATTTCAGGTAGGTAGCCACTGGCCACTTCCCCATTGGGCCTTGGGTAGCAGGTACAGGATTAGAAGTACACAGCCTTTGAGTAGCTAAGGCATTTAAAAAATAAGCTGTGTGTGTGTGTGTGTGTGTGTGTGTGTGTGT
>NC_034594.1:133110397-133123987 GCF_900095145.1 Mus pahari
GTGTGTGTGTGTGTGTGTGTGTGTGTGTGTGTGTGTGTTTCATTCACGGATGCAGACAGTTCCTGGCCAGGTGGCTGGAAGCATGCGACTGCATGGGAGCACAAACGGTGTAGCAAAAAC
This sequence comes from Mus pahari, assembly GCF_900095145.1. Taxonomy (NCBI): domain Eukaryota; kingdom Metazoa; phylum Chordata; class Mammalia; order Rodentia; family Muridae; genus Mus; species Mus pahari. The sequence goes on from NC_034594.1 coordinate 133,110,518, forward strand.
TCATGACCACATGACTGTAACCTGGAACTGTGAGCCAAATAAAAACTCTTCTTTAATTTTTAATATATTCTCACAGCAACAGGAAAGGAAACCAACAGTGTTTTTGTTTTGTTTTGTTTTGTTTTCCAGGAAGTTTGGGAATCAAGTCCTAGATGTAAGAAATGCTTTTACATTTTTTGTCTCATATCCAGTTTCAAGGATTTAGTAGCTCTTAGTTTTTAAACTCTCAGAATAGAGTTCTCTCATTTCTAAGCTATCTCTCCATCCCCAACTTCTTCAGGAAGCATTTTTAATAGTTCAAGTCTCACATCTTAAGAGTGTCAACAAAACAAACCCAATTTGGTTTCTTTACATGTCTACAAAGTCCCTATGTATACTATATAGGAGCAACTCTTCTTAGGCATGGTGATTCACATCTACAATGTCAACCCTGAAACAGGATTGCTATGAACTTGAGGCCAGCCTTGATTACTGTCTTTAGTGTTCTACTGCTATGAAGAGACACTATGACCACAGCAACTCTTACAAAGGAAAACATTTAATTGGGGACTTGCTTATGTTCTCACAGTTTTAAGTCTATTGCCATCATGTCAGAGAGCATGGGAGCAGGCAGGCAAGCTTGGTTCTGGAGAATTCCCTAAGAGTTCTGAATCCAGGTCTTTGGGCAACTGGAAGAGCGAGCCACTGGGCCTGGATTGGGCTTTTGAAACCTCAGAGCCCACCCCCAGTGACACACTTCCTCCAACAAGGCCACACCTCCTAATAGTGCTACTCCCTGTGAACCAAACATTCAAATCTTTGAGCCTATGGGAGCTATTCCTATTCAAACCACTACAGTTAGAATGAGACTGTGTCTCAAAACAAAAGAAGATAAAACCTTTTACCCCATCAATATTCTGAGTGAGTGGATACACTAGATTTAGAAGTCAGGAAGACTGAACAACACCCCCCTTGTGTCCTGAGATAAAAATGCTAACACTAACACTAACACTACAACTTATACATATCAGATTGTTTCTCATACCCCATATAACTCAAACCTTGACTCTCTGCACATAATTCCATTTAAATTATGTGGCATCACCCTCTTTTTTTGTATATACAAAGTAAGCAGTAGCCATCTGACCCAGGATGGGCCAAATCATGTTTTTAATGAATCCAGGTTTGGGATGCTGGAATGACCTAGTCCAAATCTGCTGACTAGTCAAAGGATGTGAAAATTTAATGGATGTGCATATAAAAGCTGGAAAGCATGCTTTTGGAGGGGTAAAAAAAATCATCAGATAATCATTACTTGAAACGCAAAACAAAAGTTACTTTTGGAGCTAATTGCTTGGGTTTCAGTACCTCTTCAGGACTAACTGTTTGGCCTTAGGTTACCATGCTATAGATGTTCCTATTTTATCTGAATCCATTGCCTTTAAAGGTGATTAAACTATCTCAAGATGACTTTTTTTTACTTGTAATCAAGGAACTTATTGTCTTTAATAGACTATTAGCACTGGTACTATACTGTTTATCATTTTGCTGTGTACATCTTGAAGCATACTTCTATGTATGATTTCTCTCTAAGTTCACTAACATCAGTAAGTAGATTCAAAATAAAGTCAACTTGAAAAAAATTAGACACATGCACTTTAAAACAAATGTTTATTACTGTTTAATGGGAACAAAGGGCAACACAAAGCATTGAAAATGTCACTGGCTCACAAAACAGCCACCTTGTTACCTTCTTGGTCACATCTGTTTATTCACAAGTTTTCATTCACACATCTAAACAAGATACCAATCCAATACAAGTTCATAACGATTATAAAAGTAAACATTTGTTGGGACAATGTACAATAAATTGCACTTTCTTAACAAGCATCACATTTACATTAATAGAGTGTACTATACATAATACATGTCATTATGGAAACAAGTAATTGGTCAGTGTTTATAGAGGAAGAGGCTGGTGGCTAATGATTTTATGGCCAATTAGCATTTTCCAGACTAGTCAATTCCTTTATTCTAACGTGTTTTTATTGTAGATGCTGGGGAAAATCATATTTCATAAAATAGCATAGAGTTTATATTACCTCCTCAGTTAAGGGAAAGGCAGGACTTGGAAAGAAAGAAATGGGGCTAACAAAATCCCATTCCCTAATTTGAACAAGAATCCATGCATTATGCAAAATGCTAAGAATAGTAAAACCAAAGCAGGAGGCTATTGGGACATCTTGGATTCTGGGATCATCTCCATCTTTATTCTTGTGCTTTTGTGACAATCGTTTTTTGATGCACTTATACTCACAAGTCAGTTTCTTTGATTATTTTCCATATTTAATATAGTTATGCAAAGTTGTAGGTTAGTGAAAGGAGTCTTGTGCTAATCAGTTGTCAATAAAAAGTAATGTTGATTTTCTTCTCAATGAATCATTTTTCTTAAATGTTTTTCAAGTACTGTAAATGATAAACCAGAGATGTGGGCACAATGAGGGGACATATTGATGGAGATAGTTCTATATCAAGTGATCAAGTGATATGTTTTGTTGGAGGTAAGTTTAAGCTGTTTTGTTTTGTTTTTTAAGAGGAAATTGAGACTGATCCACATGACAGCTGACTGTAATCACTAAAATTCTATAAGCATCTACTTTTTCTTCTTATAATTCAAGATCAGCATCACCTGTTGAGGTATAGTCTATATGGGAGTCCTCATGTTTGCAGAGCTTTAATGGTAAGGAAATGGGTAATATAAAGTGCCTTGCATGTATTACATATAAGCCACCATGAGAAAAGAAGAATGTGTTGGGTGGTGGCGCACGCCTTTAATCCCAGCACTTGGGAGGCAGAGGCAGGTGGATTTCTGAGTTCGAGGCCAGCCTGGTCTACAGAGTGAGTTCCAGGACAGCCAGGGCTACACAGAGAAACCCTGTCTCGAAGGAAAAAAAAAAAAAAAAGAAGAAGAATGTGTTGAATGTGACCCCCAGCACAAAGACTAGACAAGAGTTTTATGCATGGTCATTGAAAACAGGCCACAGAGATGCTATCTGGGATTCCAGTTTTGAACATTATGTCTCAAAATCTAATGTGTATTTGGTTGCATGGGATCTAGGTAAACAAAAGAATCATATACTCTATAAAATTTTACCACACACACATACACAGTGCACACATCCACACTCATCCCTAACTATTCAAATCATACAACAGAATTGTTCATTATCTCATTTGCTAGATATTAAAGCAAGAGAATAATCTATTGTAGAGTGTTATAAAGAATAAGTTATGTAATACAATCACTTTTCTAAGTATCTTTCTTAGAAGTTAAAACTAGGTCCTTTAAAAGTGATCTCTCTGTCCACTTAAAGGAGACCTAAATCACAAGAACCACCTTCGTGTTTGATGCACAGGGCTGGTGAGTTCATTAGCAAAGATGGTCTCAGTGAGAGCAGGAGAGTGCTTAGTCTGCTATTAGACACACATTGATTTTTCTTGTGTTATTGGTTTTTTAAAAATAGGGCCTTGCTATGTAATCCTAGCTTGGAACTCACTGGGCAGGCCAAGCTGGCCCAGAGCTCACAGGCAGGCCTACTCCTCAGCCTCCTGAGTGTCGGGACTGTGGGTGTGCATTGCTGTCACCAACACTGACACTTGACCTAGGTGACTACTTTAAAGCTCTTTTATCTGCTGTGCCCTCTTACCTGAATATTGTTTCAGTTTTCTCACTTTAGTTGAAACCACTAATTACCCAATTCAATAGCTGGAGCAAGGGTTGAAGACAAATAAATATACATTGTAGGGAAAAGTGAACATTTTCAAAATATATGAAATAAAACAAATACTAAACTCTTATCATCAGTACAAAGGGGTCTTCTCAACTTTACCAGGTAAATTCAAGAAGACCAAAAAGAAGAAATGACTTACTTACTAGTCGGTGAGGGGAAGACAGATACTGTATGAAAAGGTAGACTGTAGCCTATGTGGCTTTTCCATTCCTGTTTCTGATAGGCACTCATACTCAAGGGTAGTGAACCAAGAATTTATTTGCATTAAATTACAAGTACTAAAAAACCCCAAACTGTGACTTGGCTCAGGATGTGTGCTAAACATATGCACTCCGAATCCAGCTTAGTGTCTTTCAGCTTTCAAGAATATACTAAAAGAGACCTCCAAGTTATAAAAGCCAATGGTTGAATCTTCATTGTATTCTATAGAACTCAACAAAAAGAGGAAAGATCAATCACCTCTTAGATGCTGCAAATGTCAGCATTTCAGGAGTGTTTACTATTATGTAACTCTTAGAGAAGGATGAAAGAAACTACCATGGTTGAAAATATCTTGGGACACTTGGCTGGTTTATCTCTTATACAAGGAATTCAAAAGAATCATTTTAGCTGCTGTGATGTCCATCTGTAATCTCAGCACTTAGAAGGCTGAGGTAGGAAGGTTCTAAGTTCAAGGCTAGCCTAAACTACATAGTAGAACCTGTCTCAAGAAAAAAAAAAGTTTCAATTATCAAATATATAAATAGTAAGTGAAAGTGAGATGAGTTAGTTGCTTTATGTTGGAATTCTGGAGTTCTCAAGCAATGGTGAGGAATATGTGGTTGGACACTGCTGTGGTAAAATAGTGAACAAGCAGTCACTACTTCTTGAATTTTCTTTACTTCTGTTATTAACTTAAAGATAGTGTAATGCTGGGCAACTTAGATGTGATACCAATATACATGCCCCAGTATTATATGGTACTGGAGACCAAAAAGATTATGTATTGCCATTACATCTTTTGGAAGAGTTAGATGAAAACTCAAAAGATATATTTAACTCTTAAAGCATATGTTCCTGGTGACTTTGCTTAAGGAGAACAAAGAAAGTGGCTTGAACAGATAAAGACTTGATCTAGAGCCATTCTGTTTCTCTCATTTATCACTTATAAAAAATTTGCAACTTAGGTATTCTGTGGAATGTATTTATTTTCAGAAGTTAAAAATATCTGTGGATGGTATTTAGAAGTCCACAAAAATGCACCTTAATTTAGCTGGCCATTTGAAAAAGTGATGTATCCAGGCTTCCTGGTCTCAAAACACACAGTACCAATAAAGCTAAGTAGCTGCACTAAATGATTGACAGAAATGATTTAATGTTCAAGCCATTATATTTTACAGGAAAAAATAGCTTATCTAAACCACTATGTAGGGAATGTTAAAGTCAACAGAGATATCAGGAGTGTTGGGTTATTGCCCTTTTGGTAAGAAGAAATGAATCTTCTGATGAAAGCTGTTAGCAAAAAACAAATTTCTATACGGAAAGCATTGTGTGGTAATTGTGACATATCAGAAAACAACATCAAGCCGGGCATGGTGGTACACGCCTTTATCCCAGCACTTGGGAGGCAGAGGCAGGCGGATTTCTGAGTTCGAGGCCAGCCTGGTCTACAAAGTGAGTGCCAGGACAGTCAAGGCTACACAGAGAAACCCTGCCTCAAAAAACCAAAAAAAAAACCCAACCAAACAAACAAACAACAACAACATCAGTTTTATGGCCTGTAGATGATACAGATATCTAGAGAATAAAGAAATTCCACTTACTAGAACTCAGAAATGATCTTAGAGGAAGGATCGATCATGAGCAACATGAAGGCAGGGGTTGAGAGATCTCTCTCAGAGTGGGTTATTACAATATATGGCACAGAGGAGAACCACGGTGGCACTCCATACTTGAAGATACTTTGGAAACAGTATGAATAAAAATGAAGCTAAAGATGAATATAAACAAATGTTACTGTACATGACTGACAGTTGTTTGGTTGCTATAAAGGGACCAGAGACTTCCATAGTAGCTTAGAAAATGGAAAAATTAGTTTTGTTCTTTTCAAAGAATTTCTTGCAAGGGCTATTTATACAGACATGTCAAATATAATTGAAAAAATATTTGCACCATTTTTTTTAACAGCTACCCTTCCAATCCATGAGTTAAGAATTTCTATAAAGGTTTAGTCAATCCAAAATGTGAAAAATATACTTGTTCTCTTTATTCCTAGGTGTGACACACATTTTGGGAGTTAAGGAATAAGTTAAGAAAGTTGGCCAGCACTCAAGTGCTGGGAAGATCTCCTCAACTTCCTTGGCAACATTACATCCTTTAATAAAGTACAGAACATGGGTGTTGGCCTTAACACGTTTGTCATTACCCATTGCCTCACCACTGTTTCATCTGAAGTCCAATGCTTGAACATGGGCATGTTTAGATTTCTCCAGAGAAGGAACTTAGAATGTCCATCTTTGAGGTTACATTTGCCACAAGTCACCTCTGTGATAGGCACATCAGGAGAATAAGCCCCATGTGGAGTCTTTAAATGGAACTGCTAGAATACCAGAGCCAATTGATTTTTTTGCACATTTATTTAAAGTCTTTATTCATTTAGAGTCCAGTAGCCCATCTACTCAACAGCTATTGGCCCTCCATTTCCAAGTGTAACCAACTCAAAATAGTTGGAGGGAAACTTTCAAGCCAACCCCTGGTCTGTTGTTTTCCTGGGCAGGAGTAACCGTACTCTGGAAGTCACTTTCAGGGTAAAACCTGTCAGCGGTGATGTGCAGCCCCACGTGTGCTTTATAGGAATAATCCTGGAACATTAAAGAGACTTAGTTTCCCTTTAAAAACAGACTTCTGCAACAAAGATCTTACCATTTCAACCTTGGGATAACATGTCTTCATTTTTATGTTAAGATAAAAATTATTATGAATAATTAATTCTAAACAAAAGCATTTAGTTCTAGATTACTCATTTCCAACTAAATTTCAGGCATATAAAACGATGTGTAATGTGATGGAGATGAATGTGGTTTTCCATGAAGAAGCTGGGAAATAGATATTCAACATAAACCAGGTCAGTTTAAATAACAACCCTCTGAAAAATGTCATACATGAGACAGAGCTACTGAAAAGAGCCTAACTTGCTTTCTGGTCCCCTTTAGTTTCTTCAAAGGGACAACAGGGAAAATTCTTGGTTTCTGATGTTTTGATCATTGTGCTCTTGTGCATGGCTGAGGCTGGCACTATGTGCTCTCCTTGGGTGGCTGGGGAGCCTGTGGTGGCTGTAGTGGCTGAGTGCCTGTGGCTGTTTTGATAGAGTTCAGGGTTTTACTAAACCAAGAGTTTTTTGCAGCTTGTATTTCATTCATGAGCGCTCCTCTCTGATGCTCAAGTTCCTAGTGGAAGAAAATCATAGGTTATATAAACGTCAGAGGAAATTAAGAGATGCTGTTCAAATTCCCCAGGCCTCTGCAGCCAGCCCTCCCTCAAAGCCCAGGAGACATTTAGTTGGCTTCCTAATGGAAGAGAAAAGTGGAGAGCTAAAACAGTTACCGGTGAAAATGAGAATCTGTGCTTTTTATGAATAGAGAAATGAACCACATTTTATTTCCCCATCTCCTTGCTATTTGGGTCTACATTTAGGTTTAGGATGCAACTGGAGACTACATGCTTAAAACCACAAATAAATATGAGTACAAATGAATTCCAATTCAAATACTGCCCTGAGAACATTCAAGTTCCTGACAAGACATAGTACTGAGGATCCCTAATGCAGCATGGGTGTGGGTGTGGGTGCAGGGCTTACTGGTAAAAAGCAACAGATCCACCAAGACGATGGACTCATTTTCCTAATTGCTATTATCCAATATGGAGAGAATGGAGAAAGGAATTTGGTAAAAATCAGCTGAGAGCTTTGGTCTGTCATTTTCAGATCTGCCAAGCAAAGTGACCAAGTGAAGGGGAAACAAACAGAAAGCATACTAATAAGTTCTCATAAAACATAACCTTAATTATTAAAAATTCACTTCAATTATGTTTGTGTCTATGGGTACATGCTATAAGATATGATGGTCCAGGATGTATTAGGGATACAAAATGTACCACATGCAGGAACATCATGACTCTAACAAAGGACAGTAATTTGGAGCCCAGATTCTTTTTAAAGGACAGGGTTTCACTGCATAGCCCAGGCTGGCTTCAAACTTTCAGAGATACACCTGCCTGCATCTCCTGAGTGCTTTGATTAAAGGAAGATGCCCTGATCCTGTGTAAACTCAGCTCCTTAAAGTATAGGTTGGGACTCCTCCGACATGTCGGGTCACATAACTCAATATAGGAGGTAGGGAAGGTCATGATAAACTTTGGCAATGCTAAAAAACTAACTCAAAACCAAAGGTGTAGTGAATCTGAGGTGTTGTCTGTACTTACCCATGTCCATCATGTGACTTCAGCCCTGGTTCTGAACACAAACTACATGTTGCATCAGGCCACACAGCACCAACAAATGTGACTTCAAATACACTTTGGCTCAGATTTTGGACTTGTGTATGTTAATGTGTTATAGTATTTTTATTGTACATACAAACATTTCTTTTCTTATATAGAAGCATAGTTTTATTTATAGGAAATATGTTACTGTTTTCCATCATTTCTTAGCACGTATGTATCAAAGTGATATGTATTTGAATTATAGATCTTAGACTGCTTTCAAAAATTTTCAAAAAATTGGCGAGAATTGGTAAGAGCACTGGCAACTCTTCCAGAAGCCCTGGGTTCAATTCCTAGCACCCACCTGTAATTCCATTTCCAAGGGATCCAATGCCCTTTTCTGTCTTCTGTGGGTATTGTAAACATGTGGTGTTCAGACATAAATGTAGGCAAAATACCCAGACACAAAAATAAATCTTAAATAATTACAAAAATAAATCAGTTGTTTGAGTTGATGGCAAGTTTCATTAAAATTAAGCCATGGAATTAATTTTGTCTTGAAATTAGGATAGAATCTATAGTTTCTGAAATGGTCCAGAACATACTTTGCATTTTGTACTATGTATTTATGTGGAGTGGCATTCTCAGAATTGACAATTACAAGATTAAAGTATGAATCAACTCTGAATAACACTGAAAATAACTCTTGTCCCATAATATAAAATATTCAGCCAAAATGTAATTATTATATCAAAATAAATATGCCATCTTACAAATCAAATTTACTTTATGTAGAAACTTACTATCTATATATTAGAATTGTTTAAAAATACAACTTTTCACGACTTACTGACAGTAATGTGAGATTTTCAGATCTATTCTATATGCCTGTGTAATTTCTCTAGAGGAGAACAGGGTTGTTCGTCTTGTGTTCTTTTGGCCGTTTATCAAATGACCAACCTGGATTTTGCACTTGGCTTCCACCAGCTGCAGTTTAGTTTGTGCCAGTTCCAGTTCCATCTCCCTCAGCTGCTTCTTAAGTGAGTCCTTTTCATCATCTGCTTCAAGTCCCTGGTCCTCTCTATTTATGGCCACTGGCTTTAAAGCTCCTTCCTTGCTGAAGATATCACTGCAGTGTTTGCATGCCATCATCTTACACTGAAACACACGAAAGAGACACCCAACATTAAACTGTATTGTATAGGATAAACAACTTACCAAAATAATACATGATTTTAACAATGGCACACTGCTGTCAAACATACTATTGCTGAAGACATTGTTTGATTTGTGATCGCCAAATGGTTACAGTCAGCGCGGATCCACCTAATCCCAGCAGCACAGATATTCCTTATGCAAACCCTCTTGTTCTGCTTTAAGCAAGGTTAAATGTCATTGTTTAAAGTAGCAGTTCTCAATCTGTGGATGGAGATCCCATTGGGGATTGAATGACCCTTTAACAGGGGTCACTTAAGACCATTTTAAAACACAGATATTTACATTATGATTCATAACTAGCAAAATTACAGTTATGAAGTAGCAACAAAGCTAATGTTATTGCTGAGGATCACTACAACATGAGAAACTATATTAAAGGGTCCTAGCATTAGGAGCTGAGAAGCACTAGTTTAAGGAAATAAAAGTTACATAACTACATGCTCCCATTGCTGGGAATGCATGCCACACGTAATAAGCAAAGTTTTTTAAGATAGCATTACTTTTGCTTCATTAAAATACTCAAAAATGAATTAGAGATAAAAATGTATACTACTTAATCTAATGCCCTACTGTTAAAGAAGTTCAATGTGTCCATAATGATAATCACAGTCCTTTCACGTGTCCATAAAGTAACTTCACCACACTTCTGGGTGACTCCACCAGTTAGGTCTGATAACTTCGATGCCATGTCTTCATTAGCTATTCCATCAGCCTATGTTCAGTTGATCACTAGAGTCTTGATTTGACATATTCAAGCACTTCTCATTCAGGACCAAGTCTTCAAGTTTCACCTTTTCAATCCCGTCCAGCTTGTCTCTCATTTTCTCCAAAAGCTACTATAGTAGCTATTCCTGGTTGTCAACTTGACTATATCTGGAATAAACTACAATCCAGAATTGGAAGGCTCACCTGTGATCCTTATTTTGAGGCTGGGAGATACACGTTTCTGACCTGGATCTTAGCATGGAGACCTTGAGGCATAATAGCTATGAATCCCAGGAGACTAAGGCAAGGAGATCTCTGAGTTCAAAGCTAGTCCCAGATTCAGGTGTGGTGGCACACACCTTTAATCAGGGCCACACCTTCTGCTACACAAGGACATTGGAAGAAAGAAGACTTTCTCTTCTTTGCCTGCTTTGCTTGCCTTGTCGGACTAAGCAACTGCTAGATCCTTAGAGTTCCATTCACAGCTTCTGCTGACCATTGTTGGGGAGTTGGACTACAGATTGTAAGTCATCAACAAATTCCCTCACTATATAGAGACTACCCATAAATTCTGTGACTCTAGAGAATCCTGACTAATACAGCTACTCTTCACATTGATGTTAAGTAATATTCACTAGACATACTGAAAAAAAAAAAACCACTACATTTTCAATCTCTTACTTAACCTATGGCAATAATTAACCCAGCTCTGGCACAAAATAAAACACACTATCTGCCATTCTTGTATTGTTGACTAAATGTTTGATGCCTAAATGATGCATACTGACGTTTATTGTATTGTAAATGATGCAAAATTACCAAATAAGTAAGCAACCTCTCCAGCCTATTCCAACTGTCTCAAGATGGGGGGAGGGTTGCTTGATATTAAATAAGGGTATTGAAAGAATAGATGGATGTCACAGGAAGGCACACCTTCATAGAACTTAAGGATTCTGAAATGGGCAAAGTTTAAGTGACATGGCAGCTAGAAGTAAGAAATCAGGGTTCTCCGTGGCCTGGTGTAAGTCCTTATATGCCATGATGGGTTCATTCCATCAGCCCCATGCTATATGCTCAAAAGCCACTCTGTGGAGCTGCAGTCTGGTAGGTAAGGTAATGTGTGGCAGATAATGGTAATTCCCACCCAATATCCACCTTTTCTTTCTCACTAGTAGAACCCTGATTTTATTTGAGCTGGCAGCATGTCCATATCAATGGTGATATTTCTTAGACTCCTTCGTAGTTAAGTACAACCATGAATTAAGTTCTGATATATAAGCAGAAATGTGTTTCAGAAGACTTCTCAGGCCTGGCTAGAAAGAGCCTACTCTGCTAGAACAAGGCTGTTAAAGCCTTGCATCCTCACTGGCCAAAAGTTCTGCCTTGGAATGTAGGAATGGTGGCATAAGCTTCAGTTAACAAGTATCTCTTATGTGACCCTGAGGATGGAAGCCCTTGGGGTAGAGTGGAGAAGAGGAGCATCGTTTTAAGGTAATGGTGTTATTTATCACTAGGATAATGTGGATATGGTTCAATAATGACCAAGAATCCACTTCTCTAAAATATTATCCCTTTTGTGTTTAAGCCAGTGTTGTTTTGGGTTGATTATATGTACTTAGAAGTAAAACACACACAGGGTGCTGAGGTAAAATTTGTATATGGACATGCTTGTTGTGATTACAGTATAGCGGATGGACTGGAGACATCACAGCACTATAGACACTAAGAACCAGTCTGGCCATCATACCATATGATATACAGAGGCAGCATGGGAGGCTAATGATGAAGAGTATGGATTAGAGTCTGACTCTGGGTTCAAATCCTATTTCTGCTGCTTACCAGTATTGTAATTCAACCACTGAGCCATCCATTTGGAGCTTCCTTTCAATCACTGGAAGATGCAATACTGTTTGTTCCCTAGGGTAGTTGTAGGGCTACAAGGATGAAGGCACATAAAGCCTTAGGACAGCACAGATTAGTGCATAAAACAGGTACTAATAAAAGCTAGTCACTCTTCCTCGTGCAAGTTCACCCTTCTCTTTTGGGATACCATCACCTTTCATTAGCTAATTTAATTTAATTTTTAAAAATTTTTGTGCATTGGTGTTTTACCTGCATGTACATGTGTAGGAAGGTGTCAGATCCCCTGGAACTGGAGTTACAGACAAGTGTGAGCTGCGATATGGGTACTAGGAAGTGAACCCAGGTCCCTTAGAAGAGCAGTCAGTCTCTTGACCACTGCTGAGCCATCTCTCCAGCCTCTCAGTTGCTAATTTTACCTTCTTGTTTTTCTCTATTACCAGTTGGCACTTATTCTAATCACATTTGTCTCCTCTAATGAATAACTAACATAATGACTCTGTGTCTTTACTCACACTGCTTTTCTAGAATATTCTTTTAAATCATTCTCTCTAACTGAATTCTTGGCATCCTGCATTAATTAGTCTTTAAATTTCTCTGGCTGGTAGCTCTTAGGTTTTTGTCTTTCCTACACCTCTGCCAGTGTGATCTAATGCAGAACTGTCCTGTTTCCTAAATGATGCTTGTGTATGAACATGTGTGTAACTTGTCTTACAGGAAAATTCCAAGCCTTTTTCATTTGTACTTTTATATCAAAAGGACAGTTCAATGCTGTATACAATAACAGTTTCTCAATGAAACCATTTCTATGTGTTCAATGAAATTGTTTGGGTTTTATTTCCACAAAGATTTTAGTTCAAGACTTCAATCATGATGTATCACTACTCATATTGGTCAAACATACAAGTGGACCTATAACGTACAAAGAATGGAAAATGCTAAGTAGAAAAAGAAATGAAAAGGTACACCAGATAGGAAAAAAAAGTGACTCTAAAATTTTAGTATATTTAGGAAAAATGACCATAAGCTTTTTCTCTTTCTTTCTTTCTTTCTTTCTTTCTTTCTTTCTTTCTTTCTTTCTTTCTTTCTTTCTTTCTTTCGTTCGGTTTTTGTTTTTTTGAGACAAGGTTTCTCTGTGTAGTCCTGACTGTCCTGGAACTCAGTCTGTAGACCAGGCTGGACTCTAACTCCGAAATCTGCCTGCCTCTGCCTCCCAAGTGTGCCACCACTGCCCAGCCAACAAGGTTTTTCTAAGAACCTCAATTAATGTTTTGTAACATGAAGTGAGAAAAACCCACTTAAAATGAAAGGACTGGTTCCTGCTATATCGTCCCCCAAATTAATCTAAGTACTTACCTCATTTACTCTCTAAAATTATGACACAGGCAATGTTCTATTTTGAAGAAAAACTGAAGATTAGAGAAGTTAAATTTTTTTTTCTTCTTTTTTTTTTTTTTTT
>NC_034594.1:133124152-133165992 GCF_900095145.1 Mus pahari
TTTTTTGAGAAGTTAAATTTTCAATCCCATTAAATGCTAATCTGACTAGGATACACTCATATGTGAACCTGAATATGTTCAAATAGAAAGCTATCTGGCGGGCTGGAGAGATGGCTCAGTGGTTAAGAGTACTGACTGCTCTTCCAAAGGTCCTGAGTTCAAATATGGTGGCTCACAACCATCTATAATAGGATCTGATGTCCTCTTCTGGTGTGTCTAAAGACAGCTACAGTGCACTTACATATAATAAATAAATAAATCTTAAAAAAAATGAAAAGAAAGCTATCTGGCAAACTAACACTGTATTGGTATTTGTAAGAATTTATTGTGGGCTGGTGAGATGGCTCAACAGTTAAGAATATTGGCTGCGGGCTGGTGAGATGGCTCAGTGGCTAAGAGCACCCGATCACTCTTCCGAAGGTTCAGAGTTCAAATCCCAGCAACCACATGGTGGCTCATAACCATCCGTAACAAGATCTGACACCCTCTTCTAGAGTGTCTGAAGGCAGTTACAGTATACTTACATATAATAAATAAATACATCTTAAAAAAAAAAAAGAATATTGGCTGCTCTTCCAGAGGTCCATCTATAAAGGGATCTATGTCCTCTTCTGGCATTTAGGTATACATGCAGATAGAACACTTCTAAATTTAAAAAATGTATACAAAAATAAATTTTACAAAATTTTTAAAAAGTAATATATTATATATTGATATTATTGAGAATATCAATTCATTTGGTGTACTGTTATCTTTATTAGTTCTTCAGGAGTCCCATACAGTATGTTTTGATCATATTCACTGCTCCCATTTCTCTTATTTCTAAGAAACAAGCAATCCCTTTTCTGAAATAAACAAGTGACATAAGGAGTTTTACCCACCAGGGGGCAGCATAAAAATAGCTGGTATACTTTTTCTCGAAAAACATTAAAAACTGGCTTCCAGTTCAGTGTTTTTATGGGATTCATAAGTAAGAGAATAAGTGGGTTTCTAATTCTCATGCTTCCTCTTGGGTTCTTTTCCTTCTGTTTGTCTTGTCCAACTCCAATGTGATAGTTTTTGTTTTCTTTTATATTTTACTATGTTATATTTTATTATGAAAATAAAAATTGTTTGCTGAATCAAGTGTTTTTCCAGTAGTGCTTGCTGTTCAAGAGATTGCCAGGATCATCTTGCAGAACCTAAATGGAAGCCAGTCTATTTGGCGAACAGTCAGATGTGAGGTGCTGACCTTTCCTGAGTGGGTTCCCACCACCCAAGAAGACACAGGACTCAGGGCTCAGATAGTCTCTCCTTTCCTCTACCTTGCCTCTGAAGTCCATGTTATCTCTAGGAGCATAAATGTCAGGAAAGACACGCCTGGGCAGGAAAGAGGACTAAGACTCACCCTAGTGTCTGAGTGGATTATACAAAGTGTGGAGAGGGGTCTCCAAGGAGGGCTGAGGAAGAAATTACATTACCAGTCTTACCTTTACTGCGTCTAGCTCCTCCTTGCTGGCCGCTTGCTGTTTCTCCAGCCTGGTACTTAGCTGAGAACATATCTAAAGACAGAGCAGAGTTTCTTTACTAGGAAACAGAATGAATGGTGACTTAACTGTTTACCAATTCACAAAGCACACTAGCATGTCGGATCCTAGGAGATGTTTTTGCAAGGGAGCAGCATTGCCAATAGTCATTTCTGAAATGAGCAGAAGGCCTGCAAGCTCCGTGTGTGAAGCCTAACCTAATCAGGAGAGACATTCAGCACAGAAGTGGATTCTTGCTGTCACTGGCTTTCTGTAGCTAGCATAATGAATTCAGAGCCTCCCCATGGAACCACCTATTAAATCTCTATTGAGAACTACTTCATACAGGGTATTATACTATGAATTCAGTGCAAGGAATTATAAACTAGCAACAATTCCCACTGGGCCATAGAATCTCTCTTTTCAATCACAAAAGTTTCCTTAAGTATCATAGTGAATAAAATGCTTCAATTCCTTCATGAATAAACAGTGCTAGGCTACAGTAATCAAATGAACACAATAGGTGTGCAGGGTGTAGAACTGAACAGTACCTGGCCAGTAGGAAACACACGTTTAATAAAAATCTATTTAATGATTGATTCTGAAATAAGGTGTTGGTAAGTACTGAGAACAAGTGCTTTCTGGGGTGAAAATATTTTAAAAATAGAATGTTTAAATCTATTGTCTGAAATGATAATTTTTCCTTTTGGGGCTGGTGAGATGGCTCAGCAGGTAAGAGCACCGACTGCTCTTCCAAAGGTCCTGAGTTCAAATCCCAGCAACCATATGGTGGCTAACAACCATCCGTAACAAGATATGATGCCCTCTTCTGGAGTGTCTGAAGTCAGCTACAGTGTACATACATATAATAAATAAATATTTAAAAAAAATTTTTCCTTTTACAAAAATGAATGAAAATAAATCTTAAAACATATGAAACAAAATAGAAACATGAATGAAAAGTAAGAGATGTCAAATTTCAAAGTATACACTGGACTTATAACATGTATAACCCACCTAGATTTATTTATGTATGTACACATTTGCCTGAGTGTATGTGTGTATGCCACATGTGTGCCTGGTGTTCACAGAACTCAAAAAAAAAAAAAAAAAAAAAGCATTGGATCCCAGAGAACTGGAGTTACAGATGTCTGAGCCACCATGTGGGCACTGGAAAATGATTTCTTTTTCTTTTTTTTTTTTTTAAGATTTATTTATTTATTTCATGTATGTGGGTACACTGTCACTGTCTTCAGACACACCAGGAGAGGGCTTCAGATACCCATTACAGATGGTTGTGAGCCACCATGTGGTTGCTGGGAATTGAACTCAGGACCTCTGAAAGAGCAGTCAGTGCTCTTAACCGCTGAGCCATCTCTCCAGCTCCGGCAAATGATTTCTAACTGATGAGCCTTCTCTCTAGCCTCCCCACCCCAAATAAAAAACTTGTAGTTAATACAGCAAAGAAATTAAGGGCTGCAGAGATGTTCAGTCCATAGTAGGGACTGCTGAGCAAGCATCAAGGACCTGAGTTCAAAGCCCATGTTCAAAGCCTAGTGTGGCTGTGCGCTTGGAATACACTGGCCACCTGTAGCAAAATGTGTCAATTAAACTGTATTTACATGTAATGACATGTTACAGGGCTCACAGTTTTCATGTTCCCTGAGCTGATTTCCATCTAATTACCCCACAAAAATCTCAGATTTCGTCTTGCCCTTTCTAGCAAAACCAACCAACCAACCAACCCAAAACAAACCCCATGTCTCTTCTATTTTAACTATTATTATTTTGGCTTTCGACTCTATTTCTTCTCATTTTTAGTCTGAGCTGTGTTCCTGTCTGTGGACCTCTGCCACTGGCTCCATATTCCTCACTACATCTAAACAGTGTCAATAGCACATCCACCAGCAACTACTTCTACTCAAAAAATCCTGTTTCAGACACAATACAAATTCTTTAGCCAGGACAGCCTGGGCCCCTGGGGATTTTTATCTCACTTCTGTATTTGAATCTCTTGCCAAATGAAATGCCTTTCTGTTCACTAATCTACCTCCATTCCATCCCTCTTTCCACCATTTTCCATCTGTCTTTCCTCCAAATCCACACTCCAGGTGCTGCTCAGCCTTTGAAGTACAGGTCAAACCATACATGTTCCTAGAAGGTTTCCTGCACTTGCTCTGGGAGCACATAAGAGAGATAGTTTCATTCCCCATGTATAGTGGGTTCCTTGTAAAAGTATCTTTTATTCTGCTGAAATAATGGTCCCAGAGGCTTACTGCTTCAGTCTAATTAGGGCCTATCCTGGAAGCTTCTAGCCTCCATGCAATCTAATCTAGGTTTATAATGTTTCAGGCTTTGATACTTTTACTGCTGAATAAGCTCACCCTTTCCTAGCTCTTTCTGAACTCTGGCACTGGCTGGTTCAAGTCGGCTGTTCTGGCTCAAACTCCTCTCCAAGCTGACTGAGTCAATCTACCTCCCCTCCCGCACCCCCTGTTTCTCTTGATGAATTGCTCTGCTTGGTCTCAAACTAACTTTAGCAATCTGTTCTAATCTTTTGGATTCTCCTGTCTTCACATGAAGTGTGTCTCTTCAATTGTCTCTAAAACTCTCCCTATAAAACTGCCTCCTACTGTCCTTTCTCTCTCTGGACTGCTCTTTTTCATAGCTTCCCTTTCCTCTCCCTCCTGAGAGCAGGACATAGCCTATTCTGTCAAATCTTTCGCTGACTCGTCACTTTGTCTGCCACTCAATTAGAGATCATTTTTCAAACATGGGTGCTTCCTTCTACAAGCTAACTTTATCTTCACTGTTTGGAATTAAAGGTGTATGCTAAGGGCTGAGCCACACCACAACTAAAAACAGATTTTTTTTTTCAATAAGTAACACAATCACGGGTTCATAGTGTAATGAAATCTTGTGCAATAGTTCCTTATGTCTATGTACAGGAATTACCCCCTCTCCATTCTAAAAGAAGGTAGAGGGTGTTGTGAAAGCAAGCACTTGTAATACTAGCTCTAAAGAGCTGAGGCAGAATTAAGGGTTTCAGGCACCTCAAAACAAAACAAAACAAAACTAATTTTAAAAAACACAACAAAAATACTTTCTAGAGGAGAAAAGTAGACTAATTCATTTTATGATTCCTATGAAGTATCAATCAAGCTTCATCATCAGAAAGCATTAAATAAACACAATGCTATCACAAAAAGTGGAAGACAGCTCTGAAACCTCATTTCGAATACACACTCCATGAACAGGAGGGATATTCACACACACACATACACACATTACATATGTGTGCATGTATGTATGTACATATGTGTATTATGTATGTACATATGTGTGTATGTATATGCATGTTTATGTAAATATTTGTATATTTATGTGTGTTACATTTATACATTTATTACGATGGATCTATAGCCTCAGCCCTGAGATAGCTTTATGAAAAGATGTTCCTAATATGTAAATAAGACTAAGATCCTCCTAAAAAATAATAGAAATTACACAATTTATCCCTTTTAAATATTTATTTATACAGCATTTGTTTATATAACGATGTATAGACAATACAATCCTTATCTCTAGTTAGAATAATTAAGGGAGGTTTGTTTTATATTTTTCTGCAGTAACCAATTTTTTACAAAACATTTCACTTATATGCATAAAACACTTCATAAAAATGCACATATGAGATGTCAACATCCTTTATACATTGATGTTGATATTCCAAGGAAATCCTCTGATCAGAAAATAGCACATAGCACTGTAAATTCTGAAAGCCTAAAACATAAATAAGTATTCTACTCAAAGTCTTCTTAGAATGAGGGGTCCTTTCCATGTATAGCTACCAACAAGAAGGACATGAAGACAGAGCAGGACTGGAGTGAAGGCTTTCTAGGACCACCCTGCTGATGGAGCTAGGAACACCTTCAGGTGCAGACAGCTCTCTAGTAAAGAGGCATTCTAAAGTTCACAGACAATTTTTGGCCAGAACTGGTTTGCAGTGGGCAAGTCTACATAGCAAGCCTTGGGGGAACCATGAGAGCTGATCAAAACATGCCCCCCTAGCCACTGCCCATTCAATATCGTTTCTAAGCTCTGCAAAGAGGCAAATGTTAGCAGAGTAACCTACTAGAACAGATTCTCAATGGGACTGTTTCCAATCCCATAGGAGTTGCATAACACTGAAAAACACTAACAGTGTGTGCTGGTGACTAAGTGACTCAAGTGATCAGCCAGCAAGTCCAACTACTGCCTACTCCAGAGCAGAGTAAGTAAGATGCTGGTCTCCATAAATCTAGAAATCATGTCTGGAAACAACAAACAAAATACTGTAAGTAAAAGTAATTGCTTTTATAGAAAAAAAAAAAGCCCACAGTGTGTTACATTACCTGTTTATACTCAGCAATGATAGCTGTCGTCTTTTTTATCTCATATTCTGCCTTTTCTAGCTGTTTCCTGAAGACTTCTTTTAGCTAAAAAAAAAAAAAAAATCAGGCCAGTCAAACTTAGTATTTATGATTTTTAATTTTTGTGTATGTGCATATGTACACATGTGTGCCAGCAAATGTCAGAAGAGGGTGTTGGATTCCCTAGACCTAGAGCTGCATCTGGTTGTAAATCTCCCTTTGGATGCTGGGAACTCTGGTCCTCTGTAATAGCAGCAAGTGCTCTTATCTGCTGATCCATTTCTCTAGACCTTCAATCAAAATGTTAATCAATTCCCATAAATATCTACATTCATGTTTTCTTGATCTTCACAGTTTAAAGCCTACCACTTACGGAGATGAAAAAGGTTTTCTTTTCTATAAAGAGGAGGACATACAAGGGGCCCAATAATAAATGTGCTTCCACTTTCCAAATGCTTGATAAATGTACTGCTGAGTGTCGGTTCAGAAGCTGGCATTATTGTTAAGTCTACAACAAAATACTAAGGTGATATTGTGTTTTAAGTGTGCCACTGTTAACGCTATACCTTGGTCTTCCTGTGTACAGTCCCATGGCTGCTGCTACTGCAGGGGGTAAGAGGCTTTAGGGTCAGGAAGGAATGGAAGGCAAGAGATCTTGAGCAGGACTGGAGGTTCAAGGAGACAGACAAAAGGAAAAGAGGGACACAGCACAGGCTATTTGTTTCCATGGTGAAATGCTAAACAACAAATATTCCATTTGCAGCACGTTGTTGTTTTGCCAGCAGCTCTAGAATCCTAGGTTAGAGGAAGGTTAGGTGATGAAAGGTGCGGGTACTAGGGTTCTGTTAGGTTGTTGGCCACACAGGAATGTAAGCAAACAACCCAGCTCTGGTTAGTCTTTCAACACACACAGAATAAAAAGATGAATTACTAGGGCTGAAGAGACGGCTCAGCGGTTAAAAGCATAATGTTTCTGTAGAGAACCTCAGTTTAGTTCCTAGCACTCAGGTTGGGAGGCTCACAACTGTCTGTAACTCCAGATTTAAGGGATCCAATACCCTCCTCTGGCCTCTGTGAGTACACACATATACGTGACATACACCCATAAACACACACACATACACATAAAGATAAAACAATCTTCTTTAAAAAACAAAAAAGATGAATTCTTCCTATTCATAATTTGAGATGCCGACATGAAGAATCACCTTTTTAACATATTTCAATGGAAAAAACTCACAGAACTTTCTTTATAGACCTTGGAAGGTGCTAATGACACAGCTCTCCATGTGTAACTTCACGGACACTCTTCTCTGGCTGTTTGGATGAAGGTGTTTGAAATTCTTGAGAATAAATTCAGTTTATATTTAGCATTACTGAATTTTCCTCAGGAGGAAACTCACTCATGATTTCTGAGGACTTCTCCCTCTGGAAGTCAGTTATGGGCTAAGCAGGAGATGTGGTCTCCAGCACTGCAGTGTGACTCAGTGAAGCTACAGTGAGGCCACAGCTCCTGTCCGTGTCAGACAGAGGTCACTGTAGGCCTCCAGTCCCACAGCTCATAGCTGCTTCAAAAGACATCATGATCTTACAGATATGGCAGAAAATTTCCAGATTCATCAGGGCTCTTGGATCACAATTCAAAGTCACTAAATCTAGAAAAAGCTCAACATTCCTGCTAGACATCTCCGTGAAGATAAACTCCTAAAAGATGTTCAAAAGCCAGAATTACTCCTTAACATTCCCCTTGATTGGGGGAGTGGGGGATCATTTCTCTTTCTCTCTCTCTCTCTCTCTCTCTCTCTCTCTCTCTCTCTCTCTCTCTCTCTCTCATTCATTCGTTTATTCATTCATTCACAATATTAAGCAACTCCCTGCCAGAAAAGCCTGTACACGCAGAAAAGCCTGCCTGGCCTTACCTGGGCGGTCTCCTCCTCTTGCTTCCTCTTCTCTTCCTCAGTCTCCACTAACCTCTGCTTGGTAAAGAGGAGCTCCTTATTCAACACATCAGCTTTGTCTTCTGCCTGCAATTAGGAAGTCGTGCAGCCGTAAGGACGGGATGGAGTCCACGTGCTCCTTTTCCCAGCCTCACAAATGATGACTTCAGCCCATCCTGTTCTCCTCCAGCTCACCTTCAAAGTGGCTTTTTATTTTCTCCAGCCAATTTTATGCAGCCATTTGGTTCACATTAGCCATAATCTTTACAGAACAATAATTTATAGCTAATAACACTGAGGTTTGGAGAGATCTGGGGCTAAATATCTCACATAACAAGCATGATTTGGATTTGGATTGGAATGATATTCGAGTCTGTGTTCTTTCTAAACACTTCTGGCACATTTTTTACATGTCCCAAGAGTACATACTCTGAATAGATGGACCTGTTGAGTAGGGAGAACCGTCCTCTAAAAGAAGCCTCAGGTTAGAAGCACACGGGAAGAACCCAGACAGGACAATATTTAGGCAGCAATTTTGAAAACCAGGTAGGGTACACTGGCCCACAAGGACACTCATATGTGAAGAGAGTAAGAAGAAATTAAGACAAAGAATCTACGTGAAAGGACTGGAGAGATGGCTCAGCAGTTAAGAACACTGATTGCTCTTTTAGAGGTCCTGAGTTCAATTCCCAGCGACTACATGGTGGTTCATAACCATCTATAATAGGATCCAATGCCCTCTTCTGGTGTGTCTGAAGACAGCAACACTGTACTCACATAAAATAAATAAATACATCATTTTTTTTTTAAAAGAAGCTATGAAAAGCTGAAGTTTGTACCAGAACTCCAAGCAGCCTATACTGTGCTTCTAGAAGATGCAGGAGAAGCTCAAAGAGAATACCTTCTTGTTAACTTGGATACAGAACCAAAATTAACTAAAGTTCCCCGGTGTATACTTAATGTAGCTAGCCTTGTCTGTTCTGTACTCTGAGGTCCTAGATTAACTCTCTGGTTCCAGGCTGACATTCACATCCCAGTGAACAAGCCAGCCTTACGCACTCCATCCAAACTGCTCTGCTGGTTGCCCCTCCATTACACTCCAGGCACTGTGGTGAGTTGTGTGTGGGACTTACATGTCTTGCCACCATGCTTTAAACACCAGAAGAAATCATATTTCTTTTGCTTTTAACTGTGTCCCTGACACCACAGCCACCATGGGGACAGGAATATCTCTTAAGTAGTTAGTGAATGGATGGATGGATGGATGGATGGATGTGCCTTTCTAAGGCACTGAGGAAGCAGACTGCTTGCAGAGGAGGTGGCGGAGGGCCACAGGATGGACTTAGCAGAGAAGACCCTGAGACAGAAGAAAGACAGCTATCTGAAGAAACCATCCTTAGCTGAAAATAGCCAAACAAGTTATCAAGTTATCATGCATGTTAGCCAGGCAGCTTCTGTTTGTGTTTTACCATCTTCCCCACGTGTCTAGATGGCCAGGCCAGCACAGTCTGCTGGGAACTGGCAGAGAATTGCATCCCAGCTTCTCACTGCCTTCCAGATCCTGCTGCCCTCTGTTTTAGTGGCAAGAATTGTCTCTAGAGCAGTCAGGACTGTTGAATACTTAAGGTGAAAAAGTTCCCTAGGCATCTTAAAGACTCAGGGCAGCAGGGATGGGAGTGGTGGTGGTGGTGGGAGCTCACTAGACAGTGCGTGTGTCTGCAAGGCCTTCAATTCAGTCTATCGCCACATAAATGGGCAGCATGCCAGCAATGCCAGCAGTCAGCAGCAGAATAAACTCTACATTTCATTCTGATGCATTCAGTTTTAGGGGAGAGGGCAGCAATGACTGGCTTAGGAGGTAAAGACACTGGCCACCAAGCCTGACAACTCAAGTTCCAGTCTGAGAACCCACATGGCAAGCAGAGAGAACTCATCTCCACATGCATGCTGTGAAACATGCACACTCTCATAAGCATCATAAACCAATGCATAAATATAAAGAAGATTTTAAACATTAGGGGAAAAATCAGAAGAGCAGATGGGAGGTAGTGGTGCATGCCTTTAAGCCTTGTGCTGGGGGTGGCGGGAGGTGTAATGTGGAAGCAGGCAGAGTTTAAGGCCAGTCTGGTCTACAGAGTGAGTTCCAGGAAAGCCAGAGCTACACAGAGAAACTCTGTCTGGAAAACAAACAAACAAACAAGCGGTTTCTGGATTTTTATATAGCCAACAATTCTATATTTTGTTCAAGCAGGAATTGTCTATAATGCCCAACAAGCATAATTAATATTAAACAGATTTACTCAAATTCCACCTTTGTACCCAAATCATAAAACCTTCATCATAATCTGATAGTCTGAACAGAACATCAAGTCTTCAGTCATAATGCTAATTGCTATTTGAAGTTCAGCTCACAGTTGGCTTCTGTGACATAAATACAAGACAGAAATAGAGACTACAATACCTGCTTAACCACAGATCTACCTGTAACCAGATGAAAGGCTTGAGTAAACAGGAATGAGGATCTTACACAAATGATTTCTGATGGAACCCATTAAGCCAATTGTTTGACTTAGAACAAAACAATGTACCTCTCAGATCTGCAGCTTCTGGGCTATAGTCAGAATGAACTCAAACATATCCTCCATGGGAAAATACTAATTTTATCTTTTCTTTCTTGTTCATGAGATCAGGGAAGGATGGGGAGGGCCCAGAAACACTGAAGATGTTTCTTTGATCATTTCTGATTGCTGAGGATCCTTCTCTAATAAGGAGTCTAAGGGTGAGCCATGAAAAGAGTCCTCTCTCCAAGATAAAAGCTGAAGTGCCTTTGCTGCCCAGGGCATTCAGGATGCCTGCACTACAGCAACAAAGACAAGGGATCACTTATTCTGACAAAGCACCTCCTCGGGCTTACTTTACATTCAGCCTCACATACAGCCATGTAAGTGTTTGTTAATGCTTGCTGCTTCGATTAAAGGATTCTGATATACTGAAAGCAAAGGTCCTGGGCAAACAGGAGGAGCAGGCAAAGCCAGTCTGTTAACTCCCAAGTGATGTACTTCCTTGAAGAACAGCAAGCCAAAGGCATGAAATTAACAGTTTTTATTCTTTTTTCTATATAATTAGCAATGAAACAAAGGTTCTAGGATATCATTTTTTTAAAAGGTGGAGGGAGGCATAGAGATAGCAAAGAGGAACTAATTAAAGGTCTGTGTGTGTGTGTGTGTGTGTGTGTGTGCAGACCAAAGGTTATTTAATGGCTTGTGTCTTCCTTAGAGTTCACCAATTTGGCTAGGAAGAATGCCTGAGAACTTCCACTGACCTGCCCGTCTCCTTTCCCCCAGTGCTGGGTTCAGACACAGACTATCATCCTTGGCTTTTGCAATGTATACTGGGGATTCGAACTCAGGTTCCCAGGCTTATATAGCAAACACTATAAATACTGAGCCACCTCTCTGGCCCCTAGAATCCTTTCTAAAAGAATGGATATAATATCCACATCAAGTACAGAGGTCCTCAATAAGCAGTTTCTTTCTGGAAAACCCATAAGAGCAAACATTTCAGACTAATCCACAAAAGGAATTCTTTGCAGGTAAGATGACTTTTGCAGTAATATTCCTTTGTTTATAAAGTCATGTGTTCTTATATAGAATGTATATTGTTTTTCTAGCCTCGTTATCTAAAAGATTATTCCAAAGACATATTTTACAGAAGTATTATCTGTTGTTTTAAAAACAAAAATCCCAGCCATTCGATTTTACCAATGAAGACTCAGGAGTCAGATGCTGGGCTGAAAGCCTGCTAGCTCAGAGAGGCAGAGAACGCATCCAGCTGCCATTCTTCCTCCACAAACATCCCAGGAGGAAAAATCCCTTCTCTTTCTCCCTGCTGCCTTACATACACTTCAACTAAGAGACCCTCTTTTCTCTGTCCTCGGTTTTCTTATGGTCACTCCCTTTCAAATGGTTGCTTGCTCTGCCTCTTGACCTATAGTTGACTTTACTTAGCTCTTGTTTACAGTAAGCTCTTGGGTTAAAGGTGTATGCTGGGACAGAGCCTCACCACAACCTGTTCACAAGGACCAGAAAATCCCTGGGGGAAAGGTGTGTGCTAGGGCTGAGCCTCAGCATAGCAAGGCTTTTCCAGTTCACAATCTTGGGGTTCATAATGTGATCAGATATCCTGTAGCAACTATTACTCTCCTCTAATGCTGGGCATCACATCATTTCTATATCTTATTTCTTACAAGTAGCATTGTAGTAAACAAACTTTTATGTTCATTTTTAAATCAGATCTCTGCTTTTAAAGAATAACTTTCCACACTGGAGTATGGCAGTTTCCTCCCTTCTGAAATGAGGGCTCTAAAATAATCCTTGCCTCAAAAGTTGAATTTGCGACAAACAGAAATAACCACTGTACGAGATTAAAGGTATGTATGGGGTTTCCAGACACAAAGACAAAACTTGAAGTCTTACCCCAGTGGGTCCAGTGAGTGAGAACACTTTAAAAAGACTGAAGCCCAGGGTGAAAAGTGTGCAGTTACAACCCCAACAAGGCTGGGTGGGCACGGTGGCACACCCAGTTAAGCCCAGCACCTGGGAGGCAGAGGTAAGCATTTCTCTGAGTTTGAGGCCAGCTTGAGCTACAAAGTGACAGCCAGGGCTCCATGAAGAAACCTTATCTCAAGAAATAAAATAAAAATAAAATTTTAGAAAGCCGTCTTGTTTTGAGGGAAAAATAGTGAACTTACTTTGTACCAAAATTCATTAAAATAAAATACCAGCAAAGAGACTGGAGAATTGGGAAAGAGGCACCCTCACAGCAAGCTGTGGCACAGTGGGCAAAAGGACAGCTTTCCAAATCAGGGAAGCCGGTGAACAGTCTGAACTAATGGCCTCAGAGTCAGACTGAAGGGATAAAACTGAGGCCCCTTCTTTAGACAATCAGTGGCACCTGGTGTCCTGAAGGTTTAGTTCATGTACTGAGGATGAGGTTCCCAAATGTTCTCTATTCTATCTCTGAAAAAGCAATGACAGCCACTGTAAGCGTACACAGACATAGGAGGCAAAATACAGAGAGGTTCAAGGCCAGGCAGAGAGAGAAAAGATGCTAAATGGAGCTCAAGAAAGAGGCTCTAGCAGACTGAGCACAGAGGAAAGGATTTGCTAGCTGTTTGTTTAGTTGGGGCAGAGCTGACTTATACATTCTTGTTATTACTAAACTGGTGATCTTTGTTTCAGAAACAGAGACTCAGCTGTGCAGATGTCTGATTACCTTTGCTACAGTAACTAGTGGGCAAAGTAGGACAGCTGTCGCTTTTACAGTGAGTGATTAGGCATGGCAAAATCTCAGAGGTTTGAAATAAATGTCCCTACTACTGTATACATTAAGAAGCATTTGCTTCATGGGATTATCAATAATATTAAAGAAGATAATACATGCAAGTCATTATGCATACTGCTTACTCAGCATACAGAGTGTAATCACTAAAAATCTAAAACATTCTCTAGGCTTAATACAAATGACCACAGAATGTTAACTTTCTTCTTAGCTCATCATCTTAAGTCAATTACTAGGGAACAAATGACTCAAAGTAGAATCAGGGGTCTACGCACCTGGAAAGCAAGTATGGGCTTGAGACTTTCCATGTGGCCCTGCTTCCCTGAGATCAGGCTGAACTCGCCCTGACTGAATGGGACTTCCTCAGCTCCTGCTCTTTGTCACATGCGTCTTTTATGACTTCTATCAACTTCCACTGGACCAGGATGAACAGAATCTAGAGTTGAAAGGGACTAAATGGGCTTCTTTTTCTACCTTCTATTCCCTGTGCTCTAAGCAGCCTGATTTGGTTTTGTTTGTTGGTTTTCATTTTCAAAGTCAATTTAGGGGTTGGGGATATGGTTCTGTGGTAAAGTAATTGCCTAGCATGGCCTGAGTTCTGGAGTTCAATCTCTAGCCCTTGGCAGAAAAAAAAAAAAATCTGATTTAATGCTGGTTCCCACAGCTTCATCCTGCCCTATTATTATTATTATTATTATTATTCTCCATAGTATTTAGGTCTTATCTCCCATTTAAAAACTTTTGAGTTGGGGCCAGGAGATCTGTATTGGGAAGACACTGCTTTTGCAAGTTCGTTCCCAGCACCTACATGGTAGCTCACAAAGGTCCCTAACTATAGTCTCAGGGGATCCGACTCCCTCCTTTGGCCTCCTCAAAACCAGGCACAATCTTAAAAACACATTAAAATGTAATTAAAAGCTCTGAGTCACATAATTAGTTGTTTAAATTGGGAAACGAAAAAGTCATAGCAGAGACCATTTTAAGCCATCCTTCAAATTTAAGCTGATGACATTATCAATGAATTTGTATTTAAATCCTATAAAACTTCAGTCAGCCCACAGGCATCAATGATTTACTGTCTGAGACTCATCTCGGGTTTTCTGACCTTGGCCTATCTATTATGAACATTTTCTCTTTAGGAAGCAGACTGCAGTGGAAATTTAAAACTGTACACAACCGCTTCCATCCTAGCACTCATCTCTGAAAATGCTTGCAAAAGAAAACAGGAAGTCCAGAGACTGTCAGCACTGTTTTGAGGAACAAGGGAAGCCAAACAAGTAGAAGGTTTCCTGGAGACAGCTACCAGGTAATGAACACACACTACTTGTCTTAGGTTATTGGAGCTGTGATAAAAACACAGTGACCAAGTGAAGCTTAGGGAGGAAAGGGTTTACTTCAGTTTACACTTTCAGGTAGCCGTCCATCACTGAGGAAAGTCAGGCCGGGAGCTATTAGGGAAGGGCTTCTATGTCCTGACTTGCTAAGCCTGCTTCATTTATACAACTCAGGAATACCTGCCCAGGGGTGGTACCATCCACAACGAGCTGTACCTTCTCCCGTACCCCACACACATCCATCAAGAAAATGTGAAATACGCTTGGCCCCAGTCAATTTGTGCTAGGCATTTTCTTAACTGAGGTCCCCTCTTCCTAAATGATTCCAGCTTGTGTCAAGTTGACCCAAAACTAGCTGGCAAGAACTGAAGGGCTTTCTGAATTCCTACATCATCTCCAGCAGGTAGATATTTTTATACCTACAGACTGATAAAGAGCTGCCCAGGGTAGAGCAGTCAGACTTGAACCAGGGCAGTTCAGCTTTAGCACTGTTCAACAGTGCCTTCTGTTGTCTTCCTTGTTTTATTTAACGAGATAGGCTCTTGGGTAGCTCAGGGCAACTGTGAGGCTGAACTCCCAATCTTCCTGACTCAGCCTCTTGATTGCTAGGATTAAAGCTATATACCTAAAATATACCTGGTCCTACACTTGATCTATGCTCTTCATACACAGTTCTACATGGCACAGATGAGAACTATGACTGTAACAGGAAGGTGCCTCCGAACGTCAACATGGCATTAGTATACTCTTGCTGACTAATATTTTTAGGTAATTGTGCTGGCAGCTCTTGGTGTAGGAAAAGTACTAACAAAGGATTTAAAAAAGTATGTCACACAAGTTGTTTGGAACCAATCCAAACCTTTCTCTGAGACTTGAATTTTCCATTCTGTAATTAGCACAAGCTGTCCCCTCCCACCTGCCACCCACCACCCATCCAGCAGCTCACTGTGTGAGAAAGCACAGGGGAAGTAGGGTATGCCTTCAACTCCAGCATTTGGGAGGAAGAGGTAGGTAGATCTCTGGGACTTCTAGGACAGCCTGGTCTACATAGTGAGTTCCAGGACAGCCAGGACTACAGGACAGCCAGAACTACATAGTGAGAACTCAGCTCAAAACAAAACAAACAAACAAACAAAAACACAAAATAGAACAAATAAACCAAGACAAATGAACAGAGCTAGTACCTTGGCCCTCACCCCCAAGAAGCTGCTGCAGTATCATTTCTATACAGTGAAGGACAAACTTACCTGATCCAAGTCATTCCGCAGAGCAATTTTGCTTGTCACTAGTTCATGGGCAAGGTCATCATTTTCTTGTTCCAACCTCATGCTGGCCTCCTGTAATCTTCGGTTCTCCCTCTGAAGAAAAAGAGCGAGAGCCAGAAGTCCACATTAGTGCCCGCAGGTAGGGGTAGAAGTGGCAGGGGAGAAACAAGCGACAACAAGTGAACTCTCAGAGGTGTAGAAGGGCGGGCGCAGTGGCACAGGAAGCAGCTGCTGTCTGGGGAACAACAGTGAGTTTAGCCAGCGGTGCAGATGCAGTTCTCTGCCAGTGAAGCTTAACAAACATCCCCTAGACCCTCCAGACAGAACTTCGTTAGGTAGGACGCGCCACAAAGAGCAGAATTTCCAGATGTGCTCCCAGTTACAGGAGGTTTTCACACAGACCTAGAACACAGACGCCAACAATTCTTGTTTGAAACATGCACAGTTTGACCTCTAGAGAAACAAGTCTACAAGACACAGTAGGGATGCTGCTGGCAATTTTTTCCTCAAATTGTTTCTCCAAGATGAGGGATCAAATTAATTGAAGCTGTTTAAAAACACTAAACTTAAAATCAAATTATATAGGGTTCAAAAAGAAAAAAGAAAGAAGACATGTGAATTGGTGTTTCTGCTACCAGCTGATTGTCTTATTCTTTAAGATATATTTACTTCTGCAAATATGTCTCTGTGTGACTGAGAGCAGTGGGCCCTGAAATGTATTTTCTAAATGTTTATTCTGTTTTATTCAAACTTCAGATTAAAAGATTCTGGGTAAAATACGATACTGGCTCCCACCCCCCTCCCCCACACATATGCTCTGAACTCTTAAGAAAAGATTAAAAGTTAAGATGAATGAATCAAGGTACTCTTTACTAGCCATTGTGAACTGAGTTTGTGTGCCTACTTACAGAGCAGTGGTTTAGTGCTTTCTATTGCACACTACCAGATATGTTTTCTTTGCTACTGTTGATTGCAAGAGACCCAAAGGGGGGCTGATAGGACGGGCTTCAGTGTAACAAGCTCTATTTTGTTTTAGATCTGCACTCCTGACAGTGTTTTCTAAAAGGGTGGTAAACCCAGGCAAAGCACTGGCAAAGACACACAAGACAAATAAATGTTCTGGAAGATGGCATGTCAGTGCATAGGAGAGGTGGGGATTATCTGCTGCAGAACAGCCTGGTGCTAGTTTCACAGGGAAAGAAATCTCTAAGAACCCACAGTCATCTCCATTTCTGAAGAAAGTCTATAAAACAGACCTAAGAGCAAGGCCTGAGGCTTCCATGGAACCCAAGGAATCATAAGCAGAGAAGGTCAGCAGAGACGTTAAAGGGAACCCTACACTTTAAAAATGGACTGAGACAGTTGAGGGATATAAAAAAAACTTCTTGAAAACAGACCTACTAATAAATAAAAGTTAAAATTCCAAATACTTTTAAGAAAATTCATGATAGGTTTCCATATATTAATACATATTAGAGAAAAATGTTAATATAGCTAAAAAATCCCATTTTTATAACAATATGAACAACAGATATTAGCTGTAGGCAGTGGGTTTGATTTGACATTATCTTTCTCTTCTTGAAATGTTCTCAGCCTTTCCACAACGAATATAATACAGTTACAACAGGATTTTTTTAAAACTTTTGTTAAACCCCTTCAATTCAGAATTTCGATTTTACTAGAAGGGATTAAACACTCAAATGTATAGAAGTGAAAAAGAAAGTAAGAAGGAAAGAAAGAAAAAAGATTTAAGTCTACTATTAAACAAGGTCATTTTCTACACAGAACACACTGGGCCTTTTCTAGTGACCAACGTACATCATCACACCTGAGAAAACTGTCTTTGTCCTATGTGTTCCTGAAAGGACAGTGCTCCCTGGATTTGGAGGACAACTGGTATCTGTTAAAAGTCTAGGACATAGGTTCCCACAGCTCTAAGCTCCCACTGAAGCTCATGGGTAATACGCAGAAACACAGCCTCCTGAGGCTAAGCCTGCGCTGACGAAACCCAATTTCTACCAGGGGCTGGAGAGTTTGTATTTGTGAGACATCTATTACTTCTCCATAGAAACAACTCATGCGATTGCAGCAGAAAACTTAGATTCTTTAAAAAACACATTTCAGAAACGTCTTCCATCAATGGTCTCCTTGCCAGGAAACAACAGTAAGCCAGCACAATTTCAACATCACATACTTCACAAGGCAGCCTGCTTGGGTGGGGAAGAGATTTTTCTCATTTCCTGATAAATCCCTCTGAGAGGCCAAGACAAGGCTCCTCTGCCACCTGGTTCCTGGGTTGCTGCTTCTATTGAGTCTGTGCTCACAGAATGCGAAGCTACGAAATGCTTCCTCAGCTATTATTTACACCATATTAAAATGCTACCAGTTTTTCAGGTTCCTGCTGTGTGTAGAACTGAGTTAACCCACAGGTAGTCATATGATGTCCATGGGAAAGTTACTCATTCAAGTATTTAAAAGGATTACCAGGGAGCAACTTCACTCTAGATTAGAAGCACAGGTCAGATAGATTATGTATTACAGAAGCAAACTGTGAGTGAGCAGAGCTGAAATTCTGGTAGGAGACTCCTCACCCTTTACCACAGACGCACAGCTAAAGGGACAAGGCCTAGGAGGGTTCTGTGAAGACCTAAGTATCTGAGAGTCCCTAAGAGCTGACTGACCCATGAGGCATGCCTACTGGCTTTTGCTTGAGCAAGCAGCTCCAGTTTGGTGTCTGCAAAGCAAGCAGTGGGAAGTGTCAGATGTCTGCTCTGCACTCACAGACGGGGGGAAGCAAGCTATGGGGTCAAAAATGTAGTATCATCCTCCAGTGGGCAATCCTGGGCAACGAGGTATCTTGTGACTGAGGCTGAGATCTCCCATGATGAACTTGCCCAAGGATTAAAACACATTATCATGCTTAGGTGTCTTTTCCAGGCTTCCCTGAGGCGCCAAAATTATTTTCAGAACTGACCTCTTTGATTAAAAACAAAAAAACAAAAACCAAAACTTTTCCTTCACATTACACGGGGGACCGAGTTGGGTTTGACAGGCTTGCTTCACTTCAAGCCAAGCTTCTGCCTAAGGGAGAGACGGTCAAGTCAGCTGGATGACTTTAGCCAGTGGAGACACCCACACGGTGGATGTTAGTGAAGGCAGAAGTGCCAACATCCCAGAGCCTGGAAACAAATCAGGCAGATGGCTCCTCTTAGCTATCAGAAAGGATTCCGGGAGGCACAGGTTACATAACCTCACACCACACTTCTGAAACCCATACCATCTCTCACAGCTGATACCATTTGAACAAAAACACACAACTTTCCTCAGCCTCTACCTCCCTCCTTGCACAGGACTTGCACAGCTGGGGAAGTCTGGTTACTATTAAGAGGATGATACCGCATTTTTTTTCAGAGACAGACATGAATACAGACATACACAGATCAAAGAAAACCAACTTACCTCCTCAAAGGTCAAAGACCAACTACTGTTTTCAACCATAGGTACAAAGACAATTGAAAAAAAAAACAAAAAAAGAATATCCAGTGAAATTGCACACCTACTAATACATTTAGGAAACAGCAGTAACAGAAACAGACACTTGTTAATACTCCGCTGTTTGTCCAGAATGTCACACAGTGAAGTTCTCTCCGTGACTGCAAACATTCATATACTTGAGGCAGCCAGTGGGCAAGTCTCAACGCAGAAGACTCAGGCTTGAAAACTCCTCCCTTCCCACACTGCTATTTGCAGTTTGCATGACTTATGAAAATGAAAATGCCATGTGTGGAAACATTAGCAACTACAGATGACTTGTTGATTTTGTGTTAGTGCTGGGGGCGGGGGGCTTCCTCATCGGACAGTGTCAGAAGTCTTGCAGAATAGCTGGTTTCTGAAATTGCTAAGTAGGGCAAAGCAAATGGAAAACTATGCCTGGTTCCTGTTTGTTTCTGGAGACGAAGTTTTGGTGACGCCATCTAAAGGATGTCAAGGAGAAACCAGAGACTGCTAACTGGCAAGGAGAAGAAAATGAACTCAGCTTTCAGGGAAAAAGTGGCACAGAGGCAGTGGCTCTGTAAACCTCACACACAGTTCTGGGCGTGTTTCCTGCTGCTATGGTGAGTTCTTGGCACATGCTTCTAAAAATATTTAAGGGTCAGGAGAAAACATTTCTCTCAGAGACCCAACACAATTTTATTAGCAACAAAACACCAACTTTTGCACGCTGTCTTTTGGATGCTTCTTTTAAAAAGAGTTGATTGTCATCCTCAGATTTTCAGAAGACAGGTTTTTTTGATCTACAAAGATAAATGACTACAGATGAAGTGCTTCGATATTGATTTCACCTATAAATGAAGAGTTGAGAGAAACTTCTGGATACTGGACCATGATGCTTTCTTCCTTTCACATCACATTCACTTCATCTTTCTTATGGAAATTTAGACATTTAAAGTATCAAACGAAAAACAAAATGACTACTGGTAGCAAAACACACTGCATTTCTTTATATACTAAAAATAAAACTGCAGCAACCTTAGGTGATATTTTAGCAAAGGAGATTAAACATTTCAGCACCACAGACCACATTTCCATGCTGAAATGACAGTCCCTGTGCAGAAGCAGTCATGAGCAAACACAAACACAATACACCAATCATCCAGATTTGGCCCACAAACTACTGTGGCTTTCTATTCTAGTGCATAGACTCCCAGACCATGTCTTCAAAAAAAAAAAAAAAAAAGAAAAAGAAAAAGTAAATAGTTTCAGATGATATAGAAACATTATTGTCATACTGTTTTTCTCTACAATAACAGGAATAAAAAGTTCCTAAGAAAAACATTGGAAGATGGGGGAAATCAAGGATAAACAGACTCAAAAATTCCCTTGTGCTTCACACTTTCAGGAGCTGCACACGTGAAGTAACTGAGTCACGGGCAGACTTCTTAGCTACACTTCTCAGCAGGTACAGCGACAGGGAAGTGTTACCCAGGCTGCCAAGAATTCGGGACCTTCTGCCATTTAACATCATGATCAAGAAATTCTGTTTATCACAGACATACAGAAACCATCTTCATGTCTGTTATTTCTCATTAGCACCTTACTTAACAGGATAGGTATTCCCAAAGCCAACACCAGTCTCTATGGTAAGGAAGAAATAGTACAGAAACTGATACTTAATTTCAATGGCAGAACAACATTTTTCCACAGTAAATTTATGTCTTTTGAGATCCATGAGTAAGGAAAAGCCTAACACACTAATGTAAAAAACAAAATGAGAGTTACCTCCTTCTCTTTCTCAGGTAAGAAAGAAAAACTTAGTATGATTTACAGAACTCATTAGAAGAATCACTTCTTCCTTTTTTCCCCCATAAAGTTATGCCATTTAGAAATACTGGGTCCCTAGGGGTTTGTTTTTGAAATATTTACTTATTTATGTACATAGTGTTCTACCTGCATGTATACCTGCAGGCCAGAAGAGGGAGCCAGAGCTCATTATAGACAGTCATGAGCAACCATGGGGTTGCTGGGAATTTAACTCAAAACCACTGGAAAAGCAATCAGTGTGCTTCACCTCTGAGCCATCTCTCCAGCCAGGGGCTTCCTTAGAAAGCCTTTCCCCGCTGACTTACTGATTAGACTTCGGTTTTGGCTTTAAAACTTTCACTATACCTAATTAAGCTCACAAAGGCAGTTAAACATTCTACATTTAACCATATTGACCATGGCTAGACAGTTAAGCTCTTAATTACATATTTATGACACTATGCATATCTTAAGTCCAACACAGTTTAAGTATTCCACACTCTTCCCAGGATCTTTCCCTACAGAACAGGTAGCTTTTTCTCTGCTTTGGGAAATTCACTGCATTTAATTAATGACTTGTGTTTTTGAAGGCCTGACCCACATTAGCATCAGCATCTCTTAATTAAACAAGAGAGAGGCTGTTGTCCTTCTTTAAAGGTAGATGACGGCTGAGCTTCTCCAGCCGTCTGGACCACTGAAGCTCTTTCCCCACACTGAGGCAATCCATGTACTCAGTGTATGAAAAGAATATTGGCCCCTAACGTTGTTATATGCTTTGGTGGGTCTGATCACTGATATGTGAAGTGTTTTGTATATTTGGGAGGGCATCATTAACCATATCTATAGCTCATGTTTCACCCCATTTGAACTCAAATTTACAAACCAAAAATCAGATAAAAAACCAATATTGCATACATTTGATCAGGTTAAGGACGAAAATAAAAAAGGTTAAAAAATAATGCTGAATAGTCATTTCCCAGAAAGTTTCCTTTTTCTCTTTTGGAATCTTCTGGAATTAAGCAGAAAGAGACTCCACTAAAGGCTGTAAGGAGTAGTTTGAGGGTTCTCTGCATCTCAATAGAAATCTGATGCTGGATTAGGCAATGTAGGCAGTGTGTAAGTGTGTGGAGGGGGAGGGGGCTCCAAATATTCTACCTGAAAATTAATAATCAAAAGTCATTAATTAGCTTGAATTTTGACAAAATTTGCACAAGTATGACTTCTATGTGAGTACTGTATTTTGATACAAGTTACTTGTGGCTCATGAGAGAAATGATGGGAGGACGGGGATGCAGCTCAGATGGCTGAGTGCTTACCTAGCACACAAGAATCCCTGGATTCTAAGTCAGTTCCCAGCATCATATAAACTGGACATGGTGGTTTATTCCTGTAGTCTCAGCACTCAGGAAGTAGAGGCAAGAGGTTCAGAAGTCTGACATAATAATCTTCAGCTACACAGTGAGTTCAAGCCCAGCCTATGATATAGGAGACATTGTCTCACAGAAAATAAAGCAGGGCTGGAGAAACGGCTCAGCTGGTAGAGGGCTTGTCATGCAAAACTCAAGGTCTGAGTTTAAGTCTCAGAGGAAGCAAACAACCAACAGCACAGAGCCGCTGTGGGGGAGCTCACTGTGTTGTCCTGTGGGGGAGCTCACTGTGTTGCCCTGTGGGGGAGCTCACTGTGTTGCTCTGTGGGGAAGCTCACTGTGTTGGCCTGTGGGGGAGCTCACTGTGTTGCCCTGTGGGGAAGCTCAGTGACTAGAGAGGTTAGTGAACTCCAGGCTCTACCTCCAAAACTGAGGTAAAGAGTAACTGAGGAAGATGCCAGACATTGGCATTTGTGCCTCCACGCCCATTTGCACACACTTGTGCATGCATCTGCATATACATGTGTGTGTGCGCACACACAAGCACACACACAAAACTAAAAGAGAGAGAGAGAGAGAGAGAGAGAGAGAGAGAGAGAGAGAGAGAGAGAGAGAGGAAGGAAGGAAGGAAGGAAGGAAAGAAGTTAAGAAGGAAAGAAAGAAGAGAAAGAGGGTGGTCTAGAAGCCAATATTCTTGAACATTTGTCTTGTTTCAATGTAGCTCACATGCAATTAAATTATGTGATTTTGAAGAGGGATTGCTGAGTCATGGTCTCAATATGTAGCTCAAGCTGGCTTCAAACACTTCACCCTTCTCCCTCAGCCTCTTGTGTGCTAGCATTACAGCTATTTATCATCATGTCTGACAAAATCATACTTTAGTATTCAATTCAGTTACATGAAACTATATAGACATCACCGCTACCTAATTGTTGAACATTTCACCATGCGTAGAATTTTAAAACTTAAATTTATACGAACACCATTTCTTCTCTTTATTCCTGGTTTGGGACTGAATTGTTGCATGTGAGTCCAGCAATATAAAATGACAATGCAATGGGCACAGAGAGCATGGTCAGATGGGAGGGCATGAAGTTGGAGGCTCCTGTGCACTGAACCTATGATCCCAAACATACTAGGCAATGCCTTACTCCTGAGGTATACCCCTAGGCTACTTCTTTAGATTTATCCAGCAAAAAGTACAGCTGTTGAGAGCAGAGTAACCTATGCACTCCTAGCTCTTCCATGCCAATCTGTACTTTTCTGCAATTGCCCTTCTTCAATATCATCAGATGTGGGAGAAACAATAGCATCAAACTGGAACAGCTTATTGTATGACATTTCTGGGTATTGTTTTTGTTTTTAAATATTCACAGCCTTCCCAACACTCTTGCCATATGGCAATCTGGGCTTGACATGACCATTTATGCAATATGGGTTCCAATGGTGAAGAAGGAATTGTTACTGAACAGGTGTGAGCTTTCAGTGTCTTCAAAATCTTCTTTCTCTGAGCAGCCTTAGCTGTTCTGGAACTCACTTTGTAGACAAGGCTGGCCCTGAACTCAGATCCACCTCCCTCTGCCTCTGGAGTGCTGAGATTAAAGACGTGTGCCAGCTGGCACGTATTTGTGTGTGATATGTGGGCACACATATGCCACAGTGTGAGTTTAAAGGTCAGGGCTTTCTCCTTCCACTTGTGGGTCCAGGAAAATGAAGTCAGGTCATCAGCCTGGAAACACGTGCCTTCACCAGACAGAGCCATCTC
Source organism: Mus pahari (assembly GCF_900095145.1). Lineage (NCBI taxonomy): Eukaryota > Metazoa > Chordata > Mammalia > Rodentia > Muridae > Mus > Mus pahari. The sequence goes on from NC_034594.1 coordinate 133,148,379, forward strand.
TCCAGATCTTCATTCACTTCTCTTATACCTGATTTTCGTATATCGAAAGGATCAAAAAATCTGCTCATGCCCTCAATTATGTTGGCAATTATTACCCTGAAATGTAATTATAACTTGAAGACTGAGTTTGCCAAGTAGATCACTGGAACCTACACATTATAATTACAGAATATATTAGAAAACTATGATAATACAAAAAAAATAGTGATAAAGGGCGTGTGACATGTGCAAATAGAAACTACCGCAGCACGGGAATGGTGGCACAGGTCTGGATGAAGATGAGCTTGGAATACAGACAAGACCCTGTCAAAGCGAAACACCACACCAAACAAAGCCAAACCCTATAATACCAGAACTTAAAACACCTATTTTTAAAAGTTTGATTTTATCTCAGTGAAAACTGTAAAAATAATGTTATAGTTTATAAGTGATGTTTATACATGCCTGCTTTAACAGAAAAAGGATGCAAGACAGTTACAGTTCAGTCATAGTACAGTTTCTTTGGGCTCCATGAGACATTTGTTGTTGTTTTATCTTGTGTTTTTACATGGGGTCTCACTATGCTCCTCCTATCCCATCACACTAGTATCACAGAAGCTGTGTTCAGTTTCTGTCTCTGTATTTACGTAAGTTTGGGCAAGCGTTTCCTTCTCTTTTATTTTTAAAGCACTTTATTTATAATGGTGGTAGCACTCTGAAAATTAGGATGAACAAACAATAAAAGGGCTTTTTACTTTGAATCTTTCTATATCATAGGTCTGGCATTAAAACGGACTGAGAAGGTAACTAGTAGATAGGCATCAAACCTTCTCTATGAGCAACAATCTGGTAATAGTCATTGATCATAACCATATGTGGAGGTATTTTCATTTCTCAAGCAGGCTCTAGAGAAAGGGAAGAAATATATTACTGATGATAAGATCATAGGGTAGAAATAGTTCTGAGAAAAATGAACATGATCTGTAAGGGACTGGAGAGTCAGAGGCAAGCAAGGCGGTATTATTCTAGTCATGCTTGAATGATTTGTAGCTGTGGACTTTAAAAACCAATAACCATTTATTATACACCAATTATGTTTTGAGTACTTAACATAGGACAGCCTTCAATCTCACACTAACCCACCACAAAATCATACATGCCCATGTATTCTACAATCAAGGAAAGGTTCAGTAGCAGCTCAAAACGCTGACCAATAAGCAACATATGGACCAATATCCTCATCTACATTCCAAATCCAGTTGCCTTTTCTAGAGAGACAGGACTTTAACTCAAGTTTGCTATGAAATCCACAGATCCTGTCCACCATGCTCCTTTGTGACCATGAGCAGTCCTTGCTATTCTACTCAGCAATAAAATCAAGATGCACAGTGTAACCGCTGCCAACATATGCCTCTCCAACCACAGAGGTAACTCTGGTTACGGAAGTAAAAGCCATCCCGGTATGGGTGGCTCCATTAAAAATGCTACAATAATACTTTCCTGGAAGGATATTTGGAATCGGTTGGATATTTATGTAGCGAGAATGGACTCTGACCTATCTGTATGAATCTCAAGAATTAAAACAGGTGAAAGGAAACAATAACATTTCAGCAGGGGAAAAGTGTAATAGCAGATCACTGTCTCCCAGCACGCGGGCCACAGCCAGTGCTGCCAACTACCACTGAAAGCATTTAACTTTGCAAAGAGACAATTTTTAAAAATACCTGAACTAATGAAGCTATGAATGAGATAATTTTGATTCTCAAACTGCATGCAAATGCCACTATTACCTATGGTTTGTTCGTGGAAATCAAATTTGCAACAAACACATTACTGTGAACACATTACTGTGCTTGATACACCTTTCGGTTTTTATTTTTTCTTCTAAGTTTGTATTTTTAGCATGTGCTATAGTCAGGGACAAGTTTGTGATATCCTTGAGGGTCTTGGAACAGTCCCATCTAAAAGTCTCTGTGGAAGTGAACGTGCACTGCTAACACAGTACTTTTGCCATTTTCTGGTTTATTTTCCTCAATTTTGAAAGCAGAAAGCCACTTTCTTTTTCCCTTTCTTTCAGCTTCTCATGAAGATTCCCAGTATAAATTCAACAGCTGGAGTTACCTATAAATATACAAACTGAAAGAAAAGAAATATTATAGTTGAATACTTGACTTTCGACTGACTCAGTTGAAAACGAAGACACACACACAGTCAGCTTGCCAATGTCTGAGTAGTTCAGAGTTGAACAGAAGAAGCTGAACTCACCACACCTGCTTATTTAGGATAAGTAAAGCCCTTTTGCCCTGTTAAGTATCAAGTGTACCCCATACCTTGTATCTATCCAGTGGGTCCTCCTGCTGCAGCTGATTCTCCCGCATTGCCTGATATTCTTTTTCATATTTCTTCAGCTTTTTGGTTGGTACCTGCAGTGTTTAGAAAAGAACACGTTAGATAAGAACTTTATTTTGTTTAAAAAAAACAACAACAACAACACACACACTTTTGTTTAAAGTGTCTCCCAATTATGTTTCTTGTATTCTAAAGCAGCATTTCCAACTCAAAGGTAAGAGTAAAAACCAGATTCTAGAATAGAGTCTCGAAGGCTTTTCCTGTAAAGGCCAGGGCAGTACACATTGCAGGCTTTGTATACCGTGTAGATGAGGTTAGAAACTCCACTGTGATAAAAGGTGCTATGGTCAGTACATAAGCAAATGTGTGTGGCTCTGTCCCAATGATACAAAAGTAGTCATAGTTTATCCCTGTTCTACCATACTGCTGATGTTACAACATTCTGTGAATAAATTTAATATTATTAATTTTAGCCATTGTTACATATAATTTATTCTACCATACTGAGAAACAAAGTTTTTATAAAATTAAAAAAATTGAGTAATATCATAAAATAAAAAGACTGCAAAGTCTGATGCTGAAACCTGAAGATGTGAGATGATTATACCAAATAAAACAGTAAAATTAAATTCATCTATTTTCTGCTAAAATTATGTCATTTTCAAAAGACAGCTGCTTAACTGTATGTGGTGGCACAGTCAGGAGGCAGAGGCAGGTGAAACTTTGTGGGTCTGAGAACAAGCCTAGAACAGGTTCTAGGCTAGCCAGGGCTAGAGAGTGAGAGACTACATAAAATAAAACAAAAAAGATAGTTGCTCATTCTTCTCTGATGATCATAACCTTTCAATATTAGAATTCTAAGAATCAACATAGGATATGGCTTACAGAATTTGTCAGTAAAAAAACCAGTGTTGAACTATCTGTAAATTGTAATATTTCAACAACTAGACACTTGGTTGCCTGACACAGTTCATTCACTTATAAATCTCTACCTGGTAAAGACTATTAGAATTAAATGATGAATCATATAATGTACCTAAAACACTGCTTGGTCAGTAGAAATGCTTAATTAAAAACTCACTCAGTAAAAATTAATGTATAGACTCTATTATGTTCCAGATAATAGATCAAGTCTATTTTCATCATTGTATAATAAAAATTATCTAATTTTTTTTAGTAGTGCTGAAGATCAAACCCAGGGCCTTACATGTGCTAGGAAGTGTTCCATCAGTGACTTATATCTAAGCCCTATATAATTCTTTCAAGCATCATAATTCCCTAGTTCTAGATCTTAAGGAGACTTGAAGAAAAGTTTATTCGGGATTGTTTTAAAGACTGTAAACATGCTATGTTGTTGTCTTCTTGAGGAATCAGTCAAAGCAAGGAAGATAAGTCTATCCTCTTCGCAGACACCATGCTTATGGAAGGCTTGGGCTCATCCGAAGTCTCTCAGGTTGCTTCCTGCCCACTACACAGTGCTTAGAAAATAGAACGGTCAAAAAGGACTCATGTGAAAATAGGCTTTTCTGGGGTGAGGATAATGTCAATTTCCCGCAATCAGGCCAGTAGGCTTGTTAAGTAAACAGATAGCAGACATTGTTCTTTCTTTCTGATTACCCTGGTGTTCACTAGCAAGAGCACTGTGATGTACTGCAGTGATTTGCTTTTAACCACAACTGGGAATTTTCACAAACATGGTTGAAATCTGATACATGGAGCGAACTATTCAATAACCACACTATGAGAACTTTCTCGCCTGGCTCATGGGGAAATAAAAATACCGTCCAGTCAATCAAGGAAGGACATTCTCCAGGGTGTGGCTGAACTGCAAAGCCACGCTCAACCTTGTCATGAGACTCACTAACACTTAATTAGTCCATTAACAGTGACTTTCCCTAGCACACTGTGACCAACAAGACTGAACAGAAAGCAAAGTGCCATCTGTCTGTCACAGCAAAGCCTTTCTTCTTGATTTTGATGGTGTCCCTCCCAACACGTTTTCCTTTCAGTTTTCTATATATTAATCATTCATTCAGAAAAGTGAAAACAGACTCTTGAGGTCAAGTTTCATCTCACTGGTGCTGAGACTGCCCTGAGCTATGAGAAAGCAGGAAAAAGTCCAGTTTTCGGCAGTTAACCTAGGGGCACGGGCAGGAAGGGAACTCTGAAAGGGAGTAGATTCCAGCAGCACCCCAGGGGGTCAGAAGTCTTTCATGTTTTACAGCTGGACTACTATACCACTAGGGACTAGGTGAAGCAGCAGCCCCATATGAATGCATTTTATATATAGTTTTATAGTAGATCCATTAATCAATAACTTATAGCAAGCTTATTCACTGAAAAACCTTCAAGCTATTAACATGTATTTTGACATAGAAAACTCAAGCTTACTGTTTATATGAAGAGTTTCATTTCAATGTGGAAAAAAATCAAAAGGCATTTAACACTTCAATGTGTGTGTGTGTGTGTGTGTGTGTGTGTGTGTGTGTGTGTTTAAAAATGTACTAAACATCCTTAGGAAGTGAATCCTTCCCCCACCTGGCTGAGACACTAACATGTTTGGCTTCATTTTCTTTAGGGAAAGAGAACTGGTTCCCAGAGCAATGTGTTGCTAGGAAACCTTCCAAACTTATTTATCTTGTGCTGCAGGGCAATAGCAAACATCCACCTGTAATTGGTGCAATGCGAAGGGGGTGGGGACGAATGGGAAAGAGTGAGCAGGGCTTCTGGGAAGGAAGCTCTTGGAATATGTGAGGTAATCAAACAAATGGAGTCTTCGCATTCTCACGTTACACTTCAGGTATAAATATAAGTACATTGTTTTAGGGAATGGAATATTGAAATTTGCAAATTTTCTTACTGAAGAAAGGAATTAAAGAAAACCTCTTCAGTATGTAGTTTTCATTAAAAGAACAAAATGTCAACAAAATATAATTAAAATTGAAAGAATCTTTTTGTCTCAACCATATGTTTATCCCCTTAAGTAAAATCAATTTAATGGAGGTCCTCACTTGAAGAATTTATTAAGAACTAGCACTCCTTTTGGGGCTAAATGGTTGGGTGTATGGTTTCACCAGATAAACACCTTTCCAGAACTTCCTGTTTGCTGAATTCAGAGAATGTGTACAGCTGACAACAAGCACTCATTATTTCAAAATGTCACTCTGAAAAGGCTAGAGACAGCGTGCTAAGGCATAGGGCTTTGCCTATCAAGACCTCGAATTTTATTTTAAGAATTTTAATTAAACAAACAGGAAAATAAAACTGGATTCCAGCTCTGGCAGCAACTGTGTAGACATGCAGTAAGAGCTGACATGCCGGAGGACAACATCTTTAGACAGAACCAATGTTTTGAGTCAATCATGTTAAAGACATGTCTCACAGTACTGGGCCTGACACAGAGACTGAAGTAATAAATATCCATTCACACAGTAGTTAAACAGAGCTGGAGCGACCTTTGCAGACTGTCTGGCCACTGATCAACCTTTTGTAAGGATGATGAAGCTGAACAAATGTGGCAAAGTTCTGGATGTGGCCAAACAATTCCCCTGGTCTGTACTGGACTCCCACATGTGGATAGAGGCCATCTCACAGGTGAGATGCGTCCTAGGATGGCTGATGCTAACACACACCCCTTTTTTTTTCCACTTTCATACACATTTTATTTACGCTTTTCCTCATAATCAACTTAAAAAATAGATTTATTTTATAAGAAAGCAATCAACCTGGAAACAGAAGTCGAAGTAGAAAAATAGCTACTCGAAACTGCCTGCAGACTCATTCTAGAACCTATAAATATGTTGTTTTACAGTCCAGTGCAAATAGATTTTCAAATGTGACTAAGCCTAAGGACTCTGAAATGGAAATATTTTAGATCATTGGGTAGGCCCTGTGTAATTACATGAATCATTAAAAGAGAATTCTTCCAACTTCACTGAGATGTGACAATTGCCATAGAGCTAATCTCCTGCTGCTGCTGCTGCTGCTGGCTTTGGGAAGCAGAATTCCCCAAGTAAAGGAATGAGAGCAGCCTTTACATGCTTGAAAAAGCAAGGAAATGGATGTCTCTACAGGAACACAGTCCTGAGAACACCTTCAGTGAGACCAATGTTTTCTTCCAACCTACAAATCTGTAACACACATGTCCTTATAATTGTTTAACTTGTAGTGAGTTACCATGGTATTAAGAGGGAACTAAAACAATATAAGCAATAAGTGCTATTAATTATACCATTAAATGTTTACCAACAGAAGTCAGTAGAATCTTTATATGTTTGCTAAAAGCAAGAACAGCATAATTGTAAGAATGTTCTAGAATTAAATCCATTTCTGGGCATGTTACTTAAAAATTGAGAAAAGAGAACCCATCCCTCCTCTTCATATAACTGACTGAAAGAGTGCCATTATAAAATAAACTGTAAATGGTTGGACCTCATGTTACAAATGCCAGGATAGGAATCTGGACAGAGTAAATGGCAGTTAGAGGTCATGTGGCTCCAGCCTAAGTGCAAATTCTTGTGGTCCCTTGGGCTTTCTCTTTCACATCACTCACTCCACTGGCTGTGGTCTTTCACAAGCTCCATCCAGGTCTTCCTAAGGAGCTGAGCAATGCTCACAGGCATTTTCATTATGGCTTCATTGCCTTCCTCCCATTTTTAAATGTCTTTCACACCTTCTAAAATAGTGGTTCTCAACCTTCCGAATGCTGCAGTCCTTTAAAACAGTTCCTAGTGTTGTGGTGACCCCAGCCATAACGCTATTTCATTGCTACTTCATAGCTGTAATTTTGCTACTGTTATCAATCATAATGTAAATATCTGCTATGCAGGATATCTGATATGTGATCCATTGTGGGGATCACAACCCACAGGTTGAGAAACACTGTTCTAAAATGATATGATCAGTATTTTGAAGGACACTACACTAAATTAAATGGCTCTTCTCATGCATTTCCCAGGTGCTGCTGCCTAGTGGCTAGCAATTCGAAGCCACTGAGGAACCTTTATTAACTCCACTGCTGGTACTAATACCCTCACCTGCCACTTACTGATAAGAACGTCATATTCCGTTGTAATCAGGAAATGATGAAGAAGAGTCTAATACGTTTAAGGCAGAGGGGAGTGGTAGGGAGCTAGTGGAGGAGCCTTAGACAGTCATCACCCAGCTGTTTTACTTTCTCTCCACATGAGTAATAGCCTCAGTCAGAGATACCAGAGAAGGAGACTGCCAAGGGTTACAGCTTGTATGGTCCTTACAGGAAATTCGAAGGCTGAGAAATGCTTTGGATTTTGAAATCTGGATATTTGCAAGCATGTAAAGAAGTACCTTGGAGATGCAATCTAAGCGTAACCACTGAATTCACTATGTTCCATATACACCTTATATACTAACTAGAAGGTGATTTAAACAGTTACAGTGCATGTGTAGGATTCTGTGTGAGCATGTGTGTGCGCACTTATACATGTACTTGCAAAGGCAAGAGGAGGTTATCTGGTGTCTTGCCTTTCAGATGGTGCCTCTGAGTGAACCTGGAGTTAAACTGGTGGACAGGCAGAAGAGCAGTGCTTGCTCCTTTGTCTACTCCCCAGTGTGCTAGCGTACAGTGGCTGCACGGCCATGCCCTGCCCTAGATCACAGCCTCGTGCTTTCATGGATACTGCTCCACACTCTCTCCGCACACACCCTGGCTCCACACTCTCTCTGCACACATCAGGTATGGAATTTTCTACTTCTGCTAGTCAATACTCAAAATGCTTCAAATTCTGGAACATTCCAGATTAGGACTGTTTAATGTGTACACTCAGTTTCCTTCACTCTCCAGCCTCTCTCTTTCTCATTTAAAGAGTGCATTTTTTGAGGCTGTGCAGATGACTCAGTGGGTGAAGTGCTTGTTGCAGAAGCATGGGACTTGAGTCTGAATGACCAACACTTACTTAAGAAGAATAACAAAGAAATAAAAGCCAGGTGTGATGGCAACCATCCCAGTTCTGGGAAGTGGAGACAGGATCCTGGAGACTTGTTAAGGCAGCTTGTCTAGCCAATCAGCGAGCTCCAGTTCAGTGAGAGTCGCTCTCTACCAGCTGAGGCCAGAAGGTCAGCCTGTGACCTTCACATGCACAAGTACGGGTGTGGGGACCCACAGCACAAGGGGGACATCAGAAAGAGTGGGCTTCTCATTTTAAGGTGTGGTCAAACAGTTTTGACTGTCTAAAATTGTTTTCTATTCATTGCAAATGAACTTGCTGTAATGGTCTTGAATTTACTAATGAAAGATATTACCTTATTTTGTCTTTTTGCTTTATTATCTATTTTGACTACTTATTAATATTTGAATTTCACATAAATTATGGCTCTTATAATTTATATTACAGTTTATTTATTGTGTGTGTGCATGCACATGTGTCCCACAGTGTTTGTGGGACAGAGGACAACATGTGGGAGCTGGTTTTTTCCTTTTACCATGTATGGGTCCCAGGGACCAAACTAAGTTGTTAGCCTTGGTGGCAAACACCTTTATCTACCAGGTCATTCATTAGCCCAAATTTCTGAGTCATTAGGTGGCCTAAATTTGACATATATTATTTTTAATTAAATATTTTTTTAAGCCAGTGAGATGGCCCAGTGGGTAAAAGTGCTATATAACCCTGGAAACCTAAGTCCAAACCCCAGAGGCCCCATAAAAGACTGACTCTGACATCCAGATCAGGGTGGTAGCATGCACATTAACACACACATCACACAGTTGAAAACTTTTAAATATGTATTTGTCTTATGATTTAGTTAAATTTACCTATTAACAAATGCAATAAATCTTTGCATGTTTAGGAGTTCAAGTGCTTCCCAACATCACAGATCTTAAATTTGGGCTAGTTATTAATTGGACAACCAAATTATTTTTATTTATTTTATTTTTATTTTGTGTGTGAGTGTTATGCCCGCATGTATATCTGTGTATCACATATGTGCCTGGTGCCCTCAACTCCTGAAGGGGCCTTGGATCTTCTGGAACTGGAGTTACAGCTGTGAGCTTCTATGTTGATTCTGGCAATCCAACACAGGTCTGCTGGAAGAGCAACCAGTACTCTCTCCAGCCCCAACAACAGAATTCTTAAATAACAAAAATGCATCTGCTATATAAACTTAAAGAAAACTATTAACAGAGAAAAAGAAGTAGCACATGATGAAATACACCTGGAGATTTTCGGCCCAGTGTATACAATGTAAATGGCACAATCTTTTGTTCACGCCTGTGGATGCTGAGGACAGGACGCAAGGTCTTGCCCATGCAGGGCAAGCACTCTATCTCTGACCTACATGCAGGTAGGACGAGCTTTGTGCATATCCCACCCAACTCCCAGGCATCCCTTGCTCTATCGATCTCACTTATGAATGTCAGCCATACCCTCTTCTCACTGCAGCAAACATGATATTTTCAAACTGGGGCTGGCAGATTTGAGTGGTCTACGATCAACATGGGATCTGCACTGCAAATTACTTCACTAACCTGCCAATAAATAAAGGATGCCTGCAAGGTTTTCAGTACGGCATTCTGGTGTCTGCTTCCCTCTGTTGGCTATGTGTGTGTTAGACATAGGGGCTCACTATGTACTCCAGGCTGTATTCAAACTTACTGTGACCAATGATGGCCTTTACCTCTGATATTCTGGGATTACACATGAATGCTACCATATCCTGATTTTTCCTTCTTCTTTTAAAAGTTACTTTTATTTTCCTGATTCATTTAGAGAGAGAGAGATGGAAGGAAGATGCATGACTAAGATGAAAGGAAAACTTGCAGGAATTGTATTTTTTCTTCCTTTCACCAAGTGGATCCCTGAGATCAAAAGTGCCTTTAAATGCTAAACCACCATGCTAGCCACCTGTTCTGTTGTTTTTGATCAGCAGTCACTGGTGTTAAAAACGTATGGAACTATTTCAGGTCAAAACTTTTCCTAACAGCTTTAAAGTGATAGCTTCAAAATGCCAGCACTTAAGCCTCTTCAGGACTCTGAGGCAAGTTATTCAGAATTTACATGTGAGAACAATGAGAAGAGGCAGCACACAGCAGGCTGTGCAGTTAGCTGGTAAACAGTCAGAAATGGGCACACAGGAGTCCTCAGCATCCCATCTGTGTACCTCTCCTTTCCCCTCTACAACAGAAGACAGGGCGACTTGGGAGGCTTAAGGACTGGACAGAAGGTCTAGTTACCACACGTCAACCGATGATCAACAGGTACAAGGTAGTTTGTCCTGTGAAAGGCAGTGAGGGAGGAGCGTCTCAGAGAAGAGGATTCTCACTATGCTTGTTTGGGGTACACTTCCTTCTTTAATGAGAAGACACCATTTCTCCTGCACTCAAAAGGAACATTGAGGGGTGCAGACATGCTTCAGAGACTGGGAGCACTTGCTGCTCTTGCAGAAGACTGGGTTCAGTTCCTAGAATCCACATGGTAGCTTATAACAATCTATAACTCCAATTCCAGAGCATCTGATGCTTTCTCCTTGTCTCTACAGGTACCAAGTAATGTACGTGATGAACATACATACATGTATGTAAAGTGTTCATAAATAAAATAAAAATAAGTAAATAGTTTTAAAAAGTAGTATTGTGCCAATAATTTGTAAAAGCTATTTACAGAATAGCTTAAGAAATCTATTTCTTTTATAATTGAAAGACTTTTTTAAAAACATTAAACTAGACTTGGTGGAACAAGCCTAAGTTACATGCCCAAGACATGCCTGAGCTACAGAGACAGTTCAAAGCCTGCCTAAACAACTTAGTGAGACGCTGTCTCAAAACAAATAAAAAACAATATATCTCAAGAGCAGAGTGCTAGCCTAGAAGGAATGAAGGCCTAAGTTCAAGCCATAGTACCTCCCAATATTAAAATAATTTAAAAATTATTAATATATGTAAAAGACAGTGATATTAATCCCTGCTTAGTACGTTAAAAAGCTGACAGGACACTTTCTTAGTCTCTGTCCTACAGCTCATGAAGAGACACAATGACAAAGGCAGCTCATATGAAAGAATGATTTAACTAGGGGACCTGCTTACAGTGTCAGAGGATACGTCTATCATCACTGGGAGCATGGCAGGGGCATGGCAGTACAATGGCACTAGAACAGTAGCTGGAAGCCATATGATGACCCACAGGCAGAGCAGAGAGACTCACTGGGCCATCAAAGTTCATCCCCAGTGGATACAGTTCTTCCAACAAAGTCATACCTCCTAATCCTTCTAATCTAGTGGTTCTCTACCTTCCTAATACTGTGGCCCTTTAATACAGTCAATCATGTTGTCATGTCCTTTAACCATAAAATTATTTTTATTCCAACTTCATAAGTAATTATGATAAATGAGTAATGATGTAAATATCTAACATGAAGGATATCTGATATGCGACCCCTGAGAAAGAGTCATCACTCCCAATGGGTTGTGGCCCACAGGTTGAGAACTGCTGTGCTAATCCTTTCAGACTTGCTTATGTAGGCCATTCTCATTCAAACCACCACAGACCCAGGCTAATATGTTTCAAAGCAAGTGTTCTGGGTTCTAGGATCACTAAACCATTCCATTTCAAATATCAGTCACTGGATGAAAAGAATAGACATAAAATATATTTTGAGGCACCTGAGAAGGTTTCTAAGATAGGGTCTTAGTCACTTCTGCAAGAATTTATCAGTCTGGATACTAAGTGGGTCAGTGGTTACCAGAGTTATAACAGTCAGTTCGCAACAGTTTGTAAATTAAAGGACCAGAGAGAAAATGGACAGGAGCCAAGAAGTGTACAAGAAGAGATCTTGTCCTATGAGTTTCACCTTGGTCACCTTCATATTAGACAGCAACACAAACTATTTTGACTCTTTATACTTTTAACAATAAGAGAAAGGGGACATTAATCCCTGATATTTTATCTACAAGGTTAAGAAATAAAATTAACAAATCATCAGAGACTATAAAAGACTGTGAGACAAATTCTAATACTTGCAGATCACAATAATATAAGAGGGCAGAGAAAAGGAATGCACTTGTTTCTTCTAACTCTAACTCACAAGGCTACAGCAATCAACTTGTTAAGTGTCCTCCTCAGCAATTCACACCAACAATCTATGGTGCTGACCTTGTTTCCGTCTCTTCTGACATATCTGTTTTCTTAATTACTCATGCCTAAAGATACACACACCTGTGACAGATTCCTGGGCCCATTGTTGATTAATTTATGTGAGCCATGTTGCGGTGTATATTGTTCTTTACAGAATGTAGCATAGTTAAAGTGTCTATGAGAGCTCCTCAAATATTGATTTCCATTTTCTTTGCCCTGTTTAAATATCAGGTGTCTGGTCCTGAGGGTACAGCAGCTGTAGGAGATGTACATTTATAAGATCTGCTTACCTATCCATTTCTAATCTTTTTTTTCTGTCATCTTAGATTTAACAAACTATTTTTGTTGAATTCCTTAGCACTTCTATTATAAAGCTTCCTTATCAATAAATAATTCTGGAAGTAAAGGAATTTCTGTATTATCTGTATGTTGAAAATGTTCAGATTTATTTAATGCAAGCTAATTTTAAGTCAACTTGACAGAAGCTAGAGTCATCTGTAATGAGGGAACCTCAGTTGAGAGAATGCCTCCATTAGAGTAGAGGACATTCTCTTAATTGGTCATTTATAGGGGAGGGCCCAGCCCATTGTGGGTCATGCCATTCCAGGGCTAGCTCATGGATTCTATAAGGACGCAGGCTGAGCAAGCCATGATGAGAAAGTCAATAGCAGCACTCTTCCACACTCTCTGCATCATCACCTGCCTCTAGGTTCCTACCCTGCTTGAATCCCTTTCCTAACTTCCTTCAGTGATGAACAGTGATGTGGAAGTGTAAGCCAAATAAACCATTTCCTCCTCAACTTGATTTGACCCTCGTGTTTCATCACAGCAATCGTAACCCTACCCAAACCACTGGTGTAGAACTCCCACTGTACTTAACCACATATCCAAAGGCTAAAAAAAATCACTTGGGTGCTTCCCACATGAGAAACTTTAAACCTGTACTCACTCCCCACCCTATGTTCAAGCATGCTTTTTTCCACTGTTCATCTTCTATCTGGAAGCTCATGTAGTCACCCAGAAGTGACCTTGACTTCCTCCTTCACTAGTACTCAAATATGTGAGATCTTATGCTTGCTTCTCCCTATAAGCCTCATTGGCAGGGCCCTGGTTCAACACCTTGTTTCTCTCATCAATACTATTGCATAACTTCCAAACTAGTCTTGGTGTCTTAGTACTCTTCTAGAAATATTTTCACTGCAATTTTTTTCACAAGCAAATAAGGTATTGTGTTCCTTAAAACTTTTCAGTGGCTTTCCACTGTACTTAGCAAAAATACTTAGCAAGGGTCTGGAGGTCCACTGAATTCTGATCTGTATTTTCTTCATGTCATATTTTGCAAAGAACAAAGAGTGATCATGACAATTTGTCCTGTGATGTTTTTAATCCCATATTTTAAGCATAGCTTTATTAGTGCCTATTTTATTATAGTAGAGGAGCATAATTTATTATGAAATGAATACATACACTGAAAGTATGGGTAAAATTACTTTTTTACAGACAAGGATATGTAGTCAAAGAGTTTAGGGACAAACCATTCCTGCTCTAGCTATACTGCATGTTATTCTTTTTTTAAAGGTTTATTTACTTATTTATGTATACTTATATACATGAGTGCTCTATTTACATGTATGCCAGCATGGCCAAAGACGGTATCATACAGAAGAGGGCATCAGATCCCATCCATGTGGTTGCTGGGAACTGAACTCAGGACCTCTGGAAGAGCAGCCACTGCTCTAACTGCTGAGCCATCTCTCCAGCCCTATTTTATTCTTAAAAAAAAAAAAAAAAAACAAAAAAAAAAAAAAAAAAAAAAAAAAACCTGTGTGTGTGTGCACGTGTGCGTGTGTGTGTATCTATATACAACTAATAGTTACTCAACTCAAGGATGGGCATACAGCTATTTTAATTCCTGACCAGAAGATAATGAACCTCAGATCCTTGTCAATATATGGTATAAAAAAAACATATGAACACCTTCACTCTGATTTTTCTAGGCAAGCTAGAAAAAAAGATCAAATAGTCTCTGATGTGGGTAAGCAAGGAATTTAATTCTGGGAGAAACTTGCTTAAAATTCCATACAGTCTTCATACAGGAGGCAAGCTGGAACAATATATTTTCTTTCTGTCACAACCTTCTGGGAAAAAAAGAAAAAACTGCATTGAAAGCATAAATGAGCCAGAAGATTTATAGCTTAAAGCAAGGGTGATTTACCTCACGGTACTGGAATCTGTCAGTTCTCAGATGGAGCAGCTTCTGTGGCCAGAAGTTTCCTTGAGAACGTCCTTTTTTGTGTATTATTTCTTACACTTATTTCTTTCTGTTTCTACTCCAAACTGTACTAATTTATATAAATAATGCTAGTTGTTTTTTTCTTTACTCCCAGAAGGCAATAAATGCTGTGGAATTTTTATTGTTTTTAAGTCTCTTTCTTAGATTCTTTGCACTTCCAAGAGAGGAAGAAGCCATTTAGTCTGCTTTTAAAATTAAGCAATAAAAATTCTGTGACTATATTGGTTATATCCTCAATCTGGAGCTAAATTATTAAAATTCTAATTCTTTTTCACTTTGCAAAAATTAAGAAGCAGTAATATCTTAAGTTAAGTTGAATGCTTTGATTTCTATTTTAGGAGAAGTACTCAAAATCTACTATAACCTCTCAAGTAAAATTCCATCTTTAAAGGACTTCTGGGTTAGAAATTTATTATTTAGAAATTTAAGTATAGGGGCTGGAGAGGGCGCAGTGGTTAAGAGCACTGGCTGTTCTTCCAGAGGATCTAGGTTCAATTCCCAGCACCCACATGGCAGCTTACAACATGGTAGCTCCTGTTCCATTGGATCTGACACCTTTGTACAGATATACATGTAGACATAACACCAATGTGTACAAAAAATAATTAAAAAAAGAAATTTCAGTATAGTGTTTGGAGAATAAAAAAAATGACTATCAAGTTATAGAAATTAAGATTACAAATTGGATTATATTGCATTAAATGTGAATCCATGTTGGATGACACTTGTTTGATTCCATGAAGTAGAATAATCAGACGTGGTTCCAAAGCTTGTCTAGAAGAAGACAGTACATCTGGGCACCACAAGTGAGCTAATCAAGTGTGCTTGAAACTAGAGAATGAGAGGAGAGAAACAATGACCACACGATTTTTAACATAGCAAGAAAAGTTATTCCAATATCATTAGTTTGAAAAAGCATCCATATTTGTTATGGGGGCATACACCAGTAATCCTAGAATCTGAGAGGTTGAGGCAGGAGGATCACTGAGATTTCTAGGCAAGCATGAACTACATAACAAGTATCAGGCCAACCATACATGTTTTAACAACAATGAAACAACCACAACAAAACACACCTACTCCAATCATCTAGCCTTTCACTCCTTACACCAGCATTTATTGCCTGTCATTATGCTGTAGGCCTAGCCATCCCAATAATTTTACAATCAAAATAGACACTGCATTTATTATGTGGTTAGTACATTGTTGAGGGAATAGTGACACTGGAGGGACAGTGTCTGGCTCTCCTTTTGACTGCTCCTCTGAGGAATGAGAATTAAACTAAACTCAGAGTAAGCCAGACAATCCTGAGTGGGCAGGAAGAGCATTCCAGGTGGGGGAATAATGGACACAGATGAGAGGGGCTATGCAGTTATTAATACAACACAGAATGAAAAATCTAGTCCATTTGTTAAAACTAAGGAGTCAAGATGTCAAGATAGAGCAGGAAACCAAGTGTGGAGACCCACATAGCTGCACAGGTCACATATCCATGAAAGGATACCTGTTTGAGGGGTGCAGATCAGTTTGGATCATAGAGAGGAGAGGAAGTCCTAGCCAAGGCCATAGAGTTCTAAGGTACACAGACATCAGTTTGGCAGGAGAGGAATTCCAAGAACCCAAATCACAGAGACCTGCTGCTGTCAACCTCACAGGTCCTGCAACAGTTACTAAGAGCTACTGGGCAAGCCAGGCTCACACAACCAGGCAGTCTGCTGAGTGAGACAAGGGCAGCCTCTGCTTTTAAAGAGCTTAAAGATAATTCCTTAATTGAGTGAGGTAGGGTGCAGACTTCTGAGTTCTACTAGGAAAGTATAAGAACCATTTGAGGAAGAGTCAAGACAAAAAGATTACTCACTTGAAGTGGAGAACTTCAAAGCAAGCATACAGGAGAAATGCAAACAGACTGAAATTAGCATTTGTCTGCCTTGAGAGCAGTGATTGCACCACACCCCTCCAGGACCAGCAAGCATAGCCAGTACTCCTTCCTGTGTGCCAGGCACTGACTGCTATATGCCTTGAGTTCATTCTTTGAGCTTGTCAGTAATGAGGCAGACATCATTATCATCCTGACTGTACAGGCAAAGAAACGGGCACAGACAGACTATGTGAAATTACTCAAGGTTATAAAGCTAGCAGGTAGGGGCCTCATTTAAATCTAGGTGGTCTGGGTCCAAACTCTGGCCCCAAACTGACTTACATTTGACTTATCATTATGTTTGGTTTTGTTTTGTTTATTTAAAAATCTATCTTCTGGGGATAGAGAGATGGTTCAATGGTTAAGAGGGCTTATGGCTCTCACAGAGGACCAGATTTGTTTTCCAGCACCTACATGTTGCCTCACAGTCACTAACTCCAGTTCCTGGGGTTCTGACACCCTCATTTGGCCTCCTTTAGCACTTGTACACATGTGCTGGTGGACATAACTCACAAAGACACATACACATACAGACAAATTACAAAAACTCACATATAGACACATACACAAATAAACAAATAAATCCTAAACAAATCAAAATTAAAAACTATAATTGTGCCACTTTTATTTTTCTTCCCAGTCTTCTACCACATAGACTTTTCATGTCCTTAGTTATTGAGTTATATATATTACCTCAAGTTAGGAAGAAGATATGCAACAATAATGACAGCAGCAACAACAACAACAAAATAGTGCACAGAACTGAAGACATACCCAGTGGTTACAAGTGCCTGGTGCAGCTACAAAGGATGAGATCCCAGTGCCTCTTTTGGGCAACTCACAATGACATCTAACTCCAGTTTCAGATGATCCAACATCCTTTCCCAGCTTCCACAAACAGAAGCAACCTAACTTCTGGGACAGACCCTGTTTCGGGCTCTAGAAATTTGGGCACCTTCCTTGCCAGAG
>NC_034594.1:133169301-133174886 GCF_900095145.1 Mus pahari
CTGTAGGTGCAACAACAATATGAACTAACCAGTACCCACTGAGTTCGAGTCTCTAGCTGCATATATAGCAGAAGATGGCCTAATCAGATTAGTGGGAGTGGGTGGGTAGGGGAGCAGGGGCAGGGGGGGTATAGGGAACTTTTGGGATAGCATTTGAAATGTAAATAAAGAAAACAATCATCATCATCATCATCATCATCATCATCATAATAAAAAGAACTGATCCCTGTAACAGCTTCCCCTCACTGGAGCTCTGCTACATAAACAGCCTTTTGACTTCTAACACAACTCAACAGAATGGCATCAAGCACACTAGTTGAAGAAGGAAGTGTTCAACATACAGTCAGGGTCTAAACGGGCCTCTTACACTTAACCACAGTCTCTACTGTGATGTTTCCAGGATAAAAACAGAAAACAGGAGTCCTCAAAAGTCTGATTTTCACTGTTGCTGTCAGTGAAGTGTAATTGTGTTTATTTCAAGGAGCATATATTTTAGACCAACATTTAGAATCAGCTATGGTAATACCAACATTTATGACTAAGACTGAGTTTACAACTCACTGTGTGTATGTGTGTGTATATTACATAGATATATACACATATACATATATATGTATTTAAATATAATATTGCTCTTTCAAATTAATCTTATATAAAAAATATCGCATCTCTCCTTCTCTAGACCTCATTACCATAGAACTCCATCTATATGAAAACTGTCCTTAGAGGATTTGGAGAAATATCACTTACAGTGTAATATACAATTTAATCTATAAAATACAAGGTCATGCTCAAATAAAAGTACAAGTATCTTCTTGGGACTAAGGGTGAGTCTATAAACACAGGACATAAATAACTGATAAATTCTCGTACTTCCTAACTCTCAGTAAAAATTTTATTTCTCTTTCCAAGAGCAAATTGTTACTGGCTAACATAATATCAAGTTAGCTTTTAGAAGCAGTTTGTTGTCTCTATAAAGTATATGGTAATTTAGTTTCATTAACATAAGTGGAAACTACTTCAGAATGTGCCAAGTTAAAGAATGCTTAAATTTACTCTTCCCCATTCAAAGCCACATTTCCTTGGACTCCCATCAAGTCTCCTTGCAGAGCTGTTGGTTGGCTTAATTTTTAAAGATATTTCCCACTAAGAAGCAAAGTTAAATTTAATCTAAAGACTGGAAAGGCAGTTAACATTTATGCTCATCTAAACTTGCTTCTTACCCAGACTCAAGATTTTGTGTAATTAGAAATGCTAGTGCCATGACCCTTATGGAAACTTAACAAAACACTGAAATCTCACACGATAAACTCATTAAAAATGTATTCTAAAACTATAAGAAGTCTATATTTTCCACATTTCCTTTTTCAGTGTTAACAATTTTCTGAGGCATGGTTTAAGAGATTATTTATAAATGGTTAAGCCAAAATCCACATTAAGCGACTAATTTCATAACCTTGACTTCATTGTATGTGTATGTATGTGTATGTATGTGTTTGTATGTTATTTCTAATCTGGAAAGCCAAAGACTAGATGTAGATATTCTCAAAACAACTTAATCACATAACACAGAAACTGAAATTCCAAAAAATATTCATAAAAATTTCTTGAAAGAATCTGTAATGAGGGACTTTAATGAAAACTCAGAAATAATCAGTTACCTGTGTATGTGGACACATACATGCTCATATGTTATGTACATGTGTGTGGATGCAATGCAGACCAGAAATTGCATGCACTTCTCAGTCATTCTCTATCATATTTTTGAGACAGGGTCTCCAACTCAACTTGGAGCTATCTGGTTCAGCTATACCGAAAGCTGGAAAGACAATGGCTCCCTGTTCCTCTGCCTCCCAACACTAGAGTTACCAAGCAGTGCCTGGATTTCTTTTGTTTTTTTTTTTTGTTTTTTTTTCTTTCTTTCTTGGGTGCAGAAAATCAAACTCAGGTTCTCACACTTTTGTTGCAGGTACTTTGCCAACTGAGCCATCTCTCCTGCCCATCACCTACTGGATGGTCCAGTGTGCTGTGCTGAACCTCATGTGTATTAGCTACGGAATATGTACTATGCTTAGATTTCTGATGTCCTGTGTCCTTTAGCTTTTTTATTTACTTGTTTGTTTGTTTGTTTTTGTCAGCAAAGAGAGATACATGTGGCAATTGCCAAATGAAAGAAATGTTTTCCATTCACGTTCAAGTTCCCTTGAACAGAGCTGGCTTGTTTCTCTTTTCCAAAGTTAGGTAATGAGCAACAAAAGTGTGAGAACCTGAGTTTGATTGCCAGCATCCAGGTTTTTAAAAAAACGAACAAAGAAAGAAAAACTCTAGCACAGCTTGGTGTGTAGTAGTAACTCTAGTGTCAGGGAGGCAGAGCTACAGGATAATGCCATTGTCTTTCTGGCTATTCAGTGTAGCTGAACCAGACAGCTCAAAGTTCAGAGATATCTAATTTGATATAGAATTTGATTCTATTGAGAACATAGTTTTTTCATTATATTCATGCCACTTAAGAAAAAGAACTACCAAGGTAGGAGAGGTGGTCTATGGCTGCAATCCTAGTACTTGGTAGGCTGAGGTAGGAAGCTAGAGAGCTAGAGGCTAGACTGAGCTACACAGTAGCTTTGAGGGCAGCTGATGCTGCGGGGTGACAGACACCCTCTCTTACGACGTCTGAATATAGTAAGCTCTGTTTTCATGGGTGTGCTTAAAAAAAGTATAAAATACCTAAATTAGTTAAGTAAACTCTGTTTTCATGGGTTTGGTTAAAAAAAATTAGGTTACAGAACAATATACTTAGTCTGGAATTACCTAGATGAAGGGAGCTGGCTTGTTGGGAGCTGGGTCCATGATATGAAAGGGAAACACGCAGACAGATGGTCCAGTGTGCTGGGCTGGAGCGCAGAAAGCAGGCCAAGAGCGTTTGCACAGAATGGCAGGCTGGCAGGCTGGCAGGGGTGTGCAGGAGCCCAGGCAGAATGCAGAAAGCATGCATGGGAGTGCACAATCTGGCATGAGGACTTACAGCAGGGTGGGGAAGACAGTCAAACAATTCAGGGTGACAGCAGGAATGGCAATTTGGTACAATAGGGAGACTTACCAAGTAAGTTATAGATCCAGACTTGGTGCCATCAGGGGATTTATAACAGAGAGAACACTGGGATGAGCTCACTGGCACTGAGTTGTAAGGATTGGTGGTGCAAAGTCAGTTTTCAGGCATGAGATTAGAAAAGTACATGTGCACTGTGTGTGTGTAAAGGGGAAAAAGAGTAAGTGTAAGAGTGTGAGTATGTGTAAGATAGAGTGTGTATGTACCTGAGTGTGTGAGTCTGTGTGAGAGTATGAGAGAGTGTGTGTGTGAGAGTGTAAGTATGTGTGTGAGAGATAGTTTGTGTAAGTATGAGAGTATGTGTGAGAAAGAATGAAAAAGAGAGAAAGAAGAAAGAAGGAGAGAAGGGAGAGGGAGAAAGAGGAAAGAGAGTCTATGTGTGTCTGACATTTAGCCATCTGCTAACTTGACCCAGAAGCAATAAATGCATTTAATTGCATATATCTTGCTTTCTAACTACGGCTGTCTCATTATAAAGAGGCAGGACAAATTGGAAAATACAAACAGGCCTTGAATTCTCTGAGGTTCTTAAACCAAGTTACATTCAGACACTAACAGCAGGCTGGAGGATGGTCTCCTGGATAAGAGCACTGCCCACATAAGCATGAACATCCGGGTTGGGATCCCTGGCACCTATATAAAAAGCCAGGCAGACATGTCACTGCAGTCATGTACTCGGTGCCGTGGGAGACTGCCGGGGCTTGAAGGCTGTCACCCTAACTCAAGGTTTGGTGAGAGAGCACTTGGTGTCTTCCTCTGGCCTCCACATGTATACAGATACCACAGATATGCACACACCTAAAAATGTCAAAGATCAAGAAACTGTTGCAGAATGCTGATGTCTAAAGAGAGTTGAATGTGGGTGCTGCCACATAGCTCTTTAATAAATTATTTAATAAGTTTCTTTCTTTGAAAACTTAGAAAGGACCAATTTTCTAGAGTGGTTTTGATATAATCCTACAAGAGAAGGAATTTTTATGTTACCTTCAGGTCTTCCCCATTTTACTCACTCTACCATGCTTGCTGCCAGAGTCCATACAAACCACAGCTCACTGCACTGTAGGGTCTGAGCAAGTGTACTTCAAATTGTTACTGGTCACAAAAAAACAAAACAAAAAACAAAACAAAACAAAAAAGAACAAAACAAAAACTGTTTATCAATCTAAGAAAAGCTGTTTTATTTCTAAAGCCTTATTTGAATGGTAAGAAAGCTAGTCACAAAATTCACACCTAGATCTAAACCAGGAGGCAGGTAACATCTAGCAAAAGGCCAGCATATATACTCTTTCACACAGTATTTCTGCCACATGAATGCAGAAAGTAAGAAAAAGTTAAATATTAATGGAGCCTTCTTTTTTGTTCTCTGTAGTTACTAACAGACTGATGGGAAAAGGTATATCACACAGGGTCATCCTTCTGCATGGTGACCCTCCCCACACCAAGGACCCAGACTATGCAGACCCAGTGCCCTCTGTCTAGACACCCTGCAGACACAGTGCCCTCCGTCTAGACAACCCACAGACACAGTGCCCACTGTCTAGTTCACCCTGCAGACAGAGTACCCTCTGTCTAGACCACCCTGCAGACACAGTACTCACTGTCTAGGCACCCTGCACTGTTTTCATAGTTTTGGTCATAAATGGAAATTGGCTGACTAGATGGTACTTCATCATTTACTCTAAAGTAAAGAATCATCAGTTTATTTTAACTTTAGAGATCTATAGCTTATCAATTAGTTTAGAATACTTGAAAATCTCTAAACCAAAGCAGAGCTACAATACCTTATTAGTTTTTCTGTTTTTTGTCTTTTGTTTTTGTTTTTTTTTGTTGTTGTTTGTTGATTTTTGTTTTCGAGACAGGGTTTCTCTGTGTAGCCTTGGCTGTCCTGGAACTCACTCTGTAGACCAGGCTGGCCTCGAACTCAGAAATCCACTTGCCTCTGCCTCCCAAGTGCTGGGATTAAAGGTGTGTGCCACCACACCCAGCCACCTTATTAATTTAAAACTAAATTATCTTCTAATAATGAAAGTAAATGAGTGACGATTCTAGCATTGAGATCAATAAAAGGATCAATTTAATATTGATTAAAAAAAGGCAAGCAGGAATCTACACAGATTACAAAGGAAACATAATCCTACAGGAAGAAGAAAAAGAACTAGATGTGCCTTGTAAGTTGGTCCTTGATCAGGTTCCTAAATTCTACTCAGTCTTCTATGTCATCAGAAACAAACGCTCCCTGCTTTCCACTTCCTCTCCTGTGTTCACTCCCATTGGTGACTAGACCGGGTGTGACCTAGTAAAACAAGTGGCAATATCTGCTGTGTCTTTATTCTCTTTTTAAAAAAGCATCTAAAGCCGGGCGTGGTGGCACATGCCTTTAATCCCAGCACTCGGGAGGCAGAGGCAGGTGGATTTCTGAGTTCGAGACCAGCCTGGTCTACAGAGTACAAGTGGTTTTTAACAATTGCCAAGTGAATGG
>NC_034594.1:133175177-133192490 GCF_900095145.1 Mus pahari
AAAAAAAAAAAAAAAAAAAAAAACCAAAGTTTTCTAGACACATACATATATTCATTACCACCACCACCCAGTGTCCACCTGAAGAAGGTACAAAAATGCTGAGAGTCTGCTAAGGATCAATAAAAGTATGCATTAAGTATCCATATCACTTACTATTTCAATCTGTCTTAAAGGAGGACAATTTCGGAATGACTTTTAAATGCTATGTCTCTGTGACGATCTTGTTTGTCAACTTGATTGCACTGGAAAGAATCTGGGAGCTTAGTCTACTTCACTTTCAGAAAGATGAACTAGGGGTGAAGGCCTGCTGCCCTGTGGACAGCACTGCCTCCCATCTGGTGATTAGGGAAGAACAACACAGGAAAACAAAACAGTTTCCCCAGCCCTCAATCCCTCATTTAAAATCAGCCTAACCACCAACAGAGCTGGGATGTGCTAGTAAATTTCTGCCACTCCCAGTTCTGTGATCTTTCCAGAAGATAATGCTAAATTGCAGAGGATTCAGCATTATTCAAACTGCAATATTTCAGGATGACAGGACTACTTTGTATTTAAAGCCAAATCATTCCAATTCTGGATATAAACAAAGTACCTGAGAAACCCTGGCACATGACAGGGCCTTAGTACTTGTTTTTCAAATGAAGAATTACTACATAGAGACAGCTTAAAAACTGTAAATGGTGAAGTTTTGTAATGCCTCCATCAGCTTTTCTGTAGGCAAGTGTGAAGGCATTTTGATTGCTAATTGATAGGGGAGGACCCAAGCTGCCAGTGGTGGTTGACACCCCTGTGCAGGTAGTCCTCGGTAATATAAGCAAATAAGCTGAACATGAGAGACCATGTTCTTCTGTGGTCTCTGCTGCAGTTCCTGCCCTGAAAAACCCTTACTTCCCCAAGTTGTTTTTGGTCATGCCTGGCACTTGGCACCTAGGACAAAGTGGGATGTGAAACTACCTTCAGAGGAAGAGATATGACCTCCCTCCCATTTTTCCCATTCTGTCTATCTGGAATATGGGACTAGAACATGTGTAATAGGCACATTTGATCCCAAAGGTTAAGGCAACATCACTGAGACTACAAGTGCATAACTGCTCTTGCGAAGAACCCAATCTTGGTTCCCAGTATCCGTACTGGGTATCTCACAACTGCCCCAAAGCATGTGATGCCCCTGGCACATGCCCCTGACACATAATTAAAAGTAAAGAAAATCTTAACATAACATTCTAAAGAGAAATTACTTATTGTATACTCACTTGATTATCTAGGCCATAGAAAAGGAGGCTAACACCAAGCATTGAAGAGGACATGCAGAAAGTAAAATGTCTTTGCAAGGCTGATAGGAATACAGAATGTGATTTTAAATGTGTGGGGAATGCCAGGACAGGGAGGTGGGAGTGGGTGGGTTGATGAGCAGGGGGAGGAGGGGTGGGATAAGGGGTTTTGGGAGGGGAAACCAGGAAAGGGGATAACATTTGAATTGTAAATAAAGAAAATATCTAATAAAAAAAAAGGCTCATTTGTACCCTTGACTGAGAGTAAGCAGATGCAGAGCTCATGTTTTGTGTTCTATACATGAAAAAAAAAAAAAAAAAGTGTGGGAGGGACAAGAGGGATGGCCAGACGGCCATGAGAATGAATTGAAATCTGCAACTGACAGGAATGGGAAGGGGTGTGTGTGTGTGGGGGGGTGCATCTCGAGGATGAGACTGAGACCTGGGATAAAGGAGGCTCCCAAGAATCAATGGGGGTGACCTTAACTGTGACTCACAGCATCAGGGACATGGAGCCTGCAGAGGCTACCTCCTGTAGCCAGGCAGGAACCCCAGAGAGCAATAGAGATACCACCCCACCCACAAAACTTTCTATCTAAAAGTTGTCCTGTCTACAGAAATGCAGGCACAGGGGATGGATCAGAGACTGAGGTAATAGCCACCCAATACCTAGTCCAACCTGAGACCCATCCCATGGGCAAGCACCAATCCCTGACACTATTAATGATACTTTGTTATGCTTGCAGACAGAAACATGTTGTCCTCTGAGAGTCTCCACCCAGCTGCTAACTTAGTCAGATACAGACACCCACAGTCAAACAGTGGATGGAGCTTGGGGACTCTTATGGAAGAATAGGAGGAAGGATTGTGGGTCCCAAAGAGGATAGGAACTACACAGGAAGACTAACAGAGTCAACCAACCTGGACCCTTGGGGCTCTCAGAGACTGAACCACCAACTGTGGAGCATATCCAAGCTGGACCTAGTCCCCCCCCCCCCCCCCGCACATATGTAGCAATGAGCAACTGGACCGGGGGCTGTCCTAAAAACTGTTGCCTATCTGTGAGATATGTTCTTCTAGCTGGGCTGCCTTGTCTGGCTTCAGTAACAGAGGATGCCCCACAGAGACTTGATGAGCCAGAGCAGAGGTATACCAAGGGGTCCCCCACCCACTCAGAGGAGAAAGGGAGGGGGGATAGAAGATGGGGGATGGAGGGAATGGTTGTGAGAGGGGGTGACCAGGAGTGGGGCAGTGAGTGGGATGTAAAGTGCATAAATAAATTAAAAAAATAAAGAAAATCATGATAACTGTCTTAGAGTTTCTATTCCTGCACAAACATCATGACCAAGAAGCAAGTAGGGGAGGAAAGGGTTTATTCGGCTTACATTTCCACATTGCTGTTCATCACCGAAGGAAGTCAGAACTGGAATTCAACCAGGTCAGAAAGCAGGAGCTGATACAGAGGCCATGGAGGGATGTTCTTTACTGGCTTGCTTCCACTGGCATGCTCAGCCTGCTCTCTTATAGAACTCAATACTACCAGCACAGAGATGACACCACCCACAAGGGGACACTCCCCTTGATCACTAATTGAGAAAATGCCTTACAGCTGGATCTATTGGAGGCATTTCCTTAACTGAAGCTCCTTTCTCTGTGATTACTCCAGCTTGTGTCAAGTTGACACAAAACTAGCCAGTACAATGCCATTATTTATAGTCAAAAACTAGAAACAAAAAGTTTATACAAGCAACTAAGCAATGCTAGGAGTCGGAGAAATAGTTTTCCCCAGAGAAGAACATACCAATTGGTTATCCATACCAAATCGTTAGCCCTGAAAACATACTTACATGTACCTTTATACATACACACATACACACACACACACACACACACACACACACACACATATTTGTGCTCCCAAAAGGAAAGGCATGAGGGAGTGTTTTAGGGTGAGCACACACACACACATTCCTCCCCTGAAAAAAAAATTATATATTATTATACTAAATATATATGCATACAATAACAATTAATGAAAAAAAGGCCACCATTTGAAAGAAAACAAGAAGTTTTCTCATGGGAGATCTTGTAGGGAGAAAAAAGGAAGGAAAAAATATTATTGTGATCTCAATTTTTTTTCAAGTAACAAAAAGAAGAACAAAAAGAAGTTCAAAAGTTAGGAAACATACACCAAACTCAGGCACTTATATTTTGAAATACTATTATGTAATAATAAGGAAGAAACTGGTCATAAACAGCATAGCAGAGGAATCTAAAAAATCAGTAGACTAAATAAGAGAAGACAGATACAAAAATACTACACATTATACCACTCTATCTGTATAATATTTTCAGAGTAGCAAATGTATAGACAGGAAGTAGGTTGGAGTGATGGAAAGGTAGTGCCTGCGGAAGAGCATGAGGGAGTGTTTTGGGGTGAGACAATGAATACACAGATCTCTATGGCACTGCATGTCGCAGGCAGGTGAGTGTAAGATATAAGAATTGTGCCGGGCGTGGTGGCGCAGGCCTTTAATCCCAGCACTTGGGAGGCAGAGACAGGTGGATTTCTGAGTTCGAGGCCAGCCTGGTCTACAGAGTGAGTTCCAGGACAGCC
This sequence comes from Mus pahari, assembly GCF_900095145.1. Taxonomy (NCBI): domain Eukaryota; kingdom Metazoa; phylum Chordata; class Mammalia; order Rodentia; family Muridae; genus Mus; species Mus pahari. The sequence continues at coordinate 133,179,066 of NC_034594.1, forward strand.
AGGGCTAAACAGAGAAACCCTGTCTCGAAAAACCAAAAAAAAGAAAAAAAAAAAAAGATATAAGAATTGTGTCTCTTTATAAAGATGCTCTAAAAAGTGAAAAGCCTTTTCTCCAGAAGTCAGAAAAGGGTGACCAGCACAAAGCTTTCCCAGTCCTTTCCAGGCCCACAATTTCCTGTCTGCACTGGCAGGAGGAGAGGAGGAAGAGGAGGGAGAGGAGGTGGGAAGGAGGAAGGAGAAGAGGCAGGGAGGAGGAGAGCAGGAGCAAGCACCCTTGCTCCTCAGCAGTCTCACCGCACCCTGGGTGAGCTATCTCTCTGGCTTGGTGTGGCTGTTGAACAGAAGGTCTTATGTGTGTAGTTTTATATTTGTGCTCCCAAAGGAAATTCTGTGTCCTCATTTCCGTCCACTTAGGCAAGACGAGGACAAGAGCTACACCCCAACCCAGGACCCACTGCTTAGTTATCCAAACTGCAAAGGCACCAACTGTCCTTGGCCCTTCCAACTATGGAGTGAGAAAAACGACTAGGGTTTAGAATAATATGATTACATTTTAAAACATGAAAAAATGTAGCTCATCCCTCAGCATTTGTTATCTGCAGTGTCTTAGGCAGTCTTTATGAACCATTTGCAGACCAGCAATAAGTATGTCCTTCTATAATTACAGAAAAAAAATGTATGCACCAACTTCTGTTGGTTTTCAATATTTAAGATCTGTTGTAGATAAATATGCTGGGGAATCTATCCTGGACGCTAGAATGTTCTAAAGTGTATATATTTAGAGAGCTTTAGAGAGTTACTGAAGCCTTTTAATTTGCTTCCATCTTGGGTACTGAGACTTTACTGAAGCAAAGAATTGCCAGCCATTTTAGTGTCATATACACACTGACTTTAACACAGCAATAAGTGAAAATTTGCCCCATTCTGCTGTGGTTACTCCAATACACTTTTAAGATAGCTACATGATATTTTAAAACCTTTATTTCCCTTTATTTCAGACAATCCACTTACAGTAGAGAACTAGTATCACTATTGGCCACACCATTTAAAACAGAACCAGAACTGACTGTGCAGATAACTCAGTGGGTTCTGGTACCTCGGTACATTCTGCTGTTCATCTCTGGGACCCACATGGTAGAGGAGAGAGTGGACCTTGCAAGCTGTTCTCCAATCTTCATGTGTGCTCACTACCATGCACACAAAGTAAAATAAAAATTTAAAACATTTTAAAACTTAATAAAATGTAAAAGCTGTAATAGAATGGACAGGCAGTACCAGGAGAAACCTAAGTTAGAAGTTAGAGTGCCACTTCAGGAAAAACAAGACAAGCAGCATGCCTGCCTGACAGCCCACAGGTACACGTCTCTGGAAGCACGCAGTTTACAGCTGTTACCTTGATCATGCAGCAACTGTGTGCAAGTCATACCTCCAGGGAAACCATCAAAATCCTTTGAGCTGAATTTTTTTAATATATAGCTCTTCTAAAGAAATTTGTAGAGAGCAGCCTATGTTGGATATGTCCACTGAGACCCAAGGAAACGGTTTGTGTCATATAAAAAGGCACATTTTCCCACAGTGCCAGGCAATAATTATAATCTGAACATCAATGCTAGCTATTTAATAGGAACAGAAATGAAAACAACTAGCATCTGAAACTGCTAAACTGGCATATATTACAGGTGTATGTCTTTAAGTTCAAGGCCAGGTTGATCTACATAGAGAGTTCCAGGCTAGCTAGGACTATAGTGAAGTCCTGGCTCAAAGCACAAACACAGAAACAAAAAGTTTGGAGATGACTCAGAAGTTAAAAGAAACTGTTGCTCTTGTATAGGACCTGGGTTCAATTCCAGGCACTCACATGATGGCTCACAACCATCCTTAACATCAGTTCCAGGGGGTCCAATGCTTTCTTCTGACCTCCATAGGTACCAGACACAGACACATGATACAAATGCATGTATACATTCAGGCAAAGCACTTGTATACATAAAATAAAATTTTAAATATTCCAATTATTGTCACTAGCACCTGGGTTCAAAACCTCTAAGACATATAGACTATAATATATAACCAAAATAAATTTTATTATGGCTCCTTGTCAGATAATCTAGAGGAATAAGAATTCAACTACTTTCAACTAACTGGCAAACCTTCTTTCTTAGATGATACATACTTTCCATATTAACTAAACGTAGCTAATTAGATACAGCTGGCAGCATCCCAGACAGCTTCAGTCTGTGCCCTACAATCTGTTCTTGCTCATAACCTGCTTGGAAGTCACAGATATTTCTAGATTTGAGAGCTCTCTTCCAAGAACATGGAAGTTTCTTGAGATCACAGAGCAAGAACGTGACTTTTGCTGCTATTTCTTTTAATAAGATACATGTTCTGGCCATCAGAATTCTAAGTGGGAGTTCAGCTTATACAGGGTGATAATTCTAAGTGGGAGTTCAGCTTATACAGGGTGATAATGTCTTTGAGTTCAAGGATAATATTGGATATATCTTTGAATGACTTTTTCCAGGGCTGTGGATGTAAGGTGATCTGTCTGTATTTAGTGCCTGGTAACTTTTGTGAGAAATTAGAGCAGTGGTTGGCATGGAAAATAGTAAAATCCACAGAACAGAACACAATCAGCTGTCTCATTTGGATACAGAGCATATGGTGTATCTCATTAATGCCTGCCTGCCTGCCTGCCTGCCTCACAAAATGCATCTGACCAATCTTTCATGGCTTTGATTTTATCTAAACAATGAGTTCACAAAAGCAGAAATGCTCTCCTAACTCGGTTTATGCTTTGCACATTCAGGGGTGAAAAAAAATCTTATTATTGCTTAAAACAGGCTGCAGAGAGTAGTGGCTACTGTGAATAGCAGTACCAAAAACAGACCAATGACCTCACTTGAGCCTTGTCAGCATATCTCAGAAGCTCCTGGGGGGGAAAGGAGTATCTGGAATGAAATCAGTCCTGGTCTGGGAGGAGTTGAAGAACCACGGTCTTCAGTCATCTTTATCTCCATTCTACATTATCAAGCTAAGCACAGCCCATACCTGAGTGCATAAAGCATTTCACAGAGCTCAGTGGTGTGTCTCTATGTACAGCAGCTTAGCAGAATCAGAGAAAGTGAGGAGGCTTTGGTTTTAATAGCAATAAATAATGACTCAATTCTCTCATACGATTATTGTTTTCAATCCCTATGCTACTGAGCAGGTAACACACACATAGAGCACATGGCTGCTGCTATGAGCATGCGCTCAGGTCTTATATGTTGCAGAAAAATATCTCAATATTCTTAATTACTGAAGGAAGACAAATCTTTGTATAAAACTCCTTTATGTGGAATACTTAGAATAGAAAATTTTAAAGGGACAGACAATGAATTAGAGGTTCTCGGGCTTGGGGAGTACTAAGGAGATGTTTAACAAGCACAGAGACTGTCTTGGGAGTTTTGAAAAATGTTTGATGATACCTGTATAACATTGTGAATATGTGAAACTAACATGATACCTATTGCACTGATAAGGCACCTAACATGAATATAATTAATACCACTGAGGTGTAAAAATTAAAACAGTTAAAAGGCAAAGTTTGTTATACATATTTTATCACCATTAAAAAAAAAAAAAAAAGGAAAGAAAAACACAAGGAGGTTTCTCCATACCCACCATAATGGAAATTTAAAATAAAAAGCTGAAGGAATAGTTCATGGACAAAGCTTTGGTTCTCTACTACAAGACACTCTTTATAGAAAAATTAAGATTCATAATCTCTGACATAAGCCATCATAGTAGTATCATTTAGCAATATGTTATGTGATTTATTAATGTTTCTTAACTTGACATAGAATTTTATACCCAGACTTTTCTCCAATGCAAGTGAATCTTTAGTCAATATTATAGCTTTACCCTTATCCATCCAAACTGTGATTGTGGAAATATCAAATGCTATATATATATATATATATATATATATATAGCTACATCCTATTTTAAAGCCTTCTAAAGCTGTATTGTATACACCTGATCAAAATTGCTTTGGTTTTTTATTAATTTATTTATTATTTTCTTTACTTACATTTCGAATGCTATCCCGAAAATTCCCTATACCCCCCCACCCCTGCTCCCCTACCCACCCACTTCCACTACTTGGCACTGGCCTTACCCTGTGCTGGGTCACATAAAGTTTACAAGACCAAGGGGCCTCTCTTCCCAATGATGGCTGATTAGGCCATCTTCTGCTACATATGCAGCTAGAGACTCGAGCTCAGGGGGTACTGGTTAGTTCATATTGTTGTTCCTCCTACAGGGTTGCAGCCCCCTACAACACCTTGGGTACTTTCTCTAGCTCCTCCATTGGGGGCCCTGTGCTCCATCCAATAGCTGACTGTGAGCATCCACTTCTGTGTTTGCCAGACAGTGGCATAGCCTCACAAGAGGCCACTATATCAGGGTCTCTTCAGGAGAATCTTGCTGGCATGTGCATTAGTATCTGGGTTTGGTGGCTGATGATGGGATGGATTCCCGGATGGGGTAGTCTCTGGATAGTCCATCTTTTCATCTTAGCTCTAAATTTTGTCTCTGTACCTATATCCTTTCATGGGTATTTTGTTCCTTATTCTAAGGAGGAATGAAGTATCCACACGATGGTCATCCGTCTTGGTTTTCTTGTGTTTTTCAAGATGTATCTTGGGTATTCTAAGTTTCTGGGCTAATATCCACTTATCAGTGAGTGCATATCTAGTGACTTTTTTTGTGATTGGATTACCTCACTAAGGATGATATCCTCCAGATACATCCATTTGCCCAAGAATTTCATAAATTCATTGTTTTTAATAGCTGAGTAGTACTCCATTGTGTAAATGTACCACAGTTTCTGTATCCATTCCTCTATTGAGGGACATCTGGGTTCTTTNCAGCTTCTGGCTATTATAAATAAGGCTGCTGTGAACATAGTGGAGCATGTGTCCTTATTACCAGTTGGAAGATCTTCTGGGTAAATGCCCAGGAGAGGTATTGCTGGGTCCTCCGGTAGTACTATGTCCAATTTTCTGAGGAACCGCCAGACTGATTTCCAGAGTGGTTGTACAAGCTTGCAATCCCACCAACAATGGAGGAGTGTTCCTCTTTCTCCACAACCTTGCCAGCATCTGCTGTCACTTGAATTTTTGATCTTAGCCATTCTGACTGGTGTGAGATGGAATCTCAGGGATGTTTTGATTTGCATTTCCCTGAAGACTAAGGATGCTGAACATTTTTTCAGGTGTTTCTCAGCCATTCTGTATTCCTCAGTTGAGAATTCTTTGTTTAGCTCTATACCCCATTTTTTAATGGGGTTATTTGAATTTCTGGAGTCCAGCTTCTTGAACTCTTTGTATATATTGGATATTAGTCCTCTATCAGATTTAGGATTGGTAAAAATCCTTTCCCAATCTGTTGGTGGCCTTTTTGTCTTGTTGACAGTGTCTTTTGCCTTACAGATTTGCTTTGGTTTTTAACATCCCAAATCTCCTATAATGTTCACCATTAAACTACCCACATTAAGCAAAGCATTTTAAAGTTGCCTCCCAAACAAACTGCAATACCACTTTCTCTGAAATGATAGTCCGTAGACAGATACCATTCCTATGAGAGCAGACTCTTCTATCAACATGACATCAGCCCACAGGTCTTAGCCATAGGAACTGTTTGTCCTTTTTAAATCCACCTACACCCAATACTATATGGCTTTACATAGTAATACACAGTAACTGAATATCCTTTATCAAAACAAATGCTTGAGGCCACAAGTATTTAATATTTTGGATTTTTCTTTTTCTTTTGGAATATTTGAGTGCATAAAATATCTTGAGAATAGGGCCTTAGCCTAAATGTAATATTCACTTTTATTTCACAAATAGCTTACACATAAACTGAAAGTAAATTTATAATATATTTAAAAAATATATAACTGTTTGACTGTCACTCATCACAGAAGGCCACGAATAGAATCTTCCATTGCTAATGACATGTTGGTATTTGGAAAAGGTTAGATTTTGGAGCATTTTGGACTTCAGGTTTTCAGTTTAGAGATGGTGATTCTATATCAATCAGCTGTCCTCCACCTTCCTACATGAACATTTCCTCTCCTTGAGACTCTGCCATACATCTAACTTCCATCAGTGACTACTCAAAACTCACAGTACAGCTATGGAAGGCCGTGCTCTCAACATCAGCACTAATCAAACATAAACCTCATGACGACAGGAGCCAAGTGGATCTCACTAAACTCTTAGTATTAATGCATCACTGAGCAAAGTAAATAAGTATTTTATTATTAAAAAGCTTAAGTTCCACCTGGCAGTGGTGGTATATACCTTTAATCAATCCTCGCACTTGGGAGGCAGAGGCAGGCAGATCTCTATGAGTTTGAGGCCAGCCTGGTCTACAGAGCAGCCAAGGATACAGAGAGAAACCCTGTCTGTAACAGAAGAAATGACAGAAGAAATGACAATCCAGAGACTGCCCAACCTGGGGATCCATCCCATATACAATCACCAAACCCAGACACTTTTGTGGATGCCAATAGGTGCTTGCTGACAGGAGCCTGATATAGCTGTCTCCTGAGAGGCTCTGCCAGTGCCTCACAGATACAGAGGTGGATGCTCACAGCCTACCATTGGACGGAGCACAGGGTCCCCAATGGAGGAGCTAGAGAAAGGACCCAAGGAGCTGAAGGGATTTGTAGCCCCATAGGAGGAACAACAATATGAACTAACCAGTACCCCTAGAGCTCCCAAGGACTAAACTACCAACTAAAGAATACACATGGTGGGACTCATGGCTCCAGCTGCATATGTAGCAGAGGATGGCCTAGTTGGTCATCAATGGGAAGAGAGGCCCTTGGTCCTATGAAGGCTCTATGCTCCAGTATAGGGGAATGCCAGGGCCAGGAAGCAGGAATGGGTGGATTGGTGAGCAGGGGGAGGAGGAGGGGTTAGGGGGTTTTCGTAGGGGAAACCAGAAAAGGGGATAACATTTGAAATGTAAATAAAATATCTAGAAAAAAAGAAAAAAGAAAAACAGTAACAGGAAAAAAAAAAGAAAGAGGGAGGGAGGGAGGGAGGAAAGGAGAGAGGGAAGAAAAAAGAAAGAAGAAAAGAAGCAAAAAAGCAAGAAAATAGCTTAAGTTTCAGTTTTATTAAGCTTGTAAGACTGAAAAAGAAAAAGGCCATAAGACAGTCGCTCTAACTAACCACGCTTGCTCTGGAGCAAAGCTGCTTTCTCTTACACAGTCACACGGACATTTTGGAGTTTGGACAAGTAGAGCTATTTTGTTATTCAAATACCCTAGAGAAAGTGAATAAAGTTTAATAACAATGGCAATCATCATTAAAACAAGTACCTTCAACAGCCATGCTTCAATAATCCAGGAAATTATAATTATACGTTTGACATCTAACTTATCACCTTTTCAGAAACGGCTGAAGAGTAAAAATATCCTGATTCTGAATATCAAAGTGATATCTAATCAGAGGAATATTGAATATAGTATCCAATGCGTGAGTGCAAAGCACAATTGTTATGCACCTGGAAGAAGAATGAATAGCACACTCGCAGCTTGGTAGCCTGTGCCTAAATGCTGTTTCCACTTCTTCTCAGCACTGTGACCTTGAAGTTACTTAATAAACTGTCTTTACAAAGGCCCTCCCTCATGAAGTTACTGTGCACACTGAATTCACAGAACGTGCTCCTCTTTGCATTCTGAACATGTACTGCTGTCAAGACGCTTGCTATCACCAAACGTCAGAGAAATGCAGATGAGAACCACACCAAAACATCAGCTCACCCCAGTGAGAATGCCTGTTATCAAAAGGGCAGGAAAGAGCAAGCACAGGCAAGGGCCTAGAGAAAGAGAAACTTACACACTGCTGCTAGGCGTGAGAATCCATGCAGCCGTTATGGAAAACAGTACTGAGATTTCCCAAAAACTTAGACAGAGCTACCAGATGATCCAGCAATTCTACTACTGAGCATACACCCAAAAGGGATGAAATATTTATAGTTATAAAACAAATACCCCCATATTTATCATAGCACTAGTCAAAATATGAAATTAATCTAGATGTTTTTCAAGGGATGAAGATGTTTTTCAAGGGATGAATGAATAAATTAAATATATATATATACATGTATATATATTTACATAATATAATCCTATTTGGCAAGAAATAATAAAATCCAAATATTTTCAATATTTTGTTAAGTCCCACTGAGAGTTGACAGCTTATTAAAAACTTAACAAAATAAATAATTTCCTCTCAGTTATTTACTCAATTTTAGTAGAATGTCTATCACGTTTTAGCCTTACATGGATGGAGCAAAAGTCTTCTCTTTTGGCAAGAGTGTGTTAGACAACCTGCGCCTAGTGTCCACAGCAACAGCCCTCATTTGTACCAAATGGAGTCTTCTAAGTTTCATTGTTTTCTTGAACAAAATATCTTATTACATTTAATTTATTGTATGTATGTGCCCACACACATGCACACATGTGTGAGTATTGCTCTCTGCACGGAGGTAGGACCTGAGTGCAGTGGCTCTCTTCTTCCACTATGGAACTGAATTCCGACCATCAGGCTTGGTGACAAGCACCTTAATCCACCGTCTCATCTCTCCATCCCCCAAGCTTCAGGCCTAACAATAATCCTAGAAGGCGAATTCAGTGTAAGACAAATCTCAGGAGAAAAAAGGAACTTCAGAGAGCTCTTTTCTAGCCTGAGCTCATATTCTCTTCTCTGTACGTTCTCATCACTGTGAAAGCGGTTCACTAAAACACCGAGTACTCATGTACCATTCTTCAATGACAGGTTATACCTTGTTTCTCAAGGTAATATGATATTGCTCAAATGTTTGAAGAGTTCAAGTCAATGACAATTTGTACTACACATTTATAGGTGACATTAATGTTTTAAGTGGGAGATGTATTTAAAAGAAGCTAAGCAGCCCACACTCAAGAGCGAAGGCAATTTGCCCTTTTCAGGCAGTAGCAATACAAATGATCCTTTCACAGGAAGGGACTGCATTAATGTAACTGTGACTACTGGGCTAGAGTACTCTACAGAGAGTCTGAGGTCACACTTTGATTATTTGGAAGAGCTACACTGATTTTTCAGATTTATTACATAGTATATAGTTCTCACACTGCCTTGGATATATGGAATTTCAGATCATTAAATTGCCACCATCTATTAGATTGAAGTACTACAGTAACAGATAACTGAGAATGTTCACCCAAGACCTCTGCTCTCCCACAATCCTCCCCTCATTGTAGTTCTTAGACTAAAACTGGAAGAAGGAGTGACTGGCAGGTGCCTCAATGCACTTCTCTAACAGTGGGATGCATATGTTCAGACAGGACATTACTGCTGTGGACATATTTTTAACTCCTACACTCTAAGAACAGTCTTATGAAGGATGTGCCACCAACTGTTCCAACAGACTGCAAGAGCAGCACTTGGCTGTTAACAACATTAGGATTATTCCAGAAAAGGACTTTGGAGTCTGAACAACAAAGTCTAATTCCACAAAACTTCACATTCTTCTTTGCATTCTGTGATGTTGCCCGGATTAGGAAGTATTTGCCAGAAAAGTGTTTCCAAAACAAATACATTACACATACATTGAAACCTACAAAGTGTTTGCAGTAGCTTCTTAAAGACAATTAGCATGGAACCATCCTTTCTGTCCCTGAAAGGCATCTGCACATTTAAGAAGTCCCTCATTGTATAGATCTCGATCAACAGTTACACCTTGGTTTATAGAGTCATATGGATGGAGTTTTTAAAGTTCTTTTTAGAAAGAATCATAACAATCTCTTTACAAATAAGTATCTTTAAACTGTGACTAACACCTATAAACACCTATAATCCCAGCAGTCAGGGGGCTGAAGTAAGAGGCCTGCCATGAATTTGAAGCCAGTCGCAAATGAGCTTAATTCAGGGTTAGACTAAACTTCTCATGACTGCTGCTCACTTTCTCACTTCTTTCAAGCCTTCCTCAGCTGCAGCTAGAAGTTAAATTTCCCATGCATGCTCATGGAAGTGCTATGACTTTGTCTAGAATGCTTTTCTTTCCAACATCCTGACAAATTCATTTGTTTTGTTTTGTTTGTTTGTCCTTTAAAATAATGCTCAGAACTGCTAGCCAGTGGTGGTGAAACACCTTTAATCCCAGTACCTAGGAGACAAAAGCAGGCAGATCTCTGAGTTTGAGGTCAGCCTGGTCTACAGAGCAAGTTCCAGGACAGCCAGGGCTACATAGAGAAACCTTGTCTTGAAAAACCAAAAAATAAAAAAAAAATTTAAAAGCTCAGAACTGAAGTAGGCATGAAAAACCATTACTGGTAGATACATTCACCAATGCAACTTTGACGTAGAACAATATAGCCTAATGGGTTTTGTTAAATGCTGTTTATTTGGCACAGGGTCTCACTATGCAGCCCATCATCTCTTTATTCATTCCCTAGAAACACTGCCTGCTGACAGTGCCGGAAACTACTGTAGGCAGACTGGGGAAATAAACAACCCACATGGAAAATGAGTTTCAGCACATAACTTAGAAAGGGAGGCAGGAGATACCATTTCAGGGAGGCCTGGGGGGACAGCATGTGACAGGAATAACTGGGCAAGGTGACATATCTCCAACGCTGCTCATCAGCTCAGTTGCTTGCACTGTTGTCTCTCCTACTGATTGTTATCTGCCTGAAAGTCTCTGAACCCTCAAAACAATGCTCTGTGCTACACAGGAGGAGGTTAAATGAACCACCAACAAAATAAGTGTGTAATACAAACACCCACTATATTATCTTTTAATTAAGCCAAGCTAATAGGTAATAAGCTAATAGGTAAGAACACAGCCACATTCTAACATGACTCCACCATTGGTTTTATAAGGATTTGGTACACAGATCTAAGAATAGAAAAACAGAAAAAGGGGGCTGGAGAGATGGCTCAGTGGTTAAGAGCACCGACTGCTCTTCTGAAGGTCCTAAACTCAAATCCCAGCAACCACATGGTGGCTCACAATCATCTGTAATGAGATCTGACGCCCTCTTCTGGTGCATCTGAAGACAGCAACAGTGTACTTAGATATAATAATAAATAAATCTTATATAAAAAAAAGTAGAAAAAGTTATTTAAAAATAACTTTACAGGTACAAACAGTACAGTGCTTGCCCAGAAAGTACAAGGCTTCTGGTTCAATCCTCAGCATGACTAAATGAATTAATTAACTTTTACTTCTTATGTGCACAAATACTGACAGATATGTTTGTCATGAACACACAGTAGACCAATAATTATTGTTCTTACACGATTCTTTATTGTTTTCCAGCATCCTGTATTTTTCACTGAGTATATATGGTGTGTACAGTGCACACCATGCTGGGATGGAGGAAAATGGGAAATTAAACTAAACACAACTCTTGCTCTCATACAGATATTAACAATGAAACACACACACACACACACACACACACACACACGCACGCACGCACACACAGTTGTGCACACACAAATGTTATCTGTCAAAGAAACACACAGAAACCACACCAAAAAGGTGTGATTAAGATTTCTCCTAGCCAGTTATAAAGTTACAGGAAAAGAAAGGTATCTAAAAATGTTGTCTTGGATAATAGAAATGAGAGAATTCACTATCCTTGAGCTAAGATAGAAAAAAAATCTATTCCTCTGAAACTCTAATTGAATTTATCAGCTTTCAGTTATAAATGTTGGTAAGAATATACTATATTATTTCTAAGTGATCACTAATGAATACTACAAATATTTTAAGTCACTCTGGAAGCCCTGCATGTATCTCAAAATACTATTTATATTTTTTTAGTTTTAGCATTGAGGTAGTCATCAGACTTACTATTTTGCTATCTATTATATTAATATATTAATAAAGAAGCATACGCTATAATGTCATAAATTTGGTTATTTACTTTGATCAATGCATTCCAATATCATTAGTTTACTATGTAGCCTTGTGTACTTTCTACATTTGAAAATATTTTCCTGTTCAAGGTTCACAGGTTTAAGCAGACTGCCAAAGAACTCTGTGACTCCACAGCTACTGAGAATCCCTGAACTACAGAGCTGGGCCTTGTTGAAAAAACAGCATTGGTTCCTAGAGCTTCATTGGCAAGGTTGCTGTTCATAATTACTTTTGGAAGAGATCGGAAAGAAAGGTGCCAATTCACTGAAAACTTTCAGGAAAAATGACAGGAAAACTGATGGAAAATGTAATGAAACAGACATGTTTTTCCTCCCTATGCAGAATCTAGATTTATTTTAAAAAGTAGTGCAGAAATGGGGATACTCAGGGGGATGCAAAAGCAAAGGGAACAAATGGGGTTAGGGAGTCTGACCAAAGTACGATGACATATGTGCACGAAAATCTCAAAAAAAGATCCACATTCCAGAAGGAATAGGCGTGAAATGTTTATATATTTATAAACATAAATATAAGAAAATAGGTAGCAAAAATGTTTAGTACAGATATCAGTAGTATTATTAAGGATATATTATCATAAACACATACTCTCATTGTAAAAAGCTTTTAAAAATGATTCTAAAAGCAATTTAGAACTTAATTGCACTGACAAAATGTTCACTGCAAAGATTGGGGACACAGTGCAGTTGGTTGGATACTTAGCTAATATGCACAAAGCTCTAGGTTTCTTTCCTAGCTCCTTATAAACCTGGTATCGTGCTTCACATAGATAACCTAAGTATTGGCTGTAAGTAAAGGCAGGAGGATCAGGGTTCAAGGTCTTCCTCTGCTACACAATTCATACAATGAATTCAAGGCCATCCTGAACTACATAAGACCCTATCTCCAACTAGAAAAACAAAGATCCCTAGTACACACTAGCAGCAGGAACCAAAAGAACTTTTCTACTGTTATGTAAATAGCACACATGATTTAGAACAAATTCTCTGCTAACATTTCACATGGAGTCAGACAGGTGGTATAATACAAATCTAGCTAAAGACTGGAGAGATGGTTCAGCAATTAGGCACACTTACTGCTCTTGTAGAGAGAATGCAGGTTCAGTTCCTAACATCCAGAAATCAGTTCACACCCACTTGCAATTCTGGTTTCTAGGGATCTGATGCCCCTTTCTGTCCTCTGTAGGAACCTACATGCACATGGTAAACATACATACGCTCAAGCACACAAACACATACACAAAATATATCTTTTCAAAATATATAGTTGAGATGATAGTAGTGTGAAAAAGTACTGAAGAATCCATAATTATGTCTAGTCATGATAGTAATTATAACCCCCCTACCCCCTACCCCAAAGTAGTATGTTGGTAAATCTGAATTCCCATTAGAATTTATTACATTTTCTGTGTGTGTGTGTGTGTGTGTGTGTGTG
>NC_034594.1:133192512-133219475 GCF_900095145.1 Mus pahari
TGTGTGTGTGTGTGTGTGTGTGTGTGTGAGAGAGAGAGAGAGAGAGAGAGAGAGAGAGAGAGAGAGAGAGAGAGTTAGTTTGTGTGTAGCTCAAGTTTTTATCCTGTTACATAGAGTTCAGGATTAACTAGACTTAAAATATTAAGGAAATATTTCCTTAAATTATTAAGGAAATAGATCGATTAATCAATCTAGGCATTCTACAACATTTAAATGTATCAAAATATTACATGATACCTAACAAATATGTGCAATTTGTATTGCCAGTTAAAATCATTTAAAATAATTTATTTTATCAGTTATCAGTTTAAGATAATTTATTTTAAATATTTACTTATATTTTATATGTATGTAAATGTGTGTCTTGGTTACTTTTCTACTGCTATAAAGACACACCATAACCAAAGCAACTTGTAGAAGAGTTTTTAGGGGTTTGCCTGCAGTTTCAGAGGTTTAGAATCCATGACTATCAGGCAGATAGGCATGGTGCTAGAATAGTAGCTGAGAGAGAGCTTACATCCTTAACAGCAAGCAGGAGGCAGAGAGCTACCTGGAACTGGCTTGGGCTTTTGAAATCTCAAAATGCATATCAGTCACACTCCTCCTCTACCAAGATCATATCTCCTAATCCTTCCTAAACTGGTCTACAAACCTGGGCTAAGTAGTCAAATATCTGAGCCTATGGAGGCTATTCTCATTCAAACTATTACAGTGTGTTTGTGAGAGTGTATGTTATTTGTTAGCAGGTATCCTCAGAGGCCAGAAAAGGTTAGATGCCCTGGAGCTACAATTTCACGTAGTTGGGGCCTCCCTATATGACTGACTGCTGGGAACTGAACTCAGGATCTCTGGAAGAATAGGAAGTGCTCTTAAGCTGCTGAGCCATCTCTCCAGCTCCCAAATTGTTTAATTTTTCCAAAAGAAAAAAAAAAACCCTGAGGAATTAAAAACTAAAAGAAGAATTCTACATTATTTTCAGACTGCTAGAAATCAGTATATATACCTTACAATCATCAGGGCAACAGTGTTATTTCTGTTGTTCGTTGAGAATCCTATTTCTAAGGCAGCATATAGTCCTCACAATGACTTTTAATACTACAGTTTGATACTGAACTTGAGCTTTGCAGTGAGTTTTTGACATAATACTGGCTTCTCTAATAATATAACCATAATTTTAAATTCCTGTTACCCACACCTAAAATCTGAGTTATTTGATTTTAAAACACAATGTGTTTTACAAGAAATAAACCCTTACTACGTCATCTAGTTTAAGTAGCTCTGCTGCATAGCCTGACCCCTTTTTCTCCCCAGTTTCATTTCTTACCACACTGACTCTGGTCCTACCAATTAAAGGGCTCTCTCCAGGTCCCCCTCCCCCAACTTGCGATACATTTTCCCAGTTTTCCCATAGCTGTTCACATCTCAGATGGCAGGACCCTTACTGGCACACCGCTCCATGTGAAGCCTGGCAAACAGCATCACTAGCTCATGTTTCTGTTTTATATTTCTCACTGTAAGACTCACAATAGGTACCACAAATTGCTTTGCACATCTAGATCTTCTGTGCCAAGAACATAATGCAGTTAGTATACTGCAACAGATCAATGAATGTTTGGTTGATAATCAAACTGAATAAAAATGTCAATGGCCCTTCTTCTTCTTCGGGAAAACACCAAATGGCGGATGACGCCGGTACAGTGGGAGGGCCCGGAGGACCCTGGGGGCCCAGGATTAGGAGGCCGCGGAGGATTCGGCAGCGGGCTTAGGGGCCACGGTCGTGGTCGAGGCCGCGGGGCTCGAGGAGGTAAAGCTGAAGACAAGGAGTGGATCCCTGTCACNAAGCTGGGCCGCCTGGTTAAGGACATGAAGATCAAGTCCTTGGAGGAGATCTACCTGTTCTCCCTGCCCATTAAGGAGTCAGAGATCATTGACTTCTTCCTGGGTGCATCCCTNAAGGATGAGGTTCTGAAGATCATGCCGGTGCAGAAACAGACTCGGGCTGGCCAGCGGACCAGGTTCAAGGCATTCGTCGCCATTGGGGACTACAATGGTCACGTTGGTCTTGGTGTTAAGTGCTCCAAGGAGGTTGCTACTGCCATCCGANGGGCCATCATCTTGGCCAAGCTTTCCATCATCCCTGTGCGGAGAGGCTACTGGGGGAACAAGATTGGCAAGCCCCACACTGTTCCATGCAAGGTGACAGGCCGATGTGGCTCTGTGCTGGTGCGGCTCATCCCTGCCCCCAGGGGCACTGGCATTGTCTCTGCTCCTGTGCCCAAGAAGCTCCTGATGATGGCCGGTATAGATGATTGCTACACTTTAGCCAGAGGCTGCACTGCCACCATGGGCAACTTTGCCAAGGCCACCTTTGATGCCATCTCCAAGACTTACAGCTACCTGACCCCCGACCTCTGGAAAGAGACTGTCTTCACCAAGTCTCCTTATCAGGAATTCACTGATCATCTTGTGAAAACCCACACCAGTCTCTGTTCAGAGGACCCAGGCTCCAGCTGTGGCTACCACATAAGGGTTTTTATACAAGAAAAATAAATGGATTAAGTCTGCTAAAAAAAAAAAATGTCAATGGCCAATGCAGAACAATAAAAATCTTAAGAGTGTTTTCACCTACTAGGAGTATGAACACATGAAACAGATTAATAAAAATCAGTGTATTGTGTCAACTATTCCTGTAACAAATGCTTCTATGAAAGGACATTTAGAATTGGTTCATTGTAATAGGAGATAGTCTAGGGCTTCTATGACGTAACTTCCATGAGGTCATCATCCTCAATGGGGTGAGACTTTGTGGTAATAACTGTTTTGAGATCATCCATGCCCCTCCCTGCAAGTAACCCTTCATTCATGTTCCTAACTTTTCAGGGCTGTTTATCCCTTACTCCTCTGGAATTTCATAAGGATGTGCACTGTGGACCAAATATGCCCCTACCAGTTCATATGCTGATACTCTATTCCTAACAGTATTTGGTCATGGGATCTTTGGGAGCCAAGCTGTTCCTGAGAGGATGGTTATTCTCTCACAGGAAGAAACAAAGGTAAGAAGGTTTGCTCTTTCTTTGTCCTCTGCCATGCTAAGCTACAAGAAGATAATCATCTCCGAACAGGAGGAGGGCCTGCATTGAGAGTCCCACAATGCTGGCAGCCGCTCAGGTTACAGTCTTTAGAGCTGAGGAAGTTACCCTCACCCAAGTCTCTGGAACTCTGGCTGCAGACTGAACCGACTAAGATATTTCCAAGAAAATCTCCCTAAGGAAATTATCTTTCCCTGCAGGCAGGCAAGCAGTCTTTACAAAGAAACTGCCAACACTACCTCTGACTCCATGTTCAGAGCCTGCCATTCCTACTTTAAGTCACTCTATATCAAACAAACAGCTAGTTCTAGGATTATGGAATCTTCCTTCCACCACCAATCTCAGTGTTGTTGGTAGTTCACTCCCTAGAAACCTTCCCCACTGACTTCAGTCATAGCCAGTCAAGAAAAAAAGCAAAGATGACACGTCTAGTGTCTCTGCTTTCTCCCTGCTGAAACTGTCAACACTGTCCCTATTGTCAAGAGCAAGTTCTTACTCAGGGTCAAGAGGAAAACAAACTAGTTTAATGCTGTCTACGGAGGCTCGGGTGTGTAACAAACCAGGTTTCCCTCCAGCCCCAGGTCCCTCCTTTCCCCTATGTGATCTTGGGGGAAAGTCACTTAACTTCCCAAAGTCTCCATCTTATTATCCAGTAGACAGAGATGAAAACTCTGTCTCTATGGTAGGTATCTATCATAAATAAGAATTTTCATCTAAAGAACCTATGCAAATGGGTTTTAATAAACTCTTATTAGTTATCAATATGATCCAGCTAGCTTCCTGCCCCTCAATAATCAAGGCAGAGTTCTTTATTTAATCAGTTTAGCACAATTACTGGGGATTATCCCTAATCTATTTTTCTGTACACTAGACTGTCTACTTCCTAGTTGTACTACCCAAGTACTTACTATCTGAGTTGTTTCTGCTCCATCATCTATCTTCAAGGGGCATCTCACTCTGACTTGCGCTCTTGGTCCATCATGTCTAATGGAGACCTCCTGTTCTCCTTTCTCCTTCTTCCTTGTGGTCTCTGTGACCTCCCAGACCAGTAATTGAAACTGTGTTTAATTCTATTCTCCCCAGTAACTGGCTGTAACCACTTTTATTTAACCAATAGTTTTAAATTGGAGAATAAAGTTTACATAGCATCACTTGATGTACATGAGGACCTGCTGATCTTGGCGCAGTATTTAACACTGGAGCACACAGCAACATCAGACTAATCCCCAGCACACCTACCACTGATGGTTAGAGTTACTGAGTACAGGGAGCTGAGGGGCGGCATAAGAAGTAACAGAAACTACGGGGTTTGTTTGTACATGTACAGTGGACTAAACGCTTGTATATTTTATAGTACAAATCCTATTAGAGCAGGGTGCGGTGGTACACATCTTTAATCCCAGAACTCAGAAGGCAGGGGTTTTTAATTCTAGCACTTGGGAGGCAGAACCGGGACAGATCTCTGCAAGTTTCAGTCCAGTCTGATCTACAAATGAATTCCTGTCCAGCCAGAACTATATAGTGGGACTCTATCTCAAAATAAAATAAAATTAAAATAAACACAAGTCCTGTGACTCAGTCTCCAGAAGGGAAGTATACATATGAAAAGAACGTCTGGTCTCATAGGTGTCCCAAGGAAGGAGGCTTATATGGAAACTAAAATATAGCACCTTTGAAGTGTAGAAGCTATGTGGAATACTTTCTTAGAAACACAAATGAAAACTATGGAGCTTCTAAACAGATGTAAGCCGGCAACTGAACTACAAGAGAGCCTTGTCTGGACTAAAGGGGAGTACATGCTATCCGAAAGTATGCATGCTTCCTCTTTGGGAAAAACTCAGGGAACAAGGAAGCTGAGGACAGGTAATGTTGAGAAAGTGAGAAGGCAGGCCAGGAACCTTTTGCTGAGGCAGGGAACACAACACACTGTGTGAGTGCTTGTAGGGATATTACAGGCAAGCTTGAATAAAGGAGAAAAAACAACCAAGAAAGTGGGGTTTAGCAAAATGACTCATAGCAGGGGAAGGCTGAGAGATTTGGTGCTTATATATCAACAAAAAGTAACCAAGAACTTAAAAATGTGATAAAGAAGAATTTAAGTATACACAAAATATACAGAACAGTCCTCCAACAGCTTCACTACCTATTTTAAAGTCCAATGTTCGGTGTCAGCAATCACCCAATATTTAGTCTCTTATTAGTTGCATGTCTGTCAGTTTCTTCTATGCTGTAGCAGGTATTAGTATTTTGTTTTTCTGGAATTGGTATTTGCACTCCACTGTATGGATACACCACTGTGTGTTTAGAAATTGACCACATGATGGATCTTTGCTTTGTGTCTAGATTGGAGCTATTGAGAATAATGTTGCTATGTTCAGTCATGTGCTCGTGGGTTCTATTCTGTATCATTTTTCACCTAAAGATATTGACTCAGTTTCTCTCCAAAAGCACACAGACATGTGAGTCAGAGGCAGCACTGTTATTCAGCGTATGATGGAGCTATAAATCTTAATGCTTCACAGCAACAGTATTCTGCCCCAGGAATGAGGAAGCCAGAGAACTCAGGGACAGGGAGATAAACAAACTAGATACAAAAAAAAAAAAAAGAAAGAAAGAAAGAAAGAAAAGCAAGCAAGCAAGCAAGAGTAATCAGATGTCAGAGATGTCAGGGATGCAGGATGTCTGCCAACAGGAGACCAGTGCCAGGCTTGCTGCCTATCTTCAAGTTTGCCCTTGAATTTCAAGAAGGACACACCCTGGCATCCATGCAATAATAAATCCATGTCTTGCTTCATATAAAACAGAATTCTTCTGTTAGGATCCTAAGAACCTTAACTCATCAAAATTAGTAAGTCAGATGGGGAGAGATTTGGTTCCCTGAACTAATTTGAAATTGATAAAAGGTGCCAAGATAAGAATACGCTAAATGACAATGAGAATAAAACATGTTCAATAAACAATTCAAGTATGGAAGAATCTTAATTAGCTCTATAATGTTTGATTCTAGTCAATATTCAAAATGTTTATTCAGTGATGATTTAGAAGTAACTGCATTAATTTTATTATTTTCCTCATCTCTGGCATATGAAATTGCTTTGATTTTTTTTTTTTTTTTTTTTTTTTTTGGCTTGCTTGACGCAATTCATGTGCCAAACCACTAAGGGGGAAGAAACTGCAGAATGCTTACCCCCTCTTCCATCTACAGAACAGAGAAACTGTAGTTCCTGAAAGAGGCCCCTTCCGTTGCTGGTCCAGTACTATTTTAGTAACTGTCAGTTAATATCAACATGAAATAGCCTGTCTTAGACGGTTAAGTGACTTTTGTTAAAGGTCAAGGTTAACTACTAATCAATCAAGTCTCCTTCAGAGATAGAATGATATTCAATTTCAAGATGTAAGACACAGTAAAGTCAAAATGGGTCATCTTTTCCTTGGTTTATTTTTGATATCTGGTGTGTGTGTGTTACACAAGCTAGGTCACCAGGGAAGAGGAAACCTAAAATGAGAAAATGCCTCCATCAGATTGGTTGGTAGGCAAGTACGTATAGCATATTCTTGATTAGTGATTGATCTGGGAGGGCCCAGGCTACTGTGGGAACTATTGCTTTTGGACAGGTGGGCCTAGGTGGTATAAGAGAACAAGCTGAACAAGTCATGGAAAGTAAGCCAGTAAGTAAAGTTCCTCCATGGCTTCTGCTTCAATTATTGCCTGCAGGTTCCTGCCTTGAGTTCCTACCTTGACTTTCCTGGATGGCAGAGTGTTACTGTACACTGAAATAAATCCTTTTCTCCCCAAGTTGCTTTTGGTCACCATGTATCACAGCAATAGGAAGCAAACTAGGGCACCATCTAATTTCCTGTTCTAACACCATGTAAACCTTGTGGTAATTCCAACCTCCTCCAATCAGTTGTTCTTTTCACAAGGAGCAGTTATATCTTCCCAAACGTGACTGTATCTATCCACTACAAGAACTACCGGACAAGTGTGGGCTACTTTCTGACACGCACCGCCTTAGTCAACCGTCCAGGCACTTGCAGCAATTTTCACCTGCACTTTTCTATCGCTGTTGCATTTTCCTCCCTGGGGCCCTGTGGTCCTTGCCTGCCCACATTTGCCACGAAATTGCTTATGCAACTGAGCCTATCTTCTCAGTATAGGGGCTCGTACATATTCCCCACTATTGGTCCTTCCAGCCACCCTGAGTTCAAGTGTCAGATCTACACTATCTTCAGGGTGGAATGCTTCCCTTTTCCTGGAGAACTGATGCCCTAATCAAGCAGGGCAACCCAACAGTACTTTTCTCCTATCATATGCACCCTCTCCTCTTCTACATCCCCACCACACTTTATCTACCCGGCTCACTCTTTCCTTTAGACCTCCTTCTGAAGCTCAGAATAGACCCCTTTTCCCAGTAGGGCAGTAATTGGTAAGAGTTCTCACTGGGCTGATACAAGTGCTCTTCTTTGGTCTTTACAGAAATCCAATGAGGATGTTCTTCATTTCTCCAAAGAGGAAACGGAGGCTTAGAGAAATACTGTAATTTCCTGGTAAGTAGCAGATGTAAATCTTGAACTGACACCCAAGTAAATTTTAACTGTGTGCTTGTGCTCTTGTATGAGGGTATGCATGGAGTCCAGAAGTCAACAATCTCAGGTGTTGTCCCCAGGAGCTGTTCTTTTGTTTTTGAGTCAAAGTCTCTCTCACTGAGACATGGGGCTTGACAATTAGGCTCTTCTCAATTACATAAGATCCTCTTATCTCCCGCCTCCTCCCCAGTGCTGGAATCGTATACCACCACACCTGCCTTTTTATATACTTGCTGGGGACTGAACTCAGGTCCTCTGACTTGTAGCCCAAAAGACCATGTAACTTGCCAGGCAGTGGTGGCTCATGTCTTTAATCCCAGCACTTGGGAGGCTGAGGCAGGCGGATTTCTGAGTTTGAGGCCTGCCTAGTCTACAAAGTGAGTTCCAGGACAGCCAGGGCTATACAGAGAAACTCTGTCTCAAAAAAACCATAAAAACCAACCAACCAAACAAAGATTATGTAAATTCAAAGGACTCTAACAAAGCCAGGTATGGTGGCTCATACCTGTAATTCCAGCACTCAGGAGGTTGAGGAAGGAGGACTGCTGCAAGTTCAAAGCCAGCCTAGACAACACAGTGAATTCCAGTTCATCCTTAACTATAGTATAAGATCCTTTCTTCATCGCCATCTTCCTCGTCCAAAATAAAGTGTGTTAAGCAGTCATCAGCCTTTCAGACTTTGTATGTGTTGTCCCTTGTTCACAATGGTACTCCCCTTCCTTGCCTAGCAAACACCTGACCAGCCTCCAAAGTCAAAGTTACTGTTCTAGCCTTACTGTGGAGGCTCCTTTATCACTGCTCAACAGTGGCCATTATTCTCTAGCCAGTTCTACCTCTAGCCTCTAACGGGAGTTTCACAAATACTGACTTGGTCCTTTCTCTTATTAGATTAGGGGAGGGGGCTTTGAAGGGTGGACATTCTACTTGTGCCCAGAATACTGTATTAAAACATTAAAGCAATCTACATATTAGCACTTACTAACATATATCTGAAAGCAATGTTCCTTTCGTGGCCACTTAATAAATTAGAAAGTTGAAATAAACTGAGCAGAATATAAATTGACATTTAACCTGAAATATGTATGCCTGTTAGAGTTTGCATTAGCTATTAGGCTTATTCGCTGTTTAAACATGAGATCATGCATTTTGAATTTAAATACACATTCAAAGCCTTCCCAGGAATACAATAAATGTACCAGGTGTGGCTTTCTCTGTCATTTATAGTAGGGAGCTATAAATAGTGGAAGCTGGGCACAGTAGTGGTGCATGCCTGCAGTTCTAGCTACTGAGAAGCTAACTTACTTGAGCTCAAGAGTTCAAGGGTGACCTGGCAATAGAGCAAGACTGCATCAAAAAAGAAAAGCCTGTAAAAGAACTGAGAAAGGCAGAGGTGGAAGAGGCTGGCCACTCACAGGGAGAGCGCCTGGGCAGCCTCAGTCCCTCCAGTGTCCCCGTCAGCATCTCAGCTAAGTAAGCCTTGCATACACACAGGGAGAGGGGCATTATGGTTTTATCTCTAAATACAAGGCGGCTAACTTCCACACTTCCATTCTACAGGCCAATTTATATTTTTACTAAAAACAAAACCAAAACCAACATCTGGGCTAGTAAGATGGCTCGGTAGGTGAAGATGAAGGTGCCTGCCACCAACTGACGGTCTGTGTTTATCAGGACCCACATAATGAAAGAAGAAAGCTGACTCCCGCCTGTTATCCTCTGGCCACATGTGCGTACATGCTTGTGTGCGTGTGTGTGAGCACTTGTAAGTAAGAAAAGGTTCAGTGTCCATATCTTAGAATCAGACATTTTTACTATTTAATGAATCAACATATTTCTCTTATGAAACAAAACCCTATTATAGAAAACACCCATTCCTGTATTAAATATCTAAAGAGGGTTCTGTCAGGAGGCATTTTGCTTTATACTAAAGAAAACCTAAGGTTTTTTTCATATGATTTTGAGGGTTCTTCTCAAACAAAAAAAATCACTATTGAATGTAGAACCAAAAGCAAATGGCTCAGTGTGTAAAGTGATCTGAGTGACCCCCAGGGCCCACGGGGAAGAGGGAGACAAGTGGCTCCCAAAGT
This sequence comes from Mus pahari, assembly GCF_900095145.1. Lineage (NCBI taxonomy): Eukaryota > Metazoa > Chordata > Mammalia > Rodentia > Muridae > Mus > Mus pahari. The sequence goes on from NC_034594.1 coordinate 133,202,276, forward strand.
GGTCCTCTCATCTTTACATGCATCCACACACACAAAATATGACTTTGTGTGTCTTACTTTTGAGGCAGAGTCTCATTGTAGTCCTGCTGGCCTACACTCACACTAAAGCCTGCTTCTGCTTCCTCAGTACTGGGACTAAAGTCACGTGCCAACAAGCCTGGCTAAAATATAATTTTTATTTAAAAATTTGCTATCCAAAGAAATATTCTATGCCTTTTACGTGGAGCTTTTCGCATCGGCAGTTCTACATCAAATATATACATAAGTTACTGACAAATGGAGTGATTCTTGGAAAGTGCATTATGAGTCAGTCATGCAGTCAGTCAGTCATGCTCCCGTGCTCTCTCTCCTGCATGCCCGCCTCTCCCTCCAAACACACAAATACAATGTCTGTTGCTACAGAGCAGTGAGATGTTCCCTGTGACTGCATCTCTTCAGCTCCTCTGTCCCCTCCCTTAAGCATGCTCTGCCATTTCAGTTCTCTGGCTGGCTGCTGGCCTTTGTGTTGTGAGGGACCATAGCCAGAGTGGTTAACAGGACAGTCAGGTACTCTGTCACTGCACTACAGCCACACACACATCTGGGTTCATGTCTTCTCCCTTTGGTCTAATAACTTCTCTAAAATTTGAAGAGTCAGCTCAGACTCTAAGAGGATCTTGGTGAAACCATCAAAAAGAAACAAAAACTTCTGAATACTTTGGGTAAGTTCTTATGATGGACTATTATGAAATTAATGGATATAATGAAACTTAAATGTCTAAAACTTTCCTACCCCGATTCAGCATATATATTTTGGTAGGTAATTAACTTCACAAAATATGTTTAGTCATAAAAATAGAAACTTCGGGGCTGGGGAAAAGGCTCATCGGATGAGCATTTCTCATTTTCTCAGAGGATCCAGGCTTGACTGTCATCACACACATTAGCTCACATCCATCCGTGATTACTCCAGTTGCAAGGGATCCGATGCCCTCTTCTGACCTCCCTGAGCACCGGGTGCATACATGGTATACAGACATATATGCAGACAAAGCATAAATACACATAAACTAAAATAAATCTAAAAGCAGATTAAAAAATAGAAATTATGTTTATTTTGATAAAACATGTCATTGGCCAGGTGATTCTCTCAATAAACACCTCTAGGAGCAGATTATGGTTTTGTTTTTGCTTTCATCCACCTAGTTATCTATGCTGCATTTAGGAAACATGATAGAGGTGGAGAGTCTAATGAAGCTCTGTGCACTCTTACCTACACGTTATTATCAACAACTCCAGCTTCCTTCTACAGCACCAATCCCTCTACTGGGTCCTCCTATACTTTTTAGATGATTAACTCATAACTTTTCAATTATGTATGTCTAAATTACTATTTTAATATAATCATATTGTGGTACAAAATTTTTTTAAAATCCATTAATCATTAATATCATTAAAGAACTAATCAGTGGCCAATTCTCCCTCTTCCCCCATTATCTTACTTTTTTTTTTTATAGTTTACTCAGACCAGCAGCTAAACAATGTTGAAACATTACATCTGGTTGGTGAAACCTATATGTCTCTCTGAATCAATCCAGAATTTGTCCCATTATCTTTTTCATGGTAATTTACCACTTTGGAAAAACAAAACAAAAACAACAACAACTACTACAACAACAAAAACCCTGACGCATAGTGATTTTAGTGGTCCTGTGCCTTAACATGGAGAAGTGGGTTTTCACACTGGTAAGCTTTAACTGTTGTGATAAACTTTTCTTTCTTTCTGCTGCTGCAAAGAGCCCTGCTACGCACCGCGGGCACGGCAACAGTACAGGCAGATTAAGGGGAGTGCACTTCACAGACAGGGATCACCTGCGAGCCTCCCTGGTCAGCGCAAAGATGGAACAACAAACATTCTAACAACATAGTTTTCTATCATGCCAGAACACACATGAAAAATAAAAAATGATTTTTTTAACAAATATTAAATCACACCTAAAATTCTCCAAGAAGTTAGTTTGTTCTAGTTCTTCCTGGAGATAATTTAAGACCTGAAAGCTATTTGATTTTTATTTATGAAGCAGTTTGTCAATTTACAAAAGAGACATGGCCCATTGAAAGAAATGCTCTACTTCAAAGAGCCTGAACGGAATGTATGAAACTGTATCTAGTTTTATAACAGTCATACACAGACACAAAGCGAAGTGGTATGTGGCATTCTAAAACTCTTCTCAACCTCACTACAGTAGTATTTAAAGCATATTACCAACATATAACAGTGTTTATTAAGCAAACCCACTGAAAGCCTGCAGACCTTGCTGTGGCCTATATCACAGTCAGCAGCAGGGCTTCTGTTTACTTCACAAGAACCTACCCCTCTCTTGCTATGGAAGGTGCCCATCATGTTACAGAAAGAGGAGACCAGTGTAGTGTGCAAGGCGCCACCTACCATGGACCTGGGCTTGCTGATGGCCACCAGGCTAGTGAGGAAGTCTTCATCATGCAGCTGGCTGAAAACATGGGCGTCATAGGCTACCATAATGGAGATTTCTTCCATCATCTTGCCAGCTGGCTTCTTCACAGCAGCTGCTGCTGCCCCAGCTCCAGACCAGACTATCCCGGGGAAAAAGTCTTAGGGCAGCTCAGTGCACACACCCACTTGAGAGCCAGGGGCTGGGTGTCAAAATCAAGCAGGAAAGAGAGGAGGAAAAAAAGAAAAGGCAGCTGCTATCACAGATTTGCCTAATAATTCACCCCCAGTGGAAACCACACAGTCTCTTATCTCTGCAGGAAGTGTACACCATAAACACCTGCATTCTCAACCCAGCACATGAGAACGTCAGGTTGGGAATCTTCTTTACACTTCAGAAAACAAAAAGAAAAAGGTTTCCTTACTAGAAATAGCCTATATGAAATTCCTCCCAAAACAAAAGTTGATTTATGTTATGTCCTTGGTAAGTCAGACAGTTTCAAACAGTTCATCTCTTCATTATTATTCACATGAAGAGTCTTCTTGGAAGAAGAGCAATTTTTCTTAAAGCAATCAGTGCTTATTTTTCCTTATTCTTAGAAAATAAAAAAGATGATAAGCCATTATTATTTCTCAGAATTTATAGAATTCTTGGTGCAGTTAAAAATCTATCTCCTGAAGATGGAAGGAGGAAAAAAGAAACCTTCTCCCTTCTGAGTAATTCTGTTAAAAAAAAAAAAAAGTACCAAAATATAAAAATGAATCAATTCATTTGGAGCATCAATACCAGTTGATAATAATTTTCCTTTGTCCCACTAAAAATACAAATATCTGATGTGATTCTGGAGAAACACAAGGGTTTCATTTATAAACTGTTTTTCTCCCTGCTGATAAATATTCTTAGTCCTTTTATATTTAAAGTTAAAAGTTTCTTTTAATTACTCAAACCAGCAGATAGTCACAAACTACCCATTCCATAGTTCCCACAGGTGGTTTTTGGAGGGCAGCTGGAGATGGTAAGCAGGCTTCATGTTTTCAGAAGGAAAGTTCTCTCAACCACTAAATCACCCATGTTTATTCCATGCACCACAATGAAGGCAAAGAAAATGGAACAAAAAATAAAAGGAACGTTCCTCCAAAAGCACATTACCTACTAGTCCCATGCCTGCCCTGAGTATTACCAGTACAACAGTACTGAGAAGTATTTTCTGTTAGTATTAAACATTAATTTGGTGACATCTGTTAAAATAAAAAGAAATACTGCTATGTGGTCTTTAGGTTTTATCACCAATACCAGGATATCTATATTCGCTGGCTTGGGTAAACAAACTCAGAATGCAATCTAGGGTCTATTTTCCCAGGTTCTCTTAAAACTCTTCATATCCCATAGCACATCTACTTAACTTGTATCACCTTGTGCCATTTAACCATGACTGTGGGAGCTCTGCAGTCCTGTAAGCATTCTGTGGTAAAGCGCCTGCTCACAGAAGGGCAAACACCTCTGCTAGGAAACGGCCAAGTCTAATAGGCTTACTTAAACAGAAAATGCAATATCTTAAATAAATTCTCATGATTAAAACAACTTCAAGCTGTGTTTGACCCTTCCGGGAGCCAGTAAGGCATTTTCACTTCATTCTCCCCCCATAATGCAGCTTTGTGTTTAGAGAATTACTTTCATTAAGAATTTCCCAGCACATTTATCTTAAAGATGACTAGCCAAGTAAAAATTAAAAGATAATCAGGACTCATGGCATCATGAATTATCCGGGCAGTCCATACCTTCTGAATTCCTTTCTATCTTTTCTGTAGTATTTTTAAAGATAGCGTGGACCTCGTCATAGTTTCATCAGGGCAGCAGACTTGGAGGTTTACCTCAAAGCGTGGCTCTCCAGATGTGAAAGCCAGAGCAACTGCTTTCCCTCTTTCCTTTCTGCAGTGACTCAGTGCTGCCACTCTGATATCTGAATGGCACCGACAAAGACACCTGTTGTGAAAGGTAACCAAACTACTTCCCATCATGCCTTTCTTTGTGCTGGCAACCGCCCAGGGGCAAACAGGAATTATAACCTCACTTGAGCAGTCCCCTCTGCGCCCAGCCAGAGCACATTTAGAGAAACAATAGGTAATCTTCTTGGTTAAGAACACTTAAAGCCCAAGGGGGAAAAATAGCACCTGGGGAAACAACAGACCCAGGCACCTTAAAGGTGCTGCATATTCAACTAGTAAGGCTTAAGGCATCAGAGTTTCTGTGCAAAAATCGATTTATAAGACAACTGAAGATTGTAAAGATAGTTTTAACTTTACACAAAGGGTGGACAAACAATTCTATAAGCTCAAACCTTACTTCCTCCCAGAATCCTCTAATGGTCACAGTGACTAGAGTACTCCTGACATTTCATTTCTAAATCCAAAATGCCTGTTTGTCCACCACAGTGCTTTCCTTGAGCAGCACTAACGAGGATTTCTAACCCCTTTCTTTGTATTTTTGCCATTCTTAAATATGTCTTAAAATATACATTCTGGATCTTGCTAGGAAATGAAGGTTTTTCTTTTTGCATAAACAAAAAAGCATGCTCCTTGAAAACTGATGATCTTAGGAAAAACTTGTTCCTGTACCTTTTTTTCTCTTTTCCAAGACATTTTCTACTGACTCTGAGGCAGTCTGCAACATTCTCCCCAACTTCAGCAGCTTTTGTTCACTGTCCCCGTTATCACTAGCCTTTCAGTTTCACCAGACAGACACCCTTCTTGTGACTCCCCACCCTGTCCACTGGGTGACTGAAACCCACTGGATCATCTCCCAAGAGTTCCTGCAGCTTTGAACCTCACAGTATGCCACTGACTGGGAGAAATGGCGGTTGGGTAGAGAGTTACCTGGGACCAAAGATGCAGGCGCTGCCACCACCACTTAGAGACGCTGTGTATCAACGGACAGCAGAAAGCAAAGCACTCCTGGTAAACACAGGTCCCCAGTTCAAACAGGATCCAGCTAGCTGTCTATCGCAGGACGACTCATTTAAACTTAGGTTTCAGTTTCCTCTTGGTCACGTAAATTGAGAGGGAGACTAGATCAGTGGTTTCCCCAGTATGCAGGAAAAGCAAAAGCAATGTGTCTGGTTTCCATCCACTAAATGGGCTAAGTGGGGGATTTCAAAGAGAGAAAGCCTTTTAAATCTCTATCAGAGTAAAGAGCAAGGGGCAACATGAAATGTAGGTATTAAGAACTCCCCCAGAGTTGTTAAGTGTTTCGATAAATTCAGTCTACTTTGATAGACAACTGGAGATTTTCCAATATCAAGTCTTTATACCAAGAAAAAGGGATTCAAAGAAAAAGCAATTCTGACATGTTCAGAGCCTTTCTGCTTAGAACCAGAGTTAACTAAAATATAACTTGAGAGTTTTCCAGATGTGCTAATATTTTAAGATTTAATCACCGAACCTTTAAAAATTAACACACAAAAGCAATGGTTTTCATTCTGGCCTATGATACCTTGTCCTTAATCATACCCCTCCTGCCCTGCCAGGCACACCCTCCCTGCCTTGCTCTGTTGGTCTCTCCCCCCCCCCCAATCCCTGCTTGCTTTAATGTCACACTATTCCATTATTGTTTTTTTTTTTCTCTTTCCTTCCTTCTCCCTTAAAATCTTCCTCTTCCCAAGGTTCGTTTTCTACATTCATAATCATTCACCCACATGTATGTACATATGTTTCTACATGGTACACATGTGTATAAACACAGATTTGAATATGGAGCAGTGTCCTGCCTTGGTTTTAAATGCTGTTTTAAGAAGGTGAACTGGGGGGTAATTTGCTCTGGAGGCTGTTGTCCCCCAAGTCATCTTTTTAAAACTATACTTTTAAAAGAAAGCCACATTTGTTTCTCACTAAATACGTTTGAGTTGAATACCACATCCTAGCCTTCCAAGAATATCAATTCTGAGATGGCATAGTTAGAAACAGGAACAGCCAACATGAAACTTAGGGAAAGCCTAAATATGGTGACCCTTTCCTAGTCCGTGCTCCCTCATATACAGCACAGCAAGGGTTCTATGGTGAAAACAGCACTTTGTCATCCACCAGAAAGCAAATGCATTAAGAAACTGATCCTGCCTCCAAAAAAAAATCTCTCACCTCATGAGGGTGCCTGCAAAGACTCTCCTGTCTCCAGCTCTACCTGTTGAACATGCTCATCATGGCTGCCATACAATTGGGTCAGATGGAGAGGGGAACAGAAGAGCCCTGACAGAAATACAGCCCGGAGGGCAGAGGGCCCAGTATGCATATGCATGGGGCTGAGTGAACCCCAGAGAAAACTGCTGCTTCTGCTGCGTGGCCCTCACCCCCCCACCTTCGAGTGCACCCTCATACTTGGTTCTAAGTGTTCAGGACTTCATGTTAAGGGATCCCCCAAACCATGAAATGCCACAGGGTTGATATAGAAAAAAAGATAGGTAAGGTGGTGAGCTCTTTCACTAATCACCAAGCCCTAGTATTTCTATCTATACTCAGGAGTGCACATTACAAAATCCAAACTCTGCAAGACCAGAACAAAAGATACAAAACAACGTGAATAAGAACCCCTAGAGAGAAACAAGAAAGCTTTCTACTGTGCTAGCCATTGAGTGGAGAGCTGCTAAGACAAAGGTTAGAGAAACCTTAGTTCTCTTGGAAATTATACAGAGATAAGGAAACAAACCATTATTCTAGAGTTCCAGCCTTTCAACCCATTATCTCCCCTATCTTGGTGAGCAAATGCTATGCAAATCCAAAACCTCAGCAAACATAAAACACTAACCCCAAGGCATTAAGTAAGAAAAGAGACCCAGGAGGACATAAATACCTGTGGGACAGGCTCATTGGATCTCCTCATTTGCATCTTACCACAGAGAAAGGGTGAGGCCCAGTCCAGAGGAGAAAAGAATGTCCCTAACCAACAACCCAGCTTTCCTTCTCAATTAAAACACTAAAATCCAGAGCAAACTTAGCCAAATTAAACTTGCCCTAATCAGCAACAAATGAGACCTTACACATTCACTGATAATTGTTGTCATTCTGAAGGAAGACTATTTCAGAACCACCACAGCTAGTCCTTTGAGCAGAATGCAACTGAACTCTTACAAGTGACTTTACCTTAATTTCTACAGCATTCAGTGATTTACTAGTAGCCAAAACAAGCACTCTAAGTTATGCACTGCAGCCATGTTTCCCCACAAGATTCTGTCTGGCTGGTCTACAGAACATAGGGCTTTGTTCAGGTGCTTACTGGTCCCAGGCTCTCTCAGCCGGTATGTCTTCCTTCTTAAATCAAAAGCAAAAACAACATATAAAGAATTAGAATTGCTAAAGACAGTAATAGTGAATTATGTTCAATAGAGATTAAAGCAGTCTCATTTGTGGTAATTCTGTGTGCTGGCTAGTTTTGTTGTTGTCAACTGGATACAAGTTAGAGCCATCTGAGAAGAGAGAGCCTCAGAAGACAGAATGCCCAGCACAAGATTGGCTTGAGTGCAAAGCCTGCTGGTCATTTTCCTAATGAATGATTAATGTAAGAGGCCCATGCAATGTAAGTGGCAGATGCCCCTGGGTTATGTGAGAAAAAAAGCTAAGAATGCCATTAGGGAGTCATGGAAGCAGCACTCCTCCATGGCCTCTGCTGCTTCAGTTCCTGGTTCCAGGTCCCCACCTGAATCCCTTCCCTGACTTCCCTCCATAATGGAGTGTGACTACAGTGTAAGCTGAAATAAACCCTTTCTTCCCCAAGTTGCTTTTGGTCATTGTGATTTATCACAGAAACAGAAATCATAGCTAAGTTAACAATATACAATAAAGTAAAATACCCAGGAATAAAGTTAATCAAAGAAGTGAAAGAGCTCTATAATGAAAACTCTGAAACACTGACCAAAAATTGAAGACATATAGCTCTCTTAGGTTAGAAGGATGAATACTGTTAAATGTTCATACTACTCAGATCTGCACATTTAATTTCATAATCCCTATGAAGATAAAAGTGACATTCTATAAAGAACTAGACAAAAACAATTCTAGATTTATTTTGTTCTGTGTTTGTGTTTCTCTTTGTAGCCCTATTCATGCTGAACGTTGATCTGTAGACCATGCTGGCCTCGAACTCAGAGATTTACCTGTGCCTGCCTCCTGAACGTTGAGATTAAAGCCACCACTGACAGACTTTTGTTTCTGATTTTTGTTTTTCTAGATTTGTGTGTGTGTGTGTGTGTGTGTGTGTGTGTGCGCTATTCATACCCTGAATAGCAAAAGTAATTTTGAGCAAAAAGAGCAAACTGGGATGCTTACAGTAACACTATTCACAAGTGCCAAGAATAGAATCAACCTAAATGTCCATCAACTGATGAGTGATTACAGAAAATGTGGAGCACAGGCACAGTGGGATACTAACCAGCCATAAAAAGAAATTATCTGATATTTGTGAGCGCAAAGCAGGGACAGGATATCACTAGGCTAAATAAATAAGCCAGGCACAGAAAGACAGATTACCATATGGAATCTATAAAATCTGACCTGACAGAAGCTGACAGGAGAGTGGTGGTTCCTAGGTCCTGAAGCAGCGAGTAGAGAGGGGCTGGGTAAAGCTGCTCAATGGGCACTAATTACAGTAAAGGAGGCTCAGCGGTCCTAGGTGCACCTACACAATACAGTGACAAGAGATACTATGTACTACATATTTCAAAAAGCTAGAATAAAGATTTCAAATATTATCAGCATAAAGAAGCAATAATGGCGACTGGAGAGATGGCTCAGCAGTTACCACTGGCTGCTCCTCCGGAAAACCTGGGTTCAATTTCTAGCATCCGCATAGAGGTTCACAACTATTTGTAACTCTAGTTCCTGGGGATCCAAAGCCCTTTCTTGGCCTCTGTGGGTACAGAATGAAGGTGGTATACGAATACAGACAGGCAAATAAAAAATAGAGCAAATACAATTTAAAAATAGAGTAAATTTTTAAAAATGGTAAATATTTAAGGAGATCATGTATTTGTTTGTTTGTTTATTTATTTATTTATTTATTTTGTTTTTTCGAGACAGGGTTTCTCTGTATAGCCCTGGCTGTCCTGGAACTCNCCTCGAACTCAGAAATCCGTCTGCCTCTGCCTCCCAAGTGCTGGGATTAAAGGCGTGCGCCACCACGCCCAGCTAGAGATCATGTATTTAAACTGACCTAAAAATTATACAATGTAGCTGGCCATGGTGGAACACATCTTTAATCCTAGCACTCAGGATGCAGAGAAAGGTGGACCTCCATGAGTTCAAGACCTATTCACTATGTAGACAGCGTAGTGAGTTCCAGGTCAGCTGCATCTGGAACCAAAGAAGGACCAGCCATAGTAGAACCATCTTAAAACAAAAACATCATACAATGTATACATGTATCAAAACACATGATACCTATTAATACAATAAATGCAATCTTTAGATATTAATTTTAAAAATTAAGCAAAGAAAAACATCCAAGAAGACAAAGGGTATTGTATATCAATTCTATCCCAGTTCTCCTTTAGAAATGTACTCTTTGTAGCTTCTGCTGCATTTGAGAGCGTTCTAACAACTGACACAGATGAACCCTATTAGCAATGACTGAGACAGGTAAGAGGTGGTGGAAGGGAACTCTGCAGTGGGAATCAGTCCTTCTCCTCTCTAGTTTCCTGACTACAAGACTAACAATTTAATCAATTACTTTTTATTAAATTGAGCAATTGTCACAAGAACAGGGAACAAAGAGAGCATCTGCTGAATAATGATGTTCATCTGTTATAACCTGACCAGCAAAACACCATTACTATGGGCTCTCATGTGGAAATAAATCATCCTTCTTTATAATTGTATTGTAATGTGGCCTTCCACTGCTCATTTGTACCTCAGTCAGAAAAAACATCTTGGGAGATAGTTTAGAGTCAGAGCTTATCCTGAAGCTCAGCATTGAACAACAAAACTCACTCACTCCTTTTCAAAGGCGACAAGGAGCTAGGGTTAGGGGTGCCTGGATGAGAGGGAGAAATAACACATGGTTAACTGTGGGCCTGGGGAACTCCAGTGGCATGACTCCTGCTCATGGCCACACAATACCTGAGTCTTTCATTACCCTCATTGTAAGAGGTTACCTGACCTAAGAGTTCAAGCAGTTTCAAGTGTGACTAGAAATGCTCAGGGTTTTTTCCTGCCTCTGTCAGGTTCATCACAAGTACAAGACAGAGAAGAAAGGTTCATTCAATTTGGATTTGGATTTTGTTTGTTCGTTTGCTGGTTTTGTTTTGTTTTTGAGACAGGGTCTCACTATGTAGCCTTGGTCTGGAACTTGCTCTGACAGATCATCCGCAGGCTTCCTCCCACTGCCTCCGGAGTGCTGGCATTACAGGCATGCATCACCATGCCAAGTTGTTTGTCTTTTTTTATTGTTGTTATTACTACTAAATCGCTCCTTTAAAAAAAAACAGACAGTTTTTGAGTGTGATTTGTGTATGTGTGTGTTGCCTGCATGTATATCTATGTATTACATGCATGCCTAGTGCTTAAGAGACACAAAGAGAGTGGCAGATTCTCTGAAACTGGGAGTTGCCATGTTGGTACTGGGAATCAAACCCAGATCAGCTGGAAGGAGAGCCAGTGCTCTTAACTACAGAGCCATTTCTCCATCCCCTACTTTTTTTTTTCAATTCACTTAGAATTTATCAAAGAGATGTTCCTTTTATTTTATGTTCAAGTACTTTGTCTGCATAGCTGCACATGCATTACATGTGTGCTTGGTACCAGAAGAGGTCAGAAGATAGCACTGGATCCACTGGAACTGGAGTTACAGATGGTCATAAGTCACCATCTGGGTGCTGGTGACTGAACCCGGGTCCTCTGCAAGAGCAGCACTGCACTGAACTGATGAACCATCTCTCCAGCCCCTCAATTCACTTTCTAATAGTCAATAGTAGTTTGCTTTTACTATATCATTATATACTTAGAATGTTAACTGAAAACACAAGTATCCAATATTATTTACATGGCATTGCCAAGAATAAAGAAAGAGAAGACTGCAGGCAAGCCATGCATTTCCCCTCCAGTTACCGATGAACAACACATGTCAACAGTCTGTGCTACGGCAGAAAGAACTAGGAGTGAGGTGGATGGAAGTTAAAAGACAGCTCTGTGGTTTAGTCAGTCAACTGCCTAATGGGCTAAGAAAAATTTTAAAAATTATTTTAAAGATTTTAAAGTATTATTTATATGTTTGTGTTGTGCCTACCTGAGTTCATGTGTACTGTATGTATGTACCTAAAGAAGCCAGAAGAGGGCACTAGTTCCTCGGTGACAGGAGTTACAGATGGTTGTGAGCACTCTTATGGGGGCTAAGATAACTTCTGAGCCATCTCCAGTTCAGATTTTTAAAAATATTATGTGTATGAATATTTTGCCTACATGTATGTAAGTACACCACATGTGTGCCTTGTGGTACCTGCAGAGGGCATTAGATTCCCCTGGAATGGAAAATAGCAACAATTGTGAGCATCCATGTAGGTGCTGGGAACTGAACCCCATCTCTGCAAGAGGAGCCAGTGCTCTCCCAACTTCAGGCTTTAAACAGCAAACCCAACAGCTGTGCAAAGCCAAGAACACTTTACCCACTGAATGACAACTTAGATTTAAGTTAATTTTGTTTTGTTTTGTTTTGTTTAAGATTTATTTTATGTATATGAGTACATTGTGGCTGTCTTCAGACACAACAGAAGAGGGCTTTGGGTCCCATTAACAGATGGTTGTGAGCTACCATGTGGTTACTGGGAACTGAATTTAGGACTTCAAGAACAGCAGTCAGTGCTCTTAACTGCTGAGTCATCTCTCTAGTCCCCCCGTTTAAGTTAAAGTTAAAACATTTTTTCTTTTCTTTTTTCTTTTTCTCTTTCTCCTTCCTTCTTCCTTCCTTCCTTCCTTCCTTCCTTCCTTCCTTCCTTCCTTCCTTCCTTCCTCCTTCCCTCCCTCCCTCCCTCTTTCTTTCTTTCTTTCTTTTTAAATGAGAAAGAGTCTCATTTAGCCTAGGCTGGCCTTGAACTCACTCACTTCAATCTGTATCCAAGGTTGGTTGGCTCTCTTACTTTACCTCCCAAGTCCTGGGATTATGACATGTGCCATGACACCCACTGCTGGAACATATACAGATGATATAGGGGGTGGTGATATAGAGATGAGAAAAGGGCAGTTACATTTTTTAAGGTTAGTAGGTAACATGTCTATTTACCTTTTAACCAATAAATTTCTGTCCGTGTCTTTTAAATATAAATATCCCCTAAAAGATGATTTTTGCTTGAAACTCTTAGGTAAATATGCATTTTCCTTTTCTTTCTTTTTGCAGGGTTGGGTATCAAACCCAAGACTTCATGCACACTAGGGAAACATTCTATCACTGAGCCAAACTCCTAGCTCATGAATTGCATTTCTATCAAATTAACATTTTAGAAATATGTCTTTAAACTTTTAAACTTAATTCTCACATTGTTAATCCTACATTGTTCTTTTATGCGGGGATAACATTATAAATGAGATACGTACACAGTTTTATGGTCTTAAAGACTGCAGTTTATAAATGAGCCCTATATTAGCTAATTGTAGATAAATAATTCTATTATTTATAATTACGGGAGCTACCAATAGTTTATTATTGTTTTAAAAAGCACACATGTCTTTGTGTTAGGATAATGACTTACTGAAGACATTCCATTAAAAGGAAAAACCCACCTCTGGTATGTGTTGAGGGAAATTAACTACCATGGAAAATGCTATCCCAGGAGCTTTTCCTATTAAAGAAAATAAGCTACAAATACCTGAGTCAGCTTTGTAAAATACAATTGTGAAACAGCCATTTTGTGAAAACCTTCATTACAAGTCAAAAATTCTCTTTGCAAACACACAGGTTTTCTTAGTGGAGACCCCCTTAGTACTAAGGCTAGAGATAGCCTGTGATGTATTTAATGTTTCTACACCTGCCATTTTTAACTTCACAGGACACAAAGGGAGCAGCGAGCAAACTTGATGAGATTTTGTTTTTACTGCTGGACACTTGAATAGTAACACAATGAGGAAAACAGATCTAAGATTAGGTAATGTGTTGTAGGAAATAGTGGGAGGAGCTGACCCTCACACAGGTAAACACATCCTGGCTCCTCAGAGCAGTAACAGCCCCGCCTCAACTTAAGGTCTGAACACTAAGATACTTCTGAATCAAACACCCGCCCACTCCCCTCCCCCCAAAAAGTGACAAGAAGCAGCAATTACTTTAATTTAGTCACTGATTCCCTCTCCTAATACCTTATTATATGTCTTCTGACCTCAAGCAGCTTAGCATTTGAAAGCAAAACTCCAGAATCCTATTTACAAGGACTAGTGTTTCCTTTGTCAGCTCATTGTCACTGGCAGGCTACACTGTCAGGAAAGAAGGAAAGCAAGGTTGAAGGTTTGCTTTGGTTTGATTTTGATAAAAATAATAAAAAGCAGAAATCATGCCAGGCGTGGTGGCACACGCCTTTAATCCCAGCACTCGGGAGGCAGAGACAGGCGGATTTCTGAGTTCGAGGCCAGCCTGGTCTACAGAGTGAGTTCCAGGACAGTCAGGGCTATACAGAGAAACCCTGTCTCGAAAAAACAAAAAACAAAAAACAAAACAAAACAAAGCAGAAATCAGAAGAAATTAAAAACAAAACAATTTCCTCCTGATTTTGGTGATTAATGCTTAATAAATATATAAATTTCAAATAAGGAATTCTTCCAGGATTTTACCAATGGTTATTTTGGTGGTCGGAAACCAACATTCCCTTCTAGATTGACTAAAGTGCATCGAATTATAAGGAATTATCTGGCCTCCCCAAAAGAAAAACTGAATGAAAAAGTGAGGAATAGCAGAAAGGAACAAGCATTAACTTAGAAATGAGGCTGTAAGTTCAGTTTAGCTACAGTGTCTACATATAAGGCTTTCTGTAGGTAGCAAATTAGATGGTTCCTCAGCAGATCAAGGCTGTACTTTTATTGAAGTGGTGATAACACTTCTATTCTCAAAAGCCTGATTTGGTTGAACACCTCACACTAACTCAGACTAATATACTTTAATTACTACTATTGACCATGATCTCCATGGATACCCTTCTCTAATAGTACTCTCCTCAAAGTTATCAGTTTCTATGTATGCTACACCCTTGGTTTGTACTTAAAAATATTGGGGCTGTAGAGATGGCTCAGCAGTTAAGTGCCCTGGCAGCTCTTTCAGGGCATTCAGGATTGATCCCCATTACCCACATGGTGACTCACAACTGTCTATACCTCCAATCACAGGATATGTGACATCCTCTTCTGGCCTCTTTGGGAACCAAACATGCATGTGGTGCACAGAAATACATACAGGCAAACCCCCAACATGTAAAATTAATAGTATTGTCAATGACGATGCAGCTATAGCACTGTAACGCATCACAGAAACTACTGTAGTTTTAGTCTTTGATAAAAGCACAAAGCATACACAATGGGAGAGGACAGTCTATTCTAATAAATTCAGGACAAACTGGACATGCATGCACAAGCGTAAATGTAGACTCTCATAGCATCACGAAAAGTAATTTGAGGTGAAAGAGGGATGGCTCACTGGTCAAGACTACTTCCTGCTTTTGCACAAAACTGGGTTCATTTCCCAGCACACTCATGGTACCTCATACTGTCTGTAACAGTTCCAGGAAATGACACCCTCTTGTGAACTCTCTGGGCGCTAGACATATGCATGGTACACATGCTTACATATACGCAAAATACTCACACACATAAAATAAAATAACCTAAAATAATTAGTTTAAAATGGATTAAAGGTCAAGGCCAGCCTGGTCTACAGAGTGAGTTCCAGGATAGCCAGGGCTACGGAGAAACCCTGTCTCGAAAAAAACAAAAACAAAAACAAAAACAAAATGATTAAAGGTTATAGTAAGGATTTTGAATCACAAAGCTTTGACAGAAGACATTGGGATGAAGCTCTATACACTGGTGCTAGCCTATTTTTTTTTGAACAAGACAATACAAAGTAGACAATTTTTTTGACAATTTTTTAAAAAATAGGACTATACCCAACTAGAAAGCTTCTACACAGCAGGAGAAATAATTAACAAGATGAAAAGAAATAAGAGAATGGAACAAGTATTTTTAAATCATGTGTCTAATGATAGGTTATTAATGAAAATATATCAGAAGTGTACATAATTCAATAGCAAACAAGCAGTGATTCAACTGGAGAAATGGCAGGGAACTTTCCCAAACAACAGTGACTCACCAGAGAAACGGAAGTCAAACCAACAACTACTGGTTTTAGGACAGCTACTGTCAAAAAGGCAAAAAATGCCCAGGGCATCTCCCAATACTCAGAGATAGACACAGAAGTTCTGTGAGTTCCAGGCCAGTCAAAGCTACATAGGGAGTTTCATAAAACAACAAAAAGGACAAGTGCTGGTGAGGGTGTGGGTGCAAATCTGCACAGTCATCAAGGTCAGTCATCAAGGTCAGTCATCAAGGTCAGTCATCAAGGACCCTCCAACTGTTGTCAGGAGGGATGCTCTTTGCTCTGCAGTCACGTCACTGAGGGGTCAGCGCTTGTATTTGGTGGGGGTTTTTTTTGCTGATTTTTTGTTTGTTTGGTTGGTTGTTTTTTTGGGGATAGGGCTTCTATGCTGTCCAGCCCTGTCTGTCCTGGGACTCACTCTGTAGACCAGGCTGGCCGCAAACTCAGAAATCCACCTGCCTCTGCCTCCCAAGAGCTGGGATTAAAGGTGTGTGCCACCACTGCCCAGCTTTAGTTGCTGTTTTAAGTGTTTTTCTTTTTCTTTTCTTTTCTTTTTTCTTCTTTCCCTTTTCTCCTCTCTCTCTCTCTCTCTCTCTCTCTCTCTCTCTCTCTCTCTCTCTCTCTCTCTCTCTCTTTTCTTTTTTGAAACAGGGTGTCACTATTTAGCATTGACTAAGTTGTCCAGGTTGGGGTTGCAGGTAAGGATAATCAGGGCCAGTTTTCCTCAAATACTTTTAAAATCTACTCTGAATAGAACTTAATGGAGAAACTAGATGAAGCCAGCTTTTACAAATAATCACAGGGAAACATCTTATATTAGTGAAGAATATCATAATGGGAGAGAAAGAAGTGTTTTGTTTCTGGGATGTAATTGGCCTTGTATTCTGTAATCAATATGCCATGTGAGTGTCTTACTTTATTCTAAGGCAGCAGCATGGGAGAGAAGCCAAATCTACTTAAACTTCTTTTACAGCATTTTAAATCACACTGCTACGTAAGAATTGCTATTTATGAAAGAATTATTCAAACTGTGTGCATGGTGCCGGGAATCAAACTTCGCGCTTGACAGTTGCTGGGCTACTGCTCATACAGAACTAAGTCAGCAGCCATACTCCGATTATTCAAACTGAACTCCTCGGATGGGGCACTTGCTATCAGACAGTGGGTGTTCGGGTGCTTTTCTGTTTTACAGTAATTACAGTAATAATAATGCCTCTGACAAAACCAAGTTTTCTGGGGAAGGTCTGATTGTCTGGGTTAGAGTAAAAGAGGCAACAAGCAATACATAATATATACATGTAGGTTCAAGATTTTAATGGCCTTTAGTTTTACAACCTATTACAATTTTTATCAATGGGCTATAGCAATAGTATAGATGTTTTTACATATAATGAAAATACATGTATTTCTCTACACACACACACACA